>NC_059145.1:38196727-38496727 GCF_020740605.2 Lemur catta | reverse complement strand
GAGATGGTTCCTTCCTTGTGTCCTGAGGGAGAACCCTGTACAGAGGGACCATTGAGAAGCTGGCGTTGTCTGCCTGACTCACCCAGTGCCTCCCTCCCTGGGTGGGCCATGCAGGGCTCTAGCCAGGATCCCCCTTGTACCCGGCTTGGCAGAGGGTCTGGGTGGGGTCCAGGCAAGCAGGGCTTCCCTGCGTTCAGACAGCTAGGTCCTCACCTGCCCTGGCCCTCCTACCCTGGCTCGATTTCGAGGGCATAAGGCTCCATTGTCCCAGCACCAGCGGGGGCGGCCTGTCAATTCGACCTTGTCTTTGGTGCTTGGGAAATTCCCAGCCACGGCGGGGGGTGGGGGGGCAGGGAGCGGCTGCCCAGGTGTCCTGCACCCCAACTGGAGGGACTCCATGAGGTTGGCTCCTGGGCATCCTCCACTGCCTGGAGCTGTCCTGGGCTGGGCCTAAGCCATTCCTCATCCCTTGGGAACAACCGGGTGAGGAGAGCCAGAAATTCAGTGCTCCCTGGCCCTGTATCCCCAGGGCTCTCTCAGCCTAAGAAGGCCCATCTTCCTGTCCCCACTCATGGGCAGCTGCAGCTCTGAGGCCCAGGACCTTTAGCAGGACATGCAGAGCCAGTTAGGGACCCAGGCTCCTGCTCCCAGTGTGGGGTGGACTGTCTCCAGCCTGTGGGGATCCGCCTCCCAGAAGGCCTGGCCCACTAAAAATAGTTGCTCCAGCTACTGATGTGGTGGCAGCCTTGGTATTTTTAACCCATTTGGGGGTGGGGGAACAGCTGGGAAGAGAGAGCCAGCTGGGGTACATGTGTAGCTGTGTGACAGCAAGTGTGTCCAAACCTGCCAGCCACTCAGCCTTCAGTCGTACAGTGCTGGGCCCCAATGTTCAAGGGGGCAGAGGTCAAGGCCATGAGTCCCTTTTTCCTCTTTGCCTTGGTTTCTCCCATTGCTGGAGATGCAGCCCCACACAGGTGATCTTGGTTGGGAGAAAAACATAGTTTGACACCTCTTCCCATTGACTCTGCTTTCTGACCTCATTGAGGGTCAGGGGAGTAAAGGCCTGGCGACTGGTCAGGGTCGAGGAGGGTTCTGAATGTCCCTTCTCAATCAGTCCCCCATCCCCATTGAGACTCAGCAGGCCCAGGAAGATACAAGGGCTTCCTGCAGTCCCAGGAGGCTATCTCCTGCCTCCCCGTGCATGTCCTCTGCTGGGTCCTGGGGGCCCCAGTGATGATAGCCCCTGCTGCTCCCCTCGCAGTGGGGAACCCAGAGCCCTGTCAGAGACTTGAACCTGGCACTGCAGAGGTCTGGGGCTTCCCAGAGGATGAGTGATAGCCGAGGTGGATGGTGAGGAAGAGTCCACCAGGTGACAAAGGGAAGGGCCTAAAGGGTGGAGGGCACAGTCCAGGTAAAGTCTTGGCAACAAAAGAGCTGAGGCATCCAGAAGTGGGACAGCTGGGGCACTGGCAGGATGGCCGGTACTGTGCTAGGGAGTGGTGCTGTGAATGCCAGGCTAAGTCTGCAATGCCCCTAGTCTTCAGCAAGCTCTCCCAGTCAGGGTTGGGGGCAGGGTCCCACAAAGGGGAGGCATGGAGAAAGGAGTGGCAGAATGATCCCAGGAACACAGCCTGGGTGGAGGGTGAAGGGGTCAGGCTTCAAGCAGCAAGAGGAGGAAGTGGGGTCTTGTCCTGTGTTCTTGTCTTAAGCAAGACAGAGGGACCTCTCTCAGATAGGGTCTCTCGGGAGGGGTGGGCTTTGCAGTGCTAGGGGTGGGTTGGGGACTTGGGAAATGAGAAGACTGAGGAGTCCCCAGTGGAGGGAGGGAGGTTCAGGGTGGGAGCAGAGAGAAGGGAGGAGAGGAGCTGAGCCTGAGGACCGCCTGGTACAGCGGGGATGGAAGAGGCAGCAGTGCAGGGTTTCCCTCAAGGCCTCCATAGGCCTGGGTGCCCAGGAAGCCCAGAGCTGTGGTGGCCACAAGAGTGCACACCTGCCACCTGCGCCAGCCCCACTATGTGCCAGACCTTCCTGGCCCATGATTTACAGCTGCAAGGGAGAGAGGAGTGATCTGAGAGGTTCAGTCTCCAGCTAGGTATGCACAGCTGGCGTCAGGATTCAACCTTGTCTCTGCGGACTACCAAGGGGGTTGATCCCTGGGTCCCTGGGGCAGGCTCTGGGCACCCCTGCAACCTCCATCCCCTATCCCACCCCCACGCTTGCTGCCAGAGCATCCAGAGCCCCGCACCCAGCACTCCTGAGAGGCTCTCCCCTAGTAGATTCGGGGAATGTAGTATTTATGTTAGTGTCTGTTAATGAGTACAGAGTGCCATCGGAGTCCACTTTTCAGCATTCTCGGCATGGCCCCCTCCACCCCTACCCCCGGAGAAGGAAGGGAGAGGAAGGCCCCGCCCCAGCCCCCTCTCCTCCCCACCCCACCCTGCTGGGTGATGAAGAAAACAGGAGTGAGGGAAGAGCTGTGATGTGGCCAGTGGGGGGGGCTCCCCCATCCCAGAGGGGCTGACCTCAGCCTGGGAGGAATGTGCAGCAGGCGGAGGGCAGGGGCAGAGCGGGTAAGGGGAGGGCCACAGCCAAAGGCTCAGGGTTCTTGGTGGCCCCTCCCTCAGCCCCTCCACCTCAGCTCTGACAGGGTCCTCAGAACAGGTGAGGAGAGGAGCTAATCTTTCAAAAAAGGTAGGCTAGGGGTGCCCAGGGAATGTGGAGGCCAGGCTGGGGGTGGGGTTGTACCTGACAGACCCTTGCCCAGGAGCTTTCTCTGCGGTGGGTACTAGAATGTCAGTGAACTTAGGCCTCAGGTGACACCTGAGGGCTCTTTACAGCTGCTCCCCATCACCTCCCCCCACCATGCCTAAGTCCTCCGGGCAGCAGGGCCTGGTACCCGCATGGCCAGAACGGGGAAAGATTGTGAGGTTGGAGCCACCAGCCTTGATGGCTAAAGCAGGTGTGAGTGGGGAGCCCAAGATCCCATCCAGCCCAGGCTGGGCACTGGGAGGGTTGGCACAGCTTTCCTCAGATGGGCATCCCACCCTAGCCACACCACCCAGAGTCCAGGCAGGGGCAGAGGGGCAGGCCCAACTGGTGGGGGGTGGGGAGGCAGGTACTGAGACTTGGCACAACAATCTAGGTTTTTCCAGAAGGAAAAGCCAAGGCCTTGGCAGGCTGTGCCGCTGACAGGCAGTCCCAGAGCAAGAACTCAGGCAGGCCTCTGCCCAGCACAAGGTAGAGGTCTGGGAGCCTGGGATGGCCCTAGGGCAGGAGCACAGGCAGAAATAGGGACCCCAGCTGCCTCTCCTGGGTTGCCCTATTCTGGTGAGACACAGGCCCTGACTGCCTGATTCCAGAATCCTTGGGGACTTCGAGCCCCAGTGTGACCCACAGGCAATGACCCTGCTCCTGGAGTGATGCCACCATAGAAGCCCTACCCATGGCCTGGCACACTCAGACCTTGGGCTGAAGAGCAGAAAGGGACCTTGTTGGGACAGGGACAACTTGAGCTCCCACCCCTGGGGACCTCCTTTCTTACTCAAGGGAGGGGACACATCTAGAGGAGGGAGTGCACAGGGCTCAGGGGGGCCAGAAACAGCCCAGTCCTTTTGGCTGGGGGTTGAGTGCCAGGCTACTGGAAAGATTATGGGGGGTGGTCCTAGTCCCATTTCCCAGTGTGAACGCAGGGCTGGGGGGATGAAACAGTCTAGGACCCTGGGCCTGGAGAACTGAAGGCAGTGGGGGCAGATAGGGGCAGAGTGGGGGTGGGCAGGCACCTCAAAGAAATCTGCTGATCTTGGCTGCATGGGTGGAAAATTGTAAACAGCCAAAGAATTTTGTTTGCTTGCACAGGGAAGGCTGACCAAGTCCAAGGCAAGAGGCAGCTAGCCCAGGAGTAGGAAAAAGCCACATCCTGGAAGCCTGAGAGCTCAGGAAGGGGTGCATCCCTCTATTTGTCTTCTTGGAGGCCCCTGGTCCTCCCAGAAGTCCCCATCATTCACCTGCCTGCTGGAAGGCCAGTCCAGAAATACCAGGTCCTGAGGTTCGAAAGAGGAGCATGGCCCCACTTCCCTTTCCAGGCACTTGGAGATCAGTCTCCCCACCTCTGTCCCTGCCTGGCTGGAAGGCATCCAGGGGAGCGGCAGCAGAACTCGGCACACGTACAGTGCCCACACAGCCTCACTGACCCCTGAGCTCACCAAGCTAGGGGACATGGCAGGAGAATGTCTTTTGCAGGACCATCCTCAAGCCCATCCTCAAGCTCTGGTATGTTCACCCAGATGCACTTGAGGGCCCCACTCTGCCACTGTCAACATTCAGCCCCTCCAAAGAAGTATCCTCACAGCACAAATAGGATGTGTTGTTCACCACACCCAGCTTCAGGAGGAGACCCCAGGTCCTTCCCAACAGAGGCACTGAGGTGTAGGAGCTCCATCCTGTCTGGAAAACTCCCTCAGGGCTTAGCTCTGGGTTTGGTGGGGGCAAACTCCCACCTTCCCCCTAGGAAGAGCGCACACAGTCTGCCCCCGCCCCCAGCAGGGATGCAGGACCATCTGTCCAGGACAGGCCCACGCCCTGCAGTGCAGAAGTGAGATTTGCTGGCCCTCCTGTGCCTGCCTCTCTCCCTCCACCCTCTCCTTCCCCCCTCCTGGCTGTCATCGAAACCGCTGCCTGCCAGGCAGCCGAAGTACTAAGTGGCCCAACTGGTGAGGAAGGACTGGGGCTGGGGTCCTGAGGGTCCTGAGGGCCCATCAGACCTCCAGTTGAAAACACCCTTCCCTGACCTCCGGCCCTCCCATCCCAGATGGCTCCTGAGAACTGAGGTGGCAGCTGAGCTCCCCATTATCCCTCCCCCAGCCCCCCAGCTGTGGAGGAACAGGTGAGGTATTGGAGTCCCTGGGGGCGCCCCCCACCCAGCTATTCCCTTTGCCTGCCATGCAGAGCCGCCTGAAGCTGGGGGTCTCTGTTGCTTCTTCCTCCTTCGCCTTGACTGGCCACCAGGCTTCCAGGACCGCTGCCTGGGGCACCCTTCCGCCTTGCGGCCCAACAGGGGAGGGGTCATCCCTACCAGCCCCTCCCTGTGCCCATTCCACTCTGGCCTGGCCGCCATCTCCAGCTGGTCCGGCTGCCTGCCCGGTCACCCGATCCGCCCTGTAAACTTTACGGGGAGTGTGGGGCGGTGGCTGGCCTGGTGGGGGCGGGGGCTGCTCCTTAAAGGAGCCGTCAGAGGGTGTCCTGCGGTCCTGAGGCTTCTCCCCTTCCCCAGAGCGGGAAGGGGCCTGGGTGGGGAGGTGCCGCTGCTGGAGTTCTTGGTGGAGTGTGGGAAGGCAGCCGCGTGTTGGCTTCACAGACCTCTAGAGCCTGAGAAGAGGCAGCGGCAAGTGTCAGCAGAGGAAAGGAGGGAGGTGGGGGTCCTAGCATGGGAGGGGTCTAGGAGCTAGGAAGCTGGGCAGGGGTGTGGAAGGAAGGGTTTGGGACCTGCCCCAGCAGCCTCTCCCCTTGCTTAGTCGCACCCCCCCGGGTTCCTGTGCCGGGCACCTGCTCAGCCAGCTCCTGGGAAGGAGGGTAGGCATAGCCCAACAGGGGCCAGAGCCTGGCCCCAGCTATGGGGTCTGGGGCAGGTGTCTGGTTTGTGGAGTGCAGGGGCTCCAAAGATGGAGAAACCTTGAGGGGCAAAAGAAGTGGAGGAGAGCCTCAGGGAAACAGTGGAGGCTCTGAGGGGGAAGGGCAGCTCCACCAGGAGTCCAGGGTGAGAGTGAGAGGCTGCCTCACTCTGCCCCCTCGATTCCTTTGGGGTGTGAGTGGTCAAGCATGGAGCTGGGGC
The DNA here is from genome assembly GCF_020740605.2 of Lemur catta. NCBI lineage: Eukaryota > Metazoa > Chordata > Mammalia > Primates > Lemuridae > Lemur > Lemur catta. The sequence continues at coordinate 38,490,900 of NC_059145.1, read as the reverse complement.
TGCTGGATCTGGCCTGGGAGCACCCGCCCGTCAGAAGCTGAGGCAGATGATTGGTGCTGCAGTTGTATTTGCTCACTTGCATGCCCTCAGAGATACGTGCACACTGGTATGTGAACACACACATTTGCACATGCACAAATGTGCAACACATCTGCATATAAAGCATGCACGCATCATACACGCACACACTGCATAAATCGCATACAGTGCCACTTGTGTGCACAGGCACGTTTGTGCATGCAACCCATACCTACACATGTGCAAAATGACACACACACACCGTCACGTTGGCACATAGACATGTACACATGTGCACACACATACTATACACATATGCACATTGACAAAAGGAACCTCAGAAACAATAACATTCAGAGGCATCCACACCCTTGACTGCAGCCCCAAAAGTGTCTCTGTATTTCTCTGTGGGTCTGTGGGTGCACAGCCACCTCCAGAGTCCTGACCCCCCTTTCCCTCATTCTCACTCTCATGACTGGCTTGTTTTGCTCATTGCACTTGGCGCCCTCTGCACCAATCCAAATCCTTGTTGGCACTCTGCCCCTTCCCCCATGGGCACCTTGTCTATGTCTCCCAGTATCCCTAGTCCCAGGCTCAGGCTGGCATGAAGTGGGCATAGAGTGTGAATTAATGTCTGTGAGTGTGTATATGGGAGGGGAGCTTAGTGGGGAGGGTGACGTGGTGGGGCGGGAGCCTGCCAGTGCAGGGTGACCCTGAGGGTGTGCCGGGCGTGGGTGTGTCTGTGATTGTGGCCAGGCGGGGCACCCTCCTAGGGGAGGGCCAAGGGAGGGCTCGGAAGCGGAATGCGACCCCCCAGTCTCTTTTCCCTAGGGGCTGTAATCTGATCCCTGGGGACTCCCCCCTTAGCCTCCCGCCCTAGCTGCCGACTGCTTCTCTTCCAGATCCCAGGGCAGAGTCCAGGGCAGCTCAAGGCTCCTCCGCACACACCCGCTGAACCCTGAGCGCCCTGAGCTGCGGGGATGGGGCGGGCCGGGGCTGCCGCCATGATCCCGGGCCTGGTCCTGCTCTGGGCAGCAGGGCTGGGCAGTGCCACCCCCAGTCCCCCACGCCTTCGGCTCTCCTTCCAAGGTAGGTGCACCTGGCAGGCAGGGGGGCCCAGCTTGGGGTGGGCAGGAAAGAGGCCCAGTGTGGACAGGGGGGCTCTGTGGTGGCTGCTGCCTCGCGTGTGTGCCTATCACCCGACCCTGGTTGGATCAGAGGCATCCTTAGGCCATCTCCAGTTAACCCTGTCCTGGCTTCAGCCCCCAACTTGTCTGCCCACATTCTCCTCGTGTTTTCCTACGAAGACCCCCCCTGTCCCCATAGCAACAGATATTGTCTCTGTCCCATCCAGTATCCCCAATCAGGCCATACTCCTTCAGCAGAGCAACAGGGAAGTCGAGGTTTGAGGGCCATCAGAGCCCTCTTCTTATGCCCCCTGCAAAGGAGGGTGGTTACTACGCAGTGGCACCGGGTGGGCAAGTCCACTGAGCTTAGCTGGTGTTGGGGTGGCAGGGAAGGAAACTTCAGCCTGACTATTTGGGGTTGGGGTTCTGGCCATCCCTGCATGCCCAGCTTTCCCCAGAACTCTGGTGTCCATAGGCCTGGCCTCCCAGTGTGCCCGCCCAGAGACATTGCTTGCCGGAGCACGCCCAAGTTCAACCTGCTTTCCCCTTCATGGAGGTACACTGCCCACCCTGGCAGCTCCACACATGTACCTGGGTGGGCCTGTCTTTGCACGTGTGTAAACTCACACACGTGTAAATTCACACACATTATAAACCCACATGTGTGGGCCAGGTCCTAAGTACAACCTTGGCCTATAGAGAAAAAACCAGGCAGGGCCAGGGGGAGGCTTCCAGGATAGCCGGTGAGTCCTTGGTGGTGTCCCCTCCCTGCAGAACTCCAGGCCTGGCATGGTCTACGGACCTTCAGGCTGGAGCGGACCTGCTGCTACGAAGCCTTGCTGGTGGATGAGGAGCGTGGACGCCTATTTGTGGGGGCCGAGAACCACGTGGCCTCCCTCAGCCTGGACAACATTAGCAAGCGGGCCAAGAAGGTGCGAGGGACCCCCACCCTCAGCACTGCCCAGGGAAAGAGCCCTTGGACCCCACTCCAGACTGCTTGGAGAGACCCAGGGGAATGGGCCCCCTGTGTGGAAAATCCCCCAAGATAGCGAACATCCCAAGTCCCTGACCTGTCCCCCCTCCCCCCCATAGCTGGCCTGGCCGGCCCCTGTGGAATGGCGAGAGGAGTGCAACTGGGCAGGGAAGGACATTGGTGTGAGTGCCAGCTGCAGGGGCTGGAGTGGGGAGGGTCAGCCCTCACCCCAGAGGCAGGGCAGTGCTAAAACAGAGGACTGCCTGTTCTGGCTGGGATGAGGGCAGGGAGGTCGAGGTGGCTAAGGTCTGGAGGTGGTGAGTCAGGGTGGGGGCTCATGTTATTTTTCTTGGGGGCCTCTGAGTCATGGAGGCAGTGCATGCCTGTGCCTCCCCATGCACTCACCCTGGGGAGGGCTGGCCTGGGCTGTCAAGTGCACCCAGGTCCCTGTAGCCCATGTTAGCACTTGCCTAGGCCAATACAGAAGAGAGGAATGAGTGGGGCTGCTACTGGTGAGCTGCGACCCCTTAAGGCCGCCTCCCTGGGGGAAGCCTCACTGCCCCTGCCCCTGCCCGCCCACTAGACTGAGTGCATGAACTTCGTGAAGTTGCTGCATGCCTACAACCGCACCCACTTGCTGGCCTGCGGTACAGGGGCCTTCCACCCAACCTGTGCGTTTGTGTTGGTGGGCCACCGGCTGGAGGTAAGGCCAGATCTAGGCAGGGAAGGCAGTCGGGAGGGTAAGGAAGGGCCTGGAAATAACAACTCCCCCCACCTCCCAGGAGCCGGTGCTCCAGCTGGACCTGCGAAAGCTAGAGGATGGCAAAGGCAAGAGTCCCTATGACCCCAGGCATCGGGCTGCCTCCGTGCTGGTGGGTGAGTCCGAAGGCTGGGACCCCAACAGAACTCCTAGTACCCCTTAGAAATGCTAGAGCCTCACAAAGTCCCAAGACCCTGAGACTCTGGGGATCCCCCATAGCCTCACTGACTCCCTGAGAGCTCCAGAGCTGCCCAGGTCCTCCTACCCCAAGATCCCTCAGCTTGGCTGAGTGGCCCTTGCCCTGTCTGCAGGGGAGGAGCTATACTCAGGGGTGGCCGCAGACCTCATGGGCCGGGACTTTACCATCTTTCGCAGCCTGGGCCAGCGTCCGAGTCTCCGAACAGAGCCACATGATTCCCGCTGGCTCAACGGTGAGAGGCTGGTGGGGCTGGGGGGAGGGGGCCGTCACCCTCCCACAGGGCCCATGCCAAGCAAGGCCCATCAAGTAAGTGAGCAATGAACACAGCTAGGTCTCACCAAGCACTTGCCATAATCAGGCCTGGTGCCTGACAAGACAAGTATGACCTGTGCCCTCTTTGAGTTCACACATCTCAGAAGAAATACATGATAAGACCAATTCCAATGGCCATGAAGCCAGTGTGAGACCAGAGGAGGGCAAAAGGAGATGGGGTGGGCAGTGGAGGAAGCCACGCTGCGGAGGGGAGGTTATGAGCTAACTCCCACAGCACAAGAAAGCCAGTCTACAGAAGTGAGGGAAGAGCATCCCAGGCAGAGGGCACAACTAGTGCAAAGGCCTGGATGCAGGAACAAGCAAAGGAACAGACCCAAGGAGTGACATGCTGGACACCAATACTTCTATGGGGTGACCTATATTTATGATAAGGTCATAATGATAAGATGCCTGGACTGTCTGGGGCTGGAATAGTTTATTCTAAGAGCAAGGGAACCCAGCAGAAAGATTTGAAGCGGGAGTAGAAAGCATCTGGTTCTGCTAGGGAGGAAGATTCGTGAGTGAAGGTGAAACCAGATACTCCATCTCCCTCTCTCTGGCCCACAGGCCTGGGGAAGGGGCAAGGTCAGACGCCGCCTGGTCTTCCCCTGCGTGCCCAAGTAGCCATGGTCTCTGCTGCCCCCTCGTGGCTGCATTTTGCATCGCAGGCCCTGATCTTTTGGATTCAGTCGGCGCTGACCCAACTCGGTCCTGGGGGCCGGGTCATATGCTGCCCTGGGGTGTTGCAGCCTGCGCAAGGAGAAGGGGAGGCAGCACGTGGGGTCCCGCGTCGGCGGAGCGGTGCTAGGACTCGCTGACCCCATGCTTCCTGCTTGGGCCAGAGCCCAAGTTTGTCAAGGTCTTCTGGATCCCCGAGAGCGAGAACCCGGACGACGACAAAATCTACTTCTTCTTTCGTGAGTCAGCTGTGGAGGCGGCACCGGCAATGGGACGCCTGTCCGTGTCCCGCGTTGGCCAGATCTGCCGGGTGAGGAGTCCCTGGGCCTCACTGGGCGACCCCACTCCCGCCCTTTTGCCCGCCCGTGTCCCGCCCTCATCCTCTCGGATCGTCCTGGCAGAACGACATTGGCGGCCAGCGCAGCCTGGTCAACAAATGGACGACGTTCCTGAAGGCGCGGCTAGTGTGCTCGGTGCCAGGCATCGAGGGCGACACCCACTTCGACCAGCTCCGTGAGTGTCGGAGTCGGGGGTGGACGATGGCATCAGGAAAGGGGGCAGGGGTACAGATTCCGGGAGCTCCCTCCCCTAACTAGACCCCTTCCCCCGCAGAGGACGTGTTCCTGCTGTCCTCGCGGGACCGCCTGACCCCGCTGCTCTATGCCGTCTTCTCCACATCCAGGTGAGGGGAGGGGGACGCCGGGGCGGGGCCAGCTGGGCCCACAGGCCCCCTCACTCCGCTGTCCTCTTTGCCTACAGCGGCATCTTCCAGGGCTCCGCGGTGTGCGTGTACAGCATGAACGACGTGCGCCGGGCCTTCCTGGGACCGTTTGCGCACAAGGAGGGGCCTATGCACCAATGGGTGTCATACCAGGGTCGTGTCCCCTACCCCCGGCCTGGCATGGTGCGTAGCCTGGGGATTCCTGCCATAATACACTTTAAAGCCTCAAGGGTGAAGAACATGGCCTGGGGTCTTATTGGTGAATGTGACTTCTTCCTTTTGTCATGGGTGGGAAAAGGTCGCCATCATCAGACAGGATCCTCAGGAGAAGGCCAGATTCCCCCCTCAGACTTCCCAGGGCAGGGCTGGTCTCCTCTTCTAAACTCCCAGGGCAGGGTTCTGTCCCCTTCCCCCTTCATGTTCCCAGAGGCCTGCATGGAGGGCTGCCTTCCAAGCCCCCATAACTATATCCCTGCTCTGCCTCTCCCCCACCTCCAGTGCCCCAGCAAGACTTTTGGCACCTTCAGTTCCACCAAAGACTTCCCAGACGACGTCATCCAGTTCGCTCGGAACCACCCGCTCATGTACAACTCGGTCCTGCCCATTGGGGGGCGCCCTCTCTTCCTACAAGTGGGAGCCGGGTACACCTTCACCCAAATTGCTGCAGACCGGGTGGCAGCTGCTGACGGACACTATGATGTCCTCTTCATTGGCACAGGTCAGGGGCTCTGCACGACGACTCAGACCCACAAGATTCTATCTAGGCTCCTTGGCCTGGAAGGGGAAGCTGTCCCTGCTCAGGCCCATCTCCACATCTTTACTTGGGCTGTGGCCCCAACTTCAGGATGCTGCCCTGATTGTTCCAACCCACACTTTTCACCTTGACCCAACCATGCTGAGAGTGGAGGCCTGGGAGGCAAGGAGACCCCAGCCCTAGCTGTCAGCGAACACCAACGGTCATTCCCCCTTCTCGCCCCTGCAGATGCCGGCACAGTGCTGAAGGTGATCTCAGTCCCCAGCGGTGGCAGACCTAACGCCGAGGGGCTGCTCCTGGAGGAGCTGCAGGTGTTTGAGGTGAGGCCTGACCCCCGTCGCCCGGGGTCCCCCCACCCCACTAAGCCCTGACCCTGGTGCCCCTCCTCCCTCTCAGGACTCAGCTGCAGTCACCAGCATGCAAATCTCCTCCAAGAGGGTGAGTGACCAGAATGATGGGGGTGGGGGTGGGATGGACTGAGCTTGTGTCCAGGGCGTCCCAACCCTCTCGCCCCTCTTGGTAGTTCACGGCCCCGAGGCTTGAGTATTGGGCCCTGCCTTTGCTAGAATGTGTGACCTGAGTGAGACTTCAGTATTCTCACCTGTCAAGTGGGAGAAGGGACCCCTGACCGATGGGAAGCAGGCGTGGGGCCGCCCTCGGTCAGCCCAGAGCCCCTCATGCCCCCTAGCACCAGCTGTATGTAGCCTCGCGGAGCGCGGTGGCCCAGATCTCGTTGCACCGCTGCGCTGCTCACGGCCGCGCCTGCGCTGAATGCTGTCTGGCGCGAGACCCCTACTGTGCCTGGGACGGAGTCGCGTGCACCCGCTTCCAGCCCAGTGCCAAGAGGTGGGCGGGGTTGGGGTCGGGCCACCGGGAGGGGAATGAAGGGTCTTTTTCTACCCTGGCCTGAAAGAAGAAGGGCTCACGGGGATCCCATGTTCTCCCAGGCGGTTCCGACGGCAAGACGTAAGGAATGGCGACCCCAGTTTGCTGTGCTCCGGGGGTGAGTGCCCCATCTGCTCCCACCGTCAGCCCCTGAAGATGCCCCACCTGCCCTGCCTTGCGTGAATCTGACATTCTCCCCGCCCCAAGACTCATCTCGTCCCGCGTTGCTGGAGCGGAAGGTGTTTGGCGTAGAGGGTGGCAGCGTCTTTCTGGAATGTGAGCCCCGTTCGCTGCAGGCGCACATGGAGTGGACTTTCCAGCGCGCAGAGGAGACGGCCCACACCCAGGTGAGCGTTGCCCCGCCCTTGCCAACCAGGCCCTGTCCCGCCTACATCCAGGAGAGGTCCCGCCCTGCCTACTGAAGCCCTTGGCCTTCACCTCACGTCTAGTTAAGTCCTGCCCAATGAGGACCCGCTCAGCCAGACCCCTTACGTCCAGTTTGGTCCCTTACCTGCACTCCATATCCTGGTGAGGCCTCATTCTGTCCAACCAGGCTCCTGACCCGCCTCCCCCACCCCACATTTGGGAGAAGACCCGCCCTCGACCCGCCCATTGAGGTCCCTGACCCGCTCCCCCGCTTCAGGTAAACCTCGCCCGGGTTCGAATATTCACTTAAAGACCGCTAGCCCCAGCGCACCCAACCTTCTAATGTGCCCCTGCGGGCGTCCCTTTCCCGCTTCCCCTCGGCTCCCGTTGACCCTTTGCTTCTTCTATCCCTTGCTCAGGGCGGAAATTCCTGTTCCCTGTCCCGACTCCCCGGCTTCATGCTGTCCCCCGCCCGCAGGTGCTGTCAGAGGAGCGCGCCGAGCGCACCGCGCGTGGGCTACTGCTGCGCGGACTGCGACGCCGGGACTCGGGCGTGTATCTGTGCGCGGCGGTCGAGCAGGGCTTTTCCCAGCCGCTGCGTCGCCTGGCGCTGCACGTGCTGAGTGCTGCGCAGGCCGAACGGCTGGCGCGGGCCGAGGAGGCTGCGCCCGCCGCACCGCCAGGCCCCAAACTCTGGTACCGGGACTTTCTGCAGCTGGTGGAGCCGGGCGGCGGTGGCGGCGCGAACTCCCTGCGCATGTGCCGCCCTCAGCCTGTGCTGCGCCCACCGCCCCCAGAGTCGCGGAGGAAGGGCCGCAACAGGCGGACGCACGCCCCTGAGCCGCGCGCTGAGCGGGGGCCGCGCAGCGTAGCTCACTGGTGACCCGGCTGTCCCCACGCTGGGGACCAGGCAGGAGACGACAGGCAGGAGACGGAGCAGACAAACCCTGGGCAGACGACGGGTTGGGGCCGGGCACATTGGGGTCCCTGGAGGACAGAGACACCAAGTGACAGGCCCTGGCCTTAGGGCAGCCACGTGGGCTTATTTATTAACAGGATAACTCTTGAATGTAGCCCCAGAAGGGTGGCCCAGGCTGGGTGCAGGATCCAGCCAGGATGGAGGGGACAGAGAAGTCGGCCGGGCTTCAGAGCAACTGAAGCACCAAGGCCTGGGAGGTGCCCAGAGTGCCCACCCTTGGGGACAGACCCCTTCCTTGGGCAGTGAGCAGGAAGCTGTGAACAGGCTGGGTTGCTGGGGGCGGGGTGAGGCAGGCCGCCTGTACTAAAGTAATGCAATAAACACATTATCAGCAGAAGCTGGAATGGCCCCAGCAGACAACCGCTAGGTGCCTTGCTCTGTGGTCTTGGGCACCTTCCTAGCAGTCTCAGGGCCTGAGTTTCTCCAGCCCAAGGTTGCCGTGGTGAGAATTAAAGGGGGTTTCTACATGACTGAGTGGGTTCTCCAGGGCCTTTGGGAATGCTGACATGCACAGTACATTCTGCACAATACAATTTAAGGGTTAAGTGCTATGGAAAAGAATGTGAGCAGATGGCCTCACTGAAGGAGTGACACTTGAACTGAAATGACAAGGAGCCAGCCACAGGAATATCTGGGAACAGAGCATTCCAGGAGGGAACAGACGCTGCAAAGGCCCTGAGGTGGGAACAGCTTGCCAAGTTTGAGGAACATCAGGGAGGCCAATGTGGTACAGGGGAGTGATGTGTTTGGGATGTTTTAGGAAGAGCCCAGTCTGGCTTTGCTCTAGTTGGGAAGGAGGGACACAAGGGTCCAACTACAGAGGGAAGGCCTGAACCTGGACTACCTCCTCCCTTCAAGGGTAAACAGTGATACGGAGTCCTCATATGACCTTGTGTGACCTGTATGCCCTCGTGGAGAGAGCAGAGAAGGACCAAAGCCATGAAATGTGCTAAGTGCTTCAGACACGTGGTTGTTTCTCTGTTCTCAGTGTATTCTGCCAGGGAAGAATCACTGTTATTTCCATTTTACGGATGAGCAAACTGAGGCCCGAGAAGGGCGATCCTTTTCCTTTAAGGTTGTGAGCTTAGTAATAGAAGTACCAGTCTCCAACCCAGGTCTGCCCACTGGCCAGTACGGGTGCTGTGTCTGCCCACTTGTGGAGCTGTCAAAGCCCTCTCATGGCACTGGGCTCTTGTTATCCACCACCTCCAACCTGTGCTCCCGGCAGGTCACACACAGTGGTGGGTGGGTACTTGTCCTGTGTTTGCTGGAAGGAGAGATGACTGGCCTATGGTGTCTGCGGGGGAGGAGGGGTGGCTGAGTAGATGCACAGGATCCCCTTGTATGTCTTGGCTGCCAGGTGGGGCCCTGCTGGAACTGAGCCTGAAGTGGCTATTCCAGATGGAGGCCTCAAGTCCTCTGTACGTACTGGGGTGTGATTCCCCAAGAAGGCCCCTGGGCACGTGTGCTAGTGGAAGCATGCTCTTGGCTGGGTACCATCACCAGGTAGATAGTCCAGGATGGCCCATGTGGGTCACTCTGCCCCTTCCCATGGCTGAGAGCTGCCCCCTCTAAATATAGCCCAGTGGGCTGAGCTCAGGGCTATTTTAGGCCCAGGCTGGGAGGCAGCCAGGCCTTCCCCAGGCTCTGAGGAGCCACTGCTGCCTTTGTTCAATCCTGCCACTGGACGCCCTCACTGGCCCCGATTCCCCACCACTTGCCATGCCTGAGGAGACCCAAGAAGGTAGGAGAGGGTGACCATAAGGGAGGGTAAGACCCCAGTCCTGAGACTCTGTGGACCATGGACCCACTCTCTGTCCCACTGACCTCTGTCTTGACCAGTTATCAATTTTCATGTCCAAACTCTAGTAAAGGGACCTACCTCCGTGCATGGAGAAAGAGCTTGCTGTGCCTGAAACCCCTCCCCATCTCAGGGCCTGCTTCACTTTCCCCTGCTGGACACAGCAGGGAGGGATAGGGGAACCTACCCCGGTGGGTCAACTACAGGCTGTGCCCAGGTGGGTGTGGGCATCCAGGCAGCTGCATGGCCAGTTCAGGGAAGAAGCTGGGATTGGGGGTGGGCAGTGGTTCCAGGAGGCATCTGGGTACCTGGCCCAGGAACCGGGCAGTAGATAGGCCAGAGGCCAACTTGGGTCTAAATATCCCCTTGGCCTGGTCAGACTGAGACTTGGCTAGTCAAGAGCTTGGTGGCCACTCACCTAACTGCTCCACTGCACGTAAGAAGTAGTGAGGCTCAAAGGGCCAGACCAGCAGGAATCCAGGAAGCTACAGCTCCAGTGCTGGCCAGGATGCAGGACCAACTGCTCCATGGCCCCAGCTTATAGCTCACAACCCAGCTTGGCCTGACCCCTGGTAGGGGGAAATGTTTGCTTTCTTTTGGGGTCTTGACAACATTTACTGTGTATTTTTCCTGTAACAAACAGAATCGACATTCAATTTAGAAAGTGTGGGTAAAGCACAGCAAAGTGCAAAGGGGGAATTTAATATGACCTTTAACCCACCGCCCAGATGTAATGACAGGCAGCACCTGTTTTACTTGCTTTTGAGCGTGTCAAGGGGAAGTTTCAAGTAAATCATGAAGATAAGTAACTGTCCTGAGAGTGACAGATGCAGGGAGTACAAGGTCCCCCTTGCACCTGTCAGGAGTTGTCCCCCCACTGCCCTCCTGTACTTTGTTATCCAGCTTCCAGGGGGCATCTGGTGCTCTTATGGGACCAAGAGTTTAAAAAAATCAAATCAAAGAACAACCAGAAAATAATATAATTAAATGTTTAGAAATCACAAAATGCTTCGATGCTTCTGAAAATAAATAATTAAAATCACAAGAAAAGTACACAAACCAGTGACTAAATGGGTAGAGGCTGTGAATGGATAATTAAGAAGCCATACATATATTGCTCAGCCTCTCTAGAGAAAGAAACCCAATCAAATCAATAAAAAAAAGCCATTTCTCATCTCTCAAATTAGCAAATATATGTGTGTGCATGCTTACACATAAATATGTATTTTCAATGGGGTGCCTAATGGTGGCAATGTGGTACCCTGTTGGGGGCCATGGACAACCTTTCTGGAGGACAATTTGATAATAGCTTTTATTTTTTTATTATTATTTTTTTTGACAGTTTCGCTCTGTTGCCGAGACTAGAGTGCCATGACATCAGCCTCGCTCACAGGAACCTCAAACTCCTGGGCTCAAGCAATCCTTCTGCCGCAGCCTCCTGAGTAGCTGGGACTACAGGCTTGCGCCACCATATCCAGCTAATTTTTTCTGTACATATTTTTTTAGTTGTCCGGCTAATTTCTTTCTGTTTTTAGTAGAGACAGGGTCTCACTCTTGCTCAGGCTGGTCTTGCTCTTACTCAGGCTGGTCTTGAACTCCTGAGCTTGGGTGATCCTCCCACCTCGGCCTCCCAGAGTGCTAGCATTACAGGCGTGAGCCACCGTGCCCAGCAGATGATAGCTTTAAAAAAAAAAAATCCCTGGCTGGGCATGGTGGCTCACACCTTGTAATCCTAGCACTCTGGGAGGCCAAGGCGGGAGGATTGCTCAAATTCAGGAGTTTAAGACCAGCCTGAGCAAGAGACCCTATCTCTACTAAAAATAGAAAAAAATTAGCCAGGCAACCAAAAATAGAAGAAGAAATAAAAATTAAAAAATTAGCCAGGAATGGTTGCATGCACCTGTAGTCCTAACTACTGGGGAGGCTGAGGGTGGAGGATCGCTTGAGCCCAGGAGTTTGAGGTTGCTGTGAGCTAGGCTTGATGCCACGGCACTCTAGTCTCGGCAACAGAGCTAGACTCTCTCAAAAAAAAAAATCCCTGCTCTTGGATCCAATAATTCCACTTCTGGGAATTGCCATGACTATTGGGAAATTGGGGAAAACCTCCATACTCAATGGTGGATGTCCTGGAGGTTATTAATGCCCAGGTGGCCTCAAAGAGCTGCCAGCAGGGAGAAGCCTCAGAGGTGTGCAAAACAAAGTAGGGTCTCCAGCAGAGCTGCTGAGTGAAAGCAGTTGGGATCACAGAAGCACGCAGAATCACAGTGCATATATTAAGGGACGCAGAACCCAGGCCGGGAGGGAACCACAATGGCTAGCATGGGGCTCTTTCTACCCAGGAAGAGAAGCCAGGAGGCATTGGGTGTGGCCTAATGACTAACTCACAGGGTCTGCAGGGAAAACTGATGGTAACAGAGGCAGGACTGAATTCCAGGTGCTGTGGTTTGCAAGGCTGATAAACTATTTGTTAGAAATGAGCTGGCAGAGGAATGCCTGAAAGTCCTTGAAGGGCTTGGAAGGAAATCAATCAGGTGTACCTCCTGTTGTGGATCCAAATCAAGGGTCATTCCTGGTCAGTTTTAGGGGGTTTGGAGCCAAATGCCCCACTATCCCCGTCCTCCCCAAGTCCCTGCTACCTGAAGCCAGCTGGGAGAAGGAAGAGGGTGACTCACCTCAGCTGAATCAGCCCCGTGCTGCCCCTGCAGATACCATGGCGCCAAGGATGCCAAACCGGAGCGGCAGGGGGCCACTGGCCCCCAACCACGTGCAGGAGGTGCACCTGCATCAGGTGGAGTCCATCAGTGACCTACACAGTGGAGGTGAGGGGAGCAGGGAGGTGGAATGGAGGTGCTGTGGGGACAAAAGTGGGCACACCTGCTGCCCTCCTGACGTCTCCTCCACCCTGCAGGCTCACTGCACCCCTATCTGACTGAAGAGGCACGGCCATGGGACGAGCTCCTGGGTGTTTTGCCACCATCACTGTGTGCCCAAACCAGCTGCAGCCCTGTGTATGGCAGGGGGGCCTTCCTGCTGCTGCTCGCGCTGCTGGTGCTCATATGCCTGGCGCTCGCCATCCTGGCTGTCTACCTGAGTGGTAGGGATGACAGGGCACCGGTGGGAAGAGGCTAGGTAGTGGAGACTGGGAAGCCCTTCTGTGCGGTTGGAAGGAGCAACTGCAGATGCTGCAGCAATGAAGGCGGTTGGGGGGGGGCATTGTGGGTAACCCTGGGTGCTGGGCTGGGTGGGGGGAGGCTGTGGGATGGCATGGTCTGACGATCTCCCACTCCTACCTACCCATTTGCAGTGCTGCAGAGTGAATCCCTACGCATCCTGGCACACACATTGCACACCCAAGAGGAGACACTACTCAAACTTCGCCTGGCCAGCCTCAGCCAGCTGCGGAGGCTCAACTCCAGCGAGGCCCGAGCACCCAGCTGAGATGCCACTTTGACCTGGGGCCTGGAGGACTATGTGTGGGGGTCGGGATAAAGTGGCCACTGGCCTCATCTACAGTACTTCCTTGGTGAGACTTTTGTCCAAGAACCTGATGTGACTCCACAGCTGCCCGACTCTCCTGCCCTCTTCAAGCCAGGCCTAGCCAAGGCTTCTGGTCGCTAGGCCTTGCTTTAGGTGGTCCAAGGTCAGGGGAAGGGGCACCGGCCTCCTGGTTCCTCCTGTGGCCTGTCAGCACCCTCTGGCCATCCCCAGATGGCAGGTTCAGAAGTGTAGAAATAGCACCCCCACCCGGCTGTCTCCCAAACTCTGCCAAGCCTCCCGGTGGGAGACCAGCCTCAGCTCTCAAAGATAGGCTGGGCTCTGAGTAGGGGGAGAGGGGCCACCTAGGGAGACTGCCCTGGAGGACAAAGGTGAGATGGAGGAAGACCCAGCTGGGCCCAAGCCTAGGGTGGGTGGGGAAGGAGGGTAGACAGAGATAGATATCCAGGAGTCAAGACCACAGAAGGCTGAGCATTCTGTTTAATTATGCATAATAATCTTTAAAAATCAGCACACAAATTCATTCCAGGTAGCCTTGCCTCCCCAGCTGCTGTGGTGGCATTTGTCTAGATGCCATCTCCCCCAAGGAAGTGGGTCATCCCAGGGGAGCAAAGCCTGAGAAAGAAGAGGAAGGGACAGCCCCCCTACTCTCTGCCCCACAGCCCTGGGCCACATTTGGCCCGGCCTGAGACAGGGCAGCAAGAGGCCACAGGGCTGAGTGTCCTGGCCTCCAGCCACCCACTCCATGTCTGTTTTTGGTTTTGTCATTAAAAAAATAAAGCGACAATTTCTGGCAGAGACCAGTTGTTGCACTGTCTTCTGTTAAAAATACGGGCAGGGGTGTGGCTAGTCTTCTCTTCAGCTGGTCCTGCTTCACAGGATGTCTGCCCGCTTGTCCCGCACGCGGCTGCGAGCCTTGGTCCGGGCTTTGAAGGCAGCAGCGTTGTACAGGTGCTGGGGTGGGGGGTGGGCAACGAGGGGATGACCTGGTGAGCTGGGAAGGGGGAAGCCCCTGCAGAGCTCCAGGCCTCCAGGAAACAGGGGAACGGAGGGAAGACAAAGGTGCCCAAGGGTGCAAACCTTCTCAAATCGTGGAATTTTGCAGGCCTTCAGTGTAGTCGCATCCAACACCAGCACTGGGCCCAGGCCAAAGATGTCACGGAGTAGCTCGTTGTTCTGGGGACAAAAAGGACAGTAAGCTCACGCCAGCCCAAAGCAGCAAGCCAAATACCCCTACCTGTCCTTCTCCCCACCTGGAGGTGGTGGTGCATGCCCGAACCCAGCACTTCCTTGAAGGCAGCGTAGATCCTGTGCTGAGCCCAACTGTCCATGTAGAGCACCTCAAGCCCAAAGCGGACTGTCTCTTCCTCGCATTCGCCGCCCTGCAGGGTAGAGGGGCCCAAGTGACTGGGCTTGGCTGCTATGCCTGGAGAGGCACTCTCCCTAGGACACACAGATTCTCACCTCAACAAAGTGCAGCACAGCGCGGAAGGTAGACCGCTGGCGCCGGCGGTCAGCCTTGGCACGGTACTTGTTGCTGTCAGTGGCCAGAGTGCGCAGGGCACTGCAGAGGGCCTCCATGTCCTCGTAAATGAAGTCCTCCTGTAGTGGGAGCGATGGGGGGTGTCTGGCAGAAGCTTGAGCTCTGCTGGCTCTCAACATGGGGCTGCCCAAACCCCTCCTTTCACTGAGAGCCCTTCTCTGCCTGGCCCCTCTGAACCCCTCCTTGGCCTCTGCCTGGCCAGGGACACCCCTACTCAGGGCCCCCATCATAGCACCTAGCATGTGAGTCTGTGTTGGGGCTGCCTCCACTGCATAATGACCCAAGGCCATTCTGTTTTCTGCAGCATTCCCTGCACCCGGCCTGGGATGGGCAGGTGATATAAGCAGGGACCCCACCCCACCGCTGTCCCTCAAACCTCAAGGTCCCGGGCGAGCTCAAACAGCAGCGCGATGGTTTCGCCGGCAGCGATCCGCAGGTTCACACTTTCACTGGACAAGAGCTGGGGCAGCTGGGGCAGCTGCCTAGGGAAGGGGCAGGCTGAGCTACATGTGTGGGTTGGGGGCCTCTTTGAGATTCCCCTCCTCCTCCCACTGGGCAGCAGCCCGTACCTGTCAAGGATGTGGCTGATGTGGGTGCTGGGACAGATGGTGAGCAGCAATGCCCAGGCCTGCAGGGCAGCACAGAGCAGGCCATGCAGGCTGGCAGAGACCACTGGAACTGAAGAGCCACCCACACCACAGGACCGGCTGAAAACACTTTCTAAGCAGGTAAGACAAGAGACCAGGTCCTAGGAGCACAGGGAGGCAGGGGAGTGGCTCAGGGGCAGAGCTATGGGCCTAGGTGCTCTACCACCTGTGCCCAAAGGCCACTCACTCACCTGGATGTCAGCAGCAGCCACGTAGCAGCCCAAGCCAAGAGCAGAAGCACACTGTTGTGAGGACAAGGCCAGGCCATGGTCAAGGGGTGTGGCTAGGATCCCAGCCATGGGGCCTACCCACCCCTCAAAGTAGGGAAGCCTGAAAGCAGGTGGAACCCACCAGCTTGCTGAGGAATGAGGTAAGGGAAGGGTTTCATGAGGACACTCACGTGGAGCCGGGCAGCAGGGCTAGCGGTGCTGTCACTGAGCACAGAGACCAGCAGAGGCTGCAGGCTGTGGAACAGCTCCTCGCCTTTGGGTCCAGGGCCCAGCTGCACGCAGAGCAGGCCTAGCACGGCAGCAGCCAGGGCCTGTTCCTCACCCTTCCCTGTGGGATGCTTTCAAATCAGCACGTGCATCAAGGGTCAGCACCTGCCCAGTTTAAGTCTCCCACACGCCCCTGGGTCCAACCTTTCTTGAGGCACTTTTCCAGGGCATCGGCCAGTGTGAGGCGGCGCTCTAGCAAGAAGTCAGGGAGTAGGCGGGACGCCAGGGCCAGGCGTAGGCTCTCCAGAGCACCTTGCCGGGTCTTGGCACTGAGGGGTGGAGAAGGAAGGGTCATATGGGTCAGCCCTCCCTTGGTCACACTTGATATGGGCTGAGCAGGGACCTGGGTGGCAGAGTTGGCTGGCAGCCAGGGGTACCTCTTGTCTGTGAGGCAGTCCACATACTCCTTCAGCTTTTCCTCGAGGTCTTCCTGCTGGCCCTGCTCATCCACGACATCCCCCCCTGCAAGGCCAGCTGGTCAGCACTGCTTCTTACCCTCACTCAAAGGAGCCCTCACCAAGTCCCTGCCAAACTGCTACCCGCTCTCACCAAGGCTGTCCTCAGCCGTGGCGCTGAGAAGGCTGGGGCATTCACTGGTGGTGCTGCGGGCCTCACTGGCTGCCTCATCCTCACTGGCACCTGAGTCAGCTTTGGCACTGCTCCGGGCACCTGAGAAGAGTGGAATGGGGTACCAACCTGCCTCCATTGATGAGGGATGGCAGAGTTCCCTCGCCCAACCTCATGACCCCATAAGACATAATACTGCCCCCTCTCTGAGATGAAAAAACCAAAGCTGAGGCAGGCAGCAGAGGGGCTGACTGAGAGGACTGGAGCCAGGAAGCAGCAGAAAATATAAACATGGAAAGAGGTCTCTCTGTTGATGGCATCAGGCTCTGGCCTCAGGGAGGTACTGCAAACCAAGCCTGCCAGGTCATCCCTAGGCTGGGCCTTCAGCCCTGGGTGGACACACAGGCTCCCCTAGACCCTAGGAAGAGCCAGAAATAAAGTGGCCCCTGACTGCACGAGTCCCTGAAAACAGGTGAACACAAGTGAGTATGAGGGACAGTAGGGCTGGAGCACTTCTGTGGGTGGGATCTGTCCAGGGCCAAGGGCTGACTTTGGCAAGGGTGGCTGCTATGGCAGTGCTCTGGACAGGTTATGATCACCAGGCTGGCCCTATTTCTCAGAACTACTTACACCCCTTGCCTACAGGACAAAGTCCAGCCCACACACTGGCCTCTGCTCACCTCTTCTACTATCCTACCTGCCAGAGCAGCCCAGCATTCCCTCATTTGCTCCACTGTGCTGTGGTCCCTCCAGCTGCCCAGCCTTTGCACAACTTGTTCTCTCTGCATGGTGCTCTCTTCTCCACCTTCTTAGGACTCACCCAGAAGCCCCTAACCTGGGGCCTCTCTGGTTCCTAAGTCTGGGGCTGACAGCATTAAGTGAACATGTTCCATACCCTATCAGATATGCCCCCACCCAAACTGCCTGAGGGTGGTGGCCAGTTTAAAGCTGTGTTAGCAGGCACCCCATCGCAGCAGCATAAACATATGTGTTTACTGCACCAGGACAGGGTCCTGGTAGACGCTGATAAGCGAGTCCCAAGCCTCAGGCTCTAGGATACTCACACACCTTCTGCGGCCAGGCCCACCAAGGCCCCAATCCTGTAGCTTCCCAACCGCCCCCTCCCTCCGTTCTCTGGAGCAAGGCATGCCTCCCACCAACTTCCTTATCCAGTCCAGGAAAGGATCAGGGTTTGGAGAGGGAACTGGCTTTTTGCTCTGTCCGGTGGGTTTGTCCACCCAAGTAGGCAACTGGGCTGGAAAGGCAATGGAGAAACCGAAGCCCAGAGGGGCTGGCCGGGTCACTGTTGGGAGCACGGGCGCCCGGCAGGCAGCTGGTAGCAAGTTCAAGTTGGGCGCACACGTGGCAGATGCCTGCTGGGGCACGTGCCGGCCTCAGCAGAGTTCTGGGAAGCTGCGCCGGACTGGTCGAGAGGGGGTTCACCACCCTAGGGTCCTCGGGGACACTGATGGGGACCCACGCAGGGCCCCGCTCAGCTCTCATCAGCTGCCCCTGGGCTCCCAACTCACCTCCTCCACGGCGCTGGCCGCCCCTGCGGGGCGCGTGGCCCTTACGGGCGCGAGGCATGCCAGGAACTGGTCGCGGGCGGGGCGCAGAGGGCGGAGGGTCAGGGACCAGGCGGGTGGGGGCTCCAGACCAGCCAGACGCCGGCCGGCGCGCTGCGCTGGGACTTGGCCAGACGACGGGAGCCACACGCCGCGCGCGCCACCATCTTCGCGAGGCCCCCCGCCCTGCCAAACGGGTAGCCGGGAAGGCGAGTTCCCGGCTATCCGCTTCAGACCCGCATCCACGCGGCCAAAACTACTATTCCCA
Organism: Lemur catta; assembly: GCF_020740605.2. Taxonomy (NCBI): domain Eukaryota; kingdom Metazoa; phylum Chordata; class Mammalia; order Primates; family Lemuridae; genus Lemur; species Lemur catta. The sequence continues at coordinate 38,472,745 of NC_059145.1, read as the reverse complement.
GGGGGCTGCGCGTATGCATCGCCGCTGGGCGTAGAGCATCACGGGAACTGTAGTCCACTCCTGGGACCCACAAGCCAACGACGCTCTAGCCGAACTATGCACCCACAATGCCCTGCGCAGTCCCCCACCCCGCCCCGCGTCTTTCACATTGCACAGTCCTTAACGTTGAAGCTTCCCTCTCCGGAGCACCACCGCTGGACCAGCGGCTTGGGACACTTGCAGCAGGGCACTCGCGACAGGGCCTATGGGACTGCCTGGGTCTGAGGACCACGGGAAGAGCTTCGGGCTTGGTAGAACAGAGGGAACAGCCAAACCTCAGGTAGTGAAAGAAAAAGCTACTTTATGATTAAAGCAGAGTACAGACAACTCAACACTTACAGACCTTCCCCAAGTTCTTCCTGGGGCACATTTACCCCTGGACAGATCTCCTGTGACCTCTCCATGGACCCAGTGAGGTGTAGGCACAAAGCCCAGGGCTGGCAACCCTAACTAACTGGAACCTGACTCCCCCCAGGCTGCTTCCTCGTCATGAGGAGTCAGATGTTCTTAGAGGGCCTCTGTTTTTTTGTTTGTTTGTTTTTTGAGACAGAATCTCTCTGTTGCCCCAGCTAGAGTGCCATGGCGTCAGCCTAGCTCACAGCAATCTCAAACTCCTGGGCTCAAGCAATCCTTCTGCCTCAACCTCCAGAGTAGGTGGGACTACAGGCATGCGCCACCATGCCCGGCTAATTTTGTCTATATATATTTTTAGTTGTTCATATAATTTCTTTCTATTTTTTAGTAGAGACGGGGTCTGGCTTTTGCTCAGGCTGGTCTCGAACTCCTGAGCTCAAACGATCCACCTGCCTTGGCTTTCCAGAGTGGTAGGATTACAGGCGTGAGCCACCGCGCCCGGCCAGGCCTCTGGTTTTATAAGTGTTTTTTCTGGTCCTTTCTACCCTTCAGGGGTCCCAACGGAAGCAGGATGGAAGTGGAGTGTGTGCTTGGGAGGACTGCCTGTAAGCTGAATAGAGCAGGAGTGGGACAGAGTTGCTCCAGGACTAGGAAAGTGGCAGCAGGGAAAAGAGGAAGTAGGGGTAGGGACTCGTGGCTTTATGCTGCTTCCTTAGGCCCAGGCCTGCGCTCTTGGCAGGTAGGGCCAGCCCAGCCCCAGTAACAGCGGCAGCTGAATGACTTCCAATCTCCAAAGCTGCCATCTGGTTGTAGGTGCAGAAAGGCTTCCATCTGTCCTGGGTCTCTCCGGGCACAGCGCCCATGGCTGTAGCACCGCTGGTGACTGCAGGCCATGGCTGCCCTGGTTGTGTTGATCACATATGGGCCCAGGGTGCCCACCAGGTAGTCATGGAGTTGCCAGCATTTCTTCTGAGGAGAAGGGAAGGGCTGTCAATGCTCCTGCTCTATGGCCTTGCCATGCCTCTCCCCCCACTGTGATCCCAGCATGTGCTGCATAACAGGCTGAAGGGGGCTATGATCACCTCAGAGGTGGAGAAGCTCAGGTCCCCCCAGAGCACCACGCCGGTCACGCCCAGTGCTGCACTCACACCAATGGTCTGCACGAGGTCATCCTGGAGGCAGAGAGCTGCTAAGCCAGGATTAGGTGGGCCAGATCCATGTAAACCCACCTTCATTTTATAGAGACTCTTCTGGTTCAGTGCCATGATCTGATTCTACCTCTAGAGTTGGGCTCCTCTGTACTGAACCTCCTGACTGGCTTCTCAGGCCCTCCACTCAGAATGTCTCCCTTCAGATCAGAGGTCCAAAGGCTGGGTCTTGCCTTACTCCTCAAGATCTCCCAGGGCCATGCCCTCCCTGTCAGATGTTTCAGGACATGTCCTTCCCCTCAGAATCCCCAGATCAGGACCTCCCCCTCAAATCCCACTGGGCCAGGTCCTCTCTTCAGACCTTCCTAGGACAAGGCCATGCCTCCCAACTCAGATCCCTAGACCGCAGCTTCCACTTACCTGGGACAGGAACCTCCCAGAGGTGTGGTGTGTTAGGCGGGCGTAGGCCAGGACAGGCAGGGGATGTGGGTGCCCAGCAAGGGCCACACGGAAGGCCTCCTCCAGGCGGTGTCGGACAAAGGCCTGGTGGTAGGCAGGTGGCAGTCTGGGTGGAAGGTAGATGCTAGGGAAGAGGGCACTGGAGGCAGCCCAGAGCCAATGCAGTCGGGTGTTGCGGGCAAGGGTGGCTGCACAGCAGCGGCCCGTGTAGTTGGAAGCCATACCACGCCAGCCATTGCCACAGGCTGGGTAGCGATAGAAGCCCCAGAGCCCATGGGGCCGCAATGCCTGGCCCAGCCGCAGGGTTTTTTCCATCAGTGCACGTGCCGCCTGCTCAAAGCCAGTATGAGCCTTGTGGAGCTGCTCTTGAGGGTCCAGGTCGGGGAACACTTGTTGTGCCCAAGTCCAGGAAGCTGCCTGATAGGCTCGGCGGCGGCCCCAGTTCCCAGCCCAGAGTGGATACCACTCCTCCCAGTCTAGCACTGCCAGGCCAGCAAAGCTGGGTTGCAGGCTGTGATAGATCTGGTTGGCAGCCCGTGTCAGGTGGCGGTCAAGGGGCACAGCCTGGGGAATGCCCCCATTGTGAGCTGTGCCCCTAGGCCCAAGGTAGGGATACAGGCCGAGATGGTTCTTGTAGAAGATGGTGATGTTCTGGCCATAGAAATGCTGGCCATGATTAGCTATGATGCCCAGGACATTGAGTGGCAGGTGCACACCAAAGCGAGCCTTACAGCGGGCTGAGGGTACATTCCATAGCACGGAGAAGGGGCGTTCAGGGGCCTTCAGCAGGGGCTGGCCACACCCCAGGCACAGGGCCACCCCTAGTACCAGGGCTGGGCCTAGCTGCATGGTCACACCCCAGGGATGGCAACCTGCAGGAGAGAGGGGGTTTGAGCTTAGAGGCCATGGCCATGGCCACACCTTCCACACAGCAAGGAAAGTCGAGAAAGCTCCCCTAGCTCTTCCCCATAAGGATGGGGAGCTGGGGAAATCACGGTTCCCCAGGGGTCTCATAGGAATCTCAGAGCAGCCACATCCCAACAGCTTCCCTCCTATGTTCTTACTCTGTCAAGATACCACTGTGATCTCTGATACCTCACCTAACCACAGCTGTCACAAGTCCCCTTCTTTCCTCTGCCCATCTTGTTCCCTGCCCCAAGAATACTCAGCTCCCACTGCCTTGCCTGCCTGGCTTAGTTCCTACTCAGCACTCAAGTCTCTGTGATGGTATCACCTACCCTGGGAAGTCACCTGGATCCCTAGGTGGAGTGAAAACATTTGGGCTTCTGAAGCCTCTGTACCTCCCTTGTCCCTCCATGGACCCTGCTACTGTATGCCTGCTTGTCTCCCTATCTGTTCCTTTGGGTGGAGACCCTACCTGTCTAGTTTGCCATTGCCTACCCCCATCCAGAGCTTGACACATAGTAGGTGCTCAGGGGATGGTAATGAGTGAACAGGGAAGAGAACAGCCAGTCCCCTGGGCCTGGCAGGGTGAGGGGCAAAAGACAGGTGTCCTCTCATCAGTGGCCCCAGGGCGAAGGTAGATCTGGGGCTTCTGCAGGAATAGGGGACCTGAGAGGTGAGGGTGGGGGTCAACAAATAAACTGTCACAGCCACACCCAACAGAAGCCTTTATTCAGCCACACTGATGGCTCTGAGCCAGAGCTATGGAGCTACCTCCTGGACCCACTGGTACCCAGGAAACACGCCTAGGCTAAAGCTGCCCCCCAGGGGCTAGGGGCTGAGGTATGGCCAGGGGGCTGAGGCCAGTACCGTCCCAGGCAGTCCACTGACCCAGAATAGCAGTCCCTTGCCTTGGGTGGCCCTCAGATGTCTTTCTCCATCCAGAATATGGGGCATCCCTTCAGGTCTTTGTATTGTGTCTCTAGCAGGCTTTTTGGAGGGTTCCATGATGGAGTTGGGGGTGAGGTGGTCAGGGGCTCAGGCAGGGGAGGGGGTGGTGGCAATGGAGGTCCCTTGGGGCCCCTTGGGGCAACTTGGGCCATCAGGTTTGGGGCCTTGCACGGTGGCTGGGGAGAAGGGGCCCTGGGGAAGGCACTGAGCAGGGTCGTAGGCAGCCGTCGGCTGGTGAAGACCAGGCCCTGCACAGGCTCACCCAGCTGGTAGCCCAGGTGGGCATAGAACTGCATCTGGTCATGGGTGGTGAGGTGTAGCCTGCGGAAGCCCCGGGCCCGAGCAAAGACCTCCAGGCCCTCCATGAGTTGGCGGCCAAAGCCACGGCCCCTCAGGGCCCGGGCCACCACCACTGTCTCCACTAAAAGGCTCTGGGGCCTGTCCATCACCCGTGAGAGGCGGGCATGGCCCACTACAATGGGTGCTGCTTTGGGCATGTGTGGGGTGCTCAGCAGCATCAGGCAGAGGGGGAAGGCATCTGAGGACTGGCCCAAGGAGTGTAGGCGGGAGGCACGGCTGCGGGGCCACTGCTCATTGATGAGATCGGCACAAGCATCCAGGAGCTCTGGTCGGCAGTGCACAGGCTCCAGGGTCAACTCAGCCAGGTTGGGGGCTGGGGTCTCCTCTGGCTGTGTTTCAGGATCCAGATTAAGCTCAGCCAGGCCAGGTCTGAGGGTCATCTCTGGTTGCCGTGTGGAATCCAGGTTCAGCTCAGCTAGCCAGGGGCTCAGGGTCAGCTCTGGCTGACGTGTGGGATCCAGGGTTAGCTTGGTCAGGCTGGATCTCAGGGTCAACTCTGGCTGGCATGCCAGATCCAGAGGCAGCTCAGCTGGGCTGGCATTCAGGATCACCTCCATCCAGTGCGTAGGCGCTAGGGCAGGGGTCAGCTTGGCTGGGCCAGGGCTCAGAGTTGGCTGTTGCCTACATGTAGGATCCAGGCTCAGATGAGTCAGGCTGGGAGCCAAGGTCACCCCCTACTAGGTTGCAGGTAGCTCAGCACCAGGCTGGAGGTTAAGACCACAGTCTCCAGGCAGTGGTATCTCCTCAGACCACAAGGGCTCTCCTCCTGTAGATAACAGCCATGGTGGGCTGTGCCAGGAGGGAAGATAGGTTGGGGCAGGGAGGGCTGGCAGAGCACAAGGGGGCCATGCATACTGAAACTGGTGAGTGGTGGGCTGTACCTTGTCCCACACTCACTTGATGGCACAGGTGACCTGGAAGAGACCCATACCCTATACCGGGGATACGAGAGAGCAGGGGAGATGGATTCAGGTGTCCTGCCCCACGTTGGAGAGAGGCTGAGGGCAACAATAAGCTGCTGAAGGCTGGGGTAGAACCCGGGAGTCCTGGCCCCAGCCTGCTCTGGCTACAAAGTTGTCCTCCCCAGGACCTCACTGTGCCAAGACAGCCAACCCAGCTTACTTGTTGGCCATCCTGTCCCTAGTAGTTCATCACTATGGCTTCGGATAGAACATGCAAACCAGACACTACATCCTCTGTTTAAACCCCTGCAAGGTTCCCTTCAGAGGAAACACTGCCCCCAGAAGTTCCCCTGTCCCTTTCTTCTCCCTACATTCCAACTCTCCTCCAGCTCCGGACCTTTTCAACCACCTGGGCCATGCCCATCACCTCACCAGTACTGGAGCCCCACTTACCCACCCAGCAGGCTCAGTTTCCCCCTCATTTGATTGCCTTCTCTACCAGGGGCACAGAGCCCATGCCCCAGTCCGCAATTCTCCTACCTCAGGACACTTTGGGTATGGACCCAACTGTCCCCTCAGATGGGGCCCCAGCAGCACCAGCACTAGGCCTGGCCCAGTCACACAGCAGTGTTGCCTTTGCAGGCCTCGTTCCCCACTGGCCTGAGTTTCGCAGCCACCCTAGATAAAGACCACAGCTTCCTTCCTATATCCACAGGGGAGTCCAACGGCCACCAGGTTGGGGGCCCAGACCTCCTGTGCCCAAATTCTACTGTTTGCCCACTTTAACCAAGGTCTTGCTGGCAGAAGGGTCTATGCCCAAGGGCGGGGGGGATTTCTGTGGTGGGCGGCCAGCTGGGCCCTACCCCTCTGCTCACCTGCTCTAGAGGAGGCCTCCTAGGTCCCCTTCCCAACCTTCCCTGAGCTGGAGGCCCATTCAACACTGGTCAGTAACAGGCAGCCCCCTCCCCTCACACCACATCCCATTCACAGAGCTATAAGCCCCTCACCTGCATCAGCCGCACCTCTCGGTCTGAAAGGAGGAAGACCCAAGATCCGCCCCTAGGCCTGGAGCCCCAGGCTGCCCGGCGGGCTTAACCCCTTCAGTGCCGACCCCACCCACTATGGGCGTGGCGAGGCTCCGGGTGCTCAGAGAGGGGCCGCCCCGTGTCTCCCGTGCCTTGGTTTCCTCCTCCCCCTTAGTGGGCATAGGCCATGGAACTTTTGGGGATAGGGCTTCAAAATCTTGATTCTCTGGGTAGGCGTGGCTCGGCATGCTCTGGGTGGGAACGACCGACGCAGGGAGGGCGTGCAAGGTTGCATGGCCAGTTGGGGACCGCACGCGCGGGGAGGACGCACAGACAGCGCGTGGGGAAGGGGTGGTACTGACATGTTGACGCCGGTCTCTGGGAAGTTCTGCGTCCTCGCTCCTCCTGGCTCGGTATCGCTGTTTCTGGCTCGGACTCCTCGGTCCGCCAGCGCTCGCCCCCAGTGGTGTGGCGGACGTACTGCAGCGGTCGCGGCCCGCGGCGCAACGCCTTGTCCTAAATCTGCCGGGACGGCCCCGCCCCAGCCCGCGCGCGACGCCGCTTAGGCCCCGCCCCTGGTTCTGCGCGTCACAAGACTGACCCGGCGCAGACTCAGTCTCTGCCCCTCCAGCTTCGACTGAGCCTGCCAGAATGTGCGGCTGGCTTCGCCTCCCCACTACCCAGCCCCGTCCCGGCCTAGCGTCTGGCTCGGGTCCCGCCTCTCCTCGGCTCCGCGGAGGCCCCGCCCCGGCCCGACGTGTCGCGGCTTCTGCCAGACGCAAACCGCTCCTCCCACCGGTCCGCCTCCGCCTAGCCCCGCCCAGGCCCGGACGGTCCTGTTTCCGCTCCCGCCGGCTTCCCGCACCGGCACTGTCTGGAAACGGTCAGATCACGTGGAGCTCCCTCCTGAAATTGGGCCCCACCCTGGGAAGCAGCCGTCCTCATATCCGACCTGGGTGGGAGAGACGAGCCTTTCCTGTGCCCTCTGGATACCAGGGCCTGGACGTTTTAGGCGCTCAATAAATAAACAGCTAAGTAAATCATGACTGCTTTATTTGCTGGGTGGGTGCCCTTCAGCGGATTCAGGGGTCGTGCGGGGCTGGTTATTATCAACACCCAGCAGGAGCACACGGGCTCTACCTCTGGAGCCAGCAGCCTGGGTTTGAATCTCAGCTTCTCCCTTTTCTTGTGCAACCTTGGGTAAAGTGCTTACTCTCCCTGTGAGTGCCTCAGTTTCCTCATATAGACTCGTGAGGATTGAGTGAGTCAGTCCACTTAAAATGCTTAGCATAGGGCTCGGTAAAGAGTAGGCGCTCAGTGAATGTCAGCTTTTGTGGTTGCTGTAGTCAAAGCCTGGCTCAGTGAGTCTGGAGGAATTGTCTGTGACCCTGCCAAGTAGAGGCATGTGGACATGGAGTGGATGGTGTCTGCCGGTGGTCCTAACTCCTATGCAACTCTCTGGGTCTATAAGCATGCATGTGTATGCAGGGTGTATGCCCACAATGATGGCTGAGCGTACTCCTGCTGTGACCATGACTTGTATGACTGTGCCTGTATTTAAGAAAGCTGTGGCAAGACCCAAAGTGCATTTAGTGCTTGCTGTGTGCAACCCAGTGTGTGGCCAATCACCACACGCTCTGCTGCTCACACCGTGCTCCCCGCCAGCCACTGTAACAGTGACATTTAAACTCCATAGCCATCTGCGCCCGATCCTTAAGTGAGAGGGCACCCTGCAGGGTCAGGGGCCCACCATCGGGCTTGAGCTGAATGGAGAAACTGGCAGGGTTGAGCATGAGGAGGGCCTCAGGATGGCTGGGGCGGCGGGCACAGCGGCCATGGCCGGAACACAGAGCTTGACTGCAGAGACGAGCCCCACTGGTCACGTTCAGGATGAAGGGTCCCAGTGTGGTGTCCACGTACTCCTTGATAGCCTGGCATGATTCCTGGGTGGAAGGGGGAATGTCAGGGACACCACAGCCATGCATAAGCTCACCTAGGGTATTGAGGCATTCACCTGCTGGCCAGCCAGGACTTTGGAGGTAGAAAGGGTGAGCTGGGGTCTCCCGAGTCAGCTTGATGGCCTCCTGCCCCCACCCTCACCTCAGGCCTAAGCTCACCTTGGTTCTTGTATCTTCCCAGCTCACCCAGAGCACCACTCCTGCTGCCCCCTGGGCTGCACTCTCCCCCAGGCTGTGCTCCAGTTCCTCCTGGGAAGGAGAAATCACAGTTCTGTGGGGCTCCCTCCCTCTCCTCCTCCCCCTTGCAGCAGATTGCTGTTATACCATTGAATGGGATAAATAATTTGTAACCTTCACGTGGGACTGCTCTCGCCCTGGTGGCCAGAAGGCAAGCTTGTCTTTCCTCCCTCTAGCCTATGGGGGATGGCATCTTTTTTTTTAGAGACAGAGTCCTCTGTTGCCCAGACTGAAGCTCCTGGCCTTAAGCATTCCTCCTGCCTTGGCCTCCCAAAGTGCTGGGATTACAGGTGTAAGCCACTGTACCCACCCTACATCTTTCTAATAAATGCTGAATTCTCTGTACCTAGCACAGAACTTGGCATAAAGTAGACACTCAATGTGCGAATGAATGGATGAAAGTGTCCCAAGTTTAAAGTGTCCCAAGGCTGTGGTGGCCTCAGTTGCTGGACTTAATACCTGACAAGGCAGGCTGATGAGGCCGGGGGGTCACAGAAGAAGACTCACCAGGGGCAGAAAGTGGTTCGTCATGTCGTAGAAGATCTGAGCATAGGGTAGCACCGGCAGATTGGAGTCCCTGGCAGCCGCAGCCACACGGAATGCCTCACCCACACGGTGTCGCACATACATCTGTGCCTTCCCTGTACCCTCCAGTGCTGCAGGCATGTAGATGCTGGGATAGAGGGCATGGCTATGGCGCCACAGCCACCCTAGCTGGTCGTTCTGGTCACGGATGCCTGGTGGGCACTGGCCGGTGTAGTTGGGGCTTGAAAAGTCATAGTTGTAACAGTTAGGGAAGCCATAGAAGCCCCAGAGGCCAAGAGGACGCAGTGCCCACCCCAGCTGGAGGGTGCCTGCCATCCAGGCCTGCGCAGCTCTCTGGAACTGGTCCTTGGCTTCCTTCTCCACCCAAGGAGCTGGCCAATCAGGGTGCTGTGCCTGTACCAGTGCCTCTGAGCGCTGCCTGTAAATGTCTTTGGTGTCCCAGTCGAAGGCCCAGCGTGGGCGCCATGCCTCCCAGTCAATGACTGCCAGCCCCGAGAAGTCAGGTGCAGGCATGGCAGCTAGGATGTCCTGGAATGTGTGGGCTAGGTGGGCATCCAGGCTGGCATTCTGGGGCAGGCCACCAAACACAGGCTCTCCAGCAGGTGTGTAGTAGGGATAGGTGCCCAGCTGGGAGCTATAGAAAAGTGTCACGTCAGGGCCATGGAAGGTCTGCCCTGGGTTGACTAGCACATCGAAGACACTGACGTCCACATCCACACCATGCTTCTCCAGGCACCACTGGGTGTTTGCGTTCCAGATGGTGGTGAAGGGCTGGTTGGGTACCACGGGGCCCCTGGAGCTTTGGGCCATGACAAGTGATGTCAGGAAGAGTGCGCAGATGCAAAGCAGCTGGACTGCCATGGTATGGAGCCGGTCTAGGGAAACCTGGCCAGGGAGGCAGAGCTTAGAGCAGGCCGTGAACTTTCTGATCCTTGCTCATTAATCACTCCTGCTCTGGTTTCAGTTAAAAATTGACCTGGGGTAGGCAGGGTGCAACGGGCAGAGGAGACACATGGAGGGGAGCATGGCCACTGGAGGATATATCTGCACTGCCTGGCCTCTGCCGTCTGCTTCCCACAAGCCTTGCCCTGGCCTAAATTTGCCCACCCCTCTTCCCCAAGGGCCACTGAAGCCATGACATCTGTTCTGGGAAGAGTGGCTGAGAGCCAGGCCGTCAGCCCAGAGGCTGACCTAAATGACGGGGGAGCCTTTCCTATTTCTTCCACCAGAAATCCTGGCCAGCCATTGGAGGAAGGGATGCTCAGTGACTAAGGACAGGTCAGCCCCAGCCCTCCTGTACACCCGCCAGTCTACCCGCTTGTCCCTGCTGACCTCAGGGCTGAAGGGCCTCATCTTCCAGGCTTCCTGACCCCAGGGTGGGAGCCTAGGCAGGGCCCGGCCGGATTCCGTTCCTCAACTCTGACCCCAGCCGCGCCAAAGACTGGGAGGAAAAAGCTGCTGCTGGAAACTCTGAGCTTTTGTCGGGGGTCACCCCACCCAGCCAAGGGGCGGGCCGAGGGGCGGGCCCTGGATTGGGAGGCCAGGCCTAGCAGCAAGGCTACCTCTGAATCCCTAACGAAGGGACGCTGGTGGGTAGTAAGGCTGGGCCAGCAGCGGCCCCTCCCACTCAGCACTAGGGCAGGGCTCTGTGGCTTTACTGGGGCTGGAGGGGGTGGGCGTTGGCAGATCCAGCTGGGCAGGCCTGTTTGTGGTACTGGAGTCTGGGGTACTAGAGTCAGGACTGTGTACTCAGGGAGTGTCCTTTCCCCACACGACTGCATTATGACATTGGTGGGCCCTAGGTACTTTTGCCTTTGGGGACCCCTTCCTCCTTAAAGGAAATATATATATATTTTTTGAGACAGAGTCTCACTCTGTCCCTCAGGCTAGAGTGCAGTGGCATCCACACAGCTCACTGCCACCTCCAATTCCTAGGCTGTAAGTAATCCTCCTGCCTCAGCTTCCTGAGTAGCTGGGACTACAGAGGCACGCCACCATGCCCGGCTAATTTTTCTATTTTTTGTAGAGCTGGGGTCTCACTCTTGCTCAGGCTGGTCTTGAACTCCTGGCCTCAAGTGATCCTCACACCTCAGCCACCTACTAGGATTACAGGCATGAGCCACCCGCCCAGCCAAGAAATCTTAAAATATATTTTACAACTATGTTGGTATAAAGGTGAATATAATCCAGACTGGATTCACTATTACATATTCATTAATATATTTATGTTTTCTTCTGATTAAAAAAAAGTGAAACATTTTTATGAGCCCCCATAAATATTGTGGCCCTAGGCCCCGAGCCTATTGTGCTTAGTGGATAAATCATCCCTGCTTTAGGGACCTGCTTCTCAAAGGCTCTGTGTTCATGAAGTCGGGACTGGTGTCATCACTCTTCGTAAATGTGCTGGGTCAGCGATTGTGTTTCTGTGAAGCCCCAAGTTAGTGGCCATCTGGGCCTCTGCACAAATTCCAGTGGTGAGTATGTGCGAGTGTGGGACCCAGTGCCTGGGACTGGATGTGTGTGAGCCCCTGCTGTCTTGTGAGCATGAGACCCCATGATTGTCTGACCACGGGGATGAGCACGGGTCTGTCAGTGAGCGTATGCTTGTTCATTCATTCGTGGCTTTACTTGTTCAGTGGTTCAGAAGCTGGTTATTTTTTTTCCTTTTTCTATTTTAGTACCCAGACCTTTGCTCTCGAGAAGCTGGTTATTGAGACCTGCTTCGTGCTCAGGCCCAGGCTTGCCTGCCAGGGTGGGGTGAAGGAAACACATGTTCCTGCCCAGGGTGAAGTGCTGCCCGGGTCTGCAGCCAAGTCTGAGCCTGAGCTGCTGAATCCCCAGCACAGCAGCCACTGGAGCAACAACACTCACAGTTCACTACCATCTGGGCTTGGCCCTCCAGGCTGGCTGGGATGAAGCTGGCAGGGCTGAGGGAAAGGAGGGCCCAGGGTGCTGGGGACTGTGGGCACATCAGCACGGGACCCTTGCACAGGATTGAGCCACAGAGGTGATGGCTGCTGATCCTGTTCAGGAAGCAGGGTCCCAGAGTAATGCCCATGTAGGCCCAGACAGCCTGGCACAACTCTCAAGGGCTGAGGGAAAAGGAGGACACTGAGGATCCATGCTACCTCTTGGTGCCCCGAACCTATTCTCCAGCTGGCCTCGGTCCAAGGGAGAAGCGCTAATGGTGGAACAGCAGGAAGCTGAGGGTGCCTGCAAGCCCCCACCCCCACCCCGGGGCCTTGCCCGCAGGCCTGCTCCTGCAGGGCCGATCTGGCTGGATTGGTACAGTAGTGTGTGTGTATGTCTGGGGTCTGTCCAGCTTGATGGCTCAGCCCTGCCTGCTCTCTGGCTGTGCATGCCTCAGGCATCTCAGCCACTTCACTCCCCATAACCTCACCCCTACTCCCTACCCACCTTCAGGACCCACAGGATAGTTCTGGTACATTCTCTAGGGTCCGGGGGAAAGTAGTATAAGGTGGACATAGGTTTGTATGGAGGGCTCACAGCCAGGTGGGTACAGGTCACAGCTGTGCAGGAGAGGTCACAGTTGTGAAGGAGTCACAGATGTCTGGAGAAGGTAACATCTGTGTGGGGTCACACGTGGGAAGAGCACGGCTTTGCATATAGTGGGGTTCAGGTGTATATAGGGGTCATAGCTAGGTGGGAAAGGTCACAGCTGTGTGGGTCTGGATCACCTGTGTGTTGGGAAGTTACAGGTGTGGGTGGGACATGAGGTCACAGGTGTGGGAAGTCACAGGTGTGGGGGAGACAGATCACAACTCCATCCTTGCTCCCTCTCTGCTGAGCTCCACCACCTCATGGCCTTGTTGGCCAATACTGAATCTTCTCTCCAGCCTGGCCTCTCCCTACCATGGCCATAGCAACTACGGCCCCTCCACTTCCATCTCCTCCTCCACTGTGTGAATTGACCATATCACCTTTCAGGTGCTGCCACCTCCCCCTCTTCTCCATTCTTTGCTATCACTAGCCAGAGGGACAAAGGAGGGATCTCTCTGCAACCTGAGTTGACATCACTTTGGCCGGGCTTGTTTCTCCAGGCTCTGCTTCCCTAAACACACCATCCCCTTGCCTCTGTCTGGCATCTGACTTGGTCTGCGCATCTAGTATACATGTCCTTCAACTTTGTCATCCCCACAAGGACAAGGGTGTTTGTTGGTGTGGTTCCCCAGCACCCAGCCCAGTGCTGGCACATGTGTGTGCTCAGTGTGTTTACTGAACAGGTGAAACAGTCACCACCATCAGGCAAAGACAGGCCTGGTGCCGCTCTAGGGCTGCCCCTTCTGCCTCTGCCTGCAGCAGCCCCCAGACCACATCCCAGCCCCGAACTCCATGTACCAGCCGTGTTCCAGCTTCCTCCAGCCTCTGTCCAGGCTTTGTTCTTGAGCCTCAAGCTGCCCCCTCACCTTTCAAAACTCAATGTAGAAAACACCTCCTCCAGGACATCTCCCCTCACAATTCAGTTATTTCTTTCTTTCTTTTTTTTTGTTTTGAGACAGAGTCTCGCTTTGTTGCCCAGGCTAAAGTGAGTGCCGTGGCGTCAGCCTAGCTCACAGCAACCTCAGACTCCTCGGCTTAAGGGATCCTCCTGCCTCAGCCTCCCGAGTAGCTGGGACTACAGGCATGCACCACTATGCCTGGCTAATTTTTTCTATATAGATTTTTAGTTGACCATATAATTTCTTTCTATTTTTTTTAGTAGAGACGGGGTCTTGCTCTTGCTTGGGCTGGTCTCGAACTCCTGACCTCGAGCAATCCACCCGCCTCGGCCTCCCAGAGTGCTAGGATTACAGGCGTGAGCCACCGCGCCCGGCCTCAGTTGTTTCTTGAGTCTGTCTCCCCAGAGCCAGAGTTTCCTGAAGGCAGGGCTGTGTGGGTGAGTCATCACGGTCAGGGCCACGCACACCCTTGCATCTGGTGGCCGCGGGAAGGGGCTGAGTTAACTCCCATCAAAGGCAGTGGTCTGACTACTCCAGCTGCTCCTTCTGTCCTCTGGGACAGCCAGGGACTAGCCGTGTTCTCCCCATGGTCAGGAGAAAGCTGACCTTTGAGGATGCCTCCGTTCCCAGAATGCCTCCCCCAGCCTCATCATGCATCACTATAGAGTGACAGGGACTGAACCTCTGGATTCAGATCCCAATCCCCTGCCTTCCTCCCCACCACCAGACTGAAGGGAGGGCTGTGACCCTGATGAGGGGAGGGGTACGTGGATGGGGTATACGTGGATGGAGTCTACTGCCCTCTGGAGCAGGGAGCAGAGAAGGTCAAACATCCCCTTCCCTCTTGCTCCCTGGGTTGGTGAGGCAAGGAGGCTGGGACTGGCCCAGCTGGAGGTACAGAGGCAAGTGGTAGAAGCATATGAGCGCCATCCCTCATGCCAGGTTGGGCCCAACTCCCTTCTAATGAATATGGAGAAAGCAAGGTCCTTGTTGTTAGGATGGCACGTGGATCCTCCACTCCCAGTGGCAGGGCCCTGTGAACACATCTTACAGATGGGAAGTCCCTAGCAGAGGGTTTCACAGAGACAGAGCTGAACTCAAACCTCATGGAAGATCCTGGAATCTCTCTCACATGCCCTAGCCAAGGTGCAGAAAGTCCAAGCACAGAAGCAGTTGTTTTATATTTAATTTACAAAACAGACCCCAAAATAATAATAATAAACTATCCAGGGGCAGGGGAGTAGGGTCAGGCCCTCCCCAGCCCAGCTGTATTCTCCGTCCCCTCTGGCAAGGAGAGAAGGGACCTCCCAGGGGACTTCCCCTCCCCCTTAGAACAGGGGGGTGAGAGCTGATATAGATGTCCTGCTGGGCATCCCAGGGGCTCTGCCCCCTGTGGAGTTGAGTTTGTCCACCCCCTACAGGCTCCTACATGCCCAGGAGAGCCCTTGTGACAGAGGCCAGCTTGCTAGGCAGCCAGGCAAGAGACCCCTACAAGGTCCAGGTGAAGGCCAGGGCTACCAAAGCCAGCAGGCTGGCGAGGTGGGATCCAGCCCAGGTCCCGCTGGCACCTCCAGCTGCCCGCCTACGGTCCCACTGGCATTGCTCGCCACCCCAGCCCAAGTAGCACTGGCAGCGAAAATGTGTCTGCAGGTGATCAAGGTCAGCCCAGCTGAGCTCCCCCACAGGTCGCAGCTGGGGCTCACCAGGTGCGTGTCCAGGCACTAGGCGGAAGCTCTTGGCGCTGAGGTGCAGGAAGGTATTGGTATTGGGGTTGCGGCGCACACAGCGCCCATGGCCATGACACTGGGCCCAACTGCAATACTGGGTGGCCCAGGATACATTGACCATGTAGGGGACCAGCAGCCGTGTCAGGTAATCCTTGAGGTACTGGCAGGTCTCCTGGGGACAGAAGCCAGGGATCACAGGTCAGGTCAGCTGCTTCACCCCACAGGCCCATTTGGAAACTCTGTGTCCCCACTGTGGTGGCTGTACCTTTTTAACAGTGCACACATTTGTACATTCAAGTGGACCCTCACAGTCTCTGCTCCTGCTGAGAAGGGGGTGGGGGCGGAGACCAGAGCCCAGCTGGGCAGATGGGGAAGGGTGGAACTCAACAGCTGTTCAGGACAGCATTTCCTCTTTCCTGGGAGCCGGGTGGGGGTGCCCTCCTTCTCTCTTGGAACCAGTGACGCCCCCGGTGAGAGATAGACAAAGAGGCCAGACTAGGTTTGCCCACCTGACGCTGGTAGCCAAAGGCCCAAACTCTCTGCCTGTCCCTGTAGACTCAGTTCCAGCAGGTAGGGTGGGTCTTACTTACCGTGCTTGTGGTATACCCGGCGTCGCCCCAGAGGATGACACCAGCTGCACCCAGAGCTGCGCTCTCACCAATGGTAGAGATGAGGTCCATCTGTGTGGGAAGGGATGGTCAAAGGGGAAGACTGAGGGTGGGAAGGACAGACAGCGCCGGCAGGCCCAAGTCTGTTCCAACCTGCTGACCCCCCAGCCCGATCCCCCGTGCTTTTCATCTCCAGATAGAGGATCTGTCTGTTTCACCTTCTCCTTAAATGTTTAAGACCATTTCCACTGCCACTTCGGGCCTCGGTTTTCTAAGCCAATGGCACACTTGAGCCTAGGGCATGTATCTGTCAGGATGGACTCCTAAGTCAGAATGCAGGGACCAAATCTCTGCTCTGCCTGGATTTGTTGGGAAGCTTTGAGCAAACTTTTTAGCATCTCTGTGCCTCAATTTTCTTATCTGAAAAATGGAGGTAATCATGTCATTCTTTCACAAGGTTATAAAGCGAATGACTTGAGGGGATGTGGAGTACCCGATAAACTAAGGCTGCAGGTCCCTGGTAACGTGAACATGCAGTGGTTTCTCAAAGTATGAAGACAAAGGCAGGGCCCTGGAAGGCACATACCTCACTAAGCCCAGTGAGCCTGCGGCTATAGGTGGGCCGCGTGAAGACGTAGACTGGGAGTGCATGATTGGCATGGTGGGTGTGAGCCACGCGAAGGGCCTCCTGAACACGGAAGCTGACAAAGTTGCGGCCATGGGCAGAGGAAGCGAGCGTCTCGTCCAGGTAGACAGAGGGGAAGAGGGCCGTGCTCTCTGCCCATAGCCAGGCCAGCTGGTCATTGCGGGCCACCTCAACATCAGGGCAGCGGCCTGTGTAGCTCTCCCAGTTCTGCACATAATCATGATTGTAGCAGTCAGGAAAGAGGTAGAAGCCCCAGAGGTGCTGGGGGCGAACTGCTTTGACATAGCGTAGTGTCTCCAGCATGAACTGCCGTGCAGCGAACTCAAACTCATACTGGGCCTGCTTGACTACTCGGTCTGATGGCCAGTCAGGGTGGCGACTGGCTACCAGCTGGCGTGATGACCGGCGGTACACATCCTTGTCTTGCCAGTTACGCACCCACACAGGCCGCCAGTCCTCCCAGTCAATAACCGCCAGCCCCGCAGGCTCCTGTGTCCGAATGTAGTGCTCTACACGTCTCTTCAGCATCTTCAGATGTGCCCAGAGACTGCCATTCTGTGGCACACCACCATGCACAGACCTCCCAGCTGAATCGAAGCGTGGATACAACCCTAGACGGTCGCGATAGAAGATGGTGATGTTCTGGTTCACAAAACCCTCATTAGGCGAGGCCTGCACATCAAAGGCAGTCAGGTCCAGTGGCACCTTGAGGCGTGGGCCACAGTCCTGTGTGGGCACATCCCACGCTACCACAAAGGGCCGGCCCGTGAAGATGGGTGGCGCTGTGGGCTTGAGCTCCATGGCCCATGCCACCGTTAGCACCAGGGCCAGTATAACAGTGGGGCCTGGGCCTGCCCACATGCTGGGGGTTGCAGGAAGTGTCACCTGCCTGGCACCAGCTCAGGAACTAGAGGAAGGGTGGGAAAGAACAAGTCAATGTAGAGAATCCTGGAGTTGCCCACTTCAAGCCCATCTATGCTCCCGGAGCCCACGCCATGTGGGGCACGGTACCCATGGCTATTCAGAACATACACAGCTGTAATAGGTTTGAGAGACCACAGGCCACTGAAGGGCAGGCAAGACACACTGGGGACGGACGCACTGCCAGGAGCACAGGGCTCCTTCCTGGAGCAGTTAACCTAATCTTTGTTAGGTCTGTGATAAATTGGATAAATTGGGCTATGTACCCATTGCCAGAGCCACATACATGCCTGTCTACCATCCAGTACATGGTTTCAGACAGCCTTGAACCCCTGAGGCCCACCCTGTACCCCTTGATTAGGCAGGACACAGCTCATGAAGAGGCTAAGAAGCTAGAAGGAACACAGCCATGAGGCTAGTATCTGTATAACACTCGCCCGGCAGAAGAGGGAGGCTGTCAGGACTTTGTCTTCAGCGCTGACACTCTCCCAGGTTTGGTGTCCCTCACGAGGACAAAGAGGCAGCGGACCTCCCACAGCGGCGCCGGCAGACCAGCCCTTCCCTCCACCGCCATCGGGAATGCGCGCGCCCGCCCCCACGCAGCCGGCCGGTCCGGGATAGAAAGCACTCCTCCTGGCCTTTGTGCGGGACCCCGCCCCCGCCCCGCACGTGGGGCCCGAGCCGGGCCCGGTGGGGGTGGGGTTCCTGGGCCGCCTCTCTGGAGCACCCTCGGGGATTCCGAGCCCAGCCCCCGGGGAGAGAGTCGCCAGGCCTGCACCGCCCGCCCTCACCTCGCGCGGGGCGCCACCCGGACCCGCGCTAGGGCTACCGCCATCCCGGGCCCAGCCCAGCCCGCTCCGGCCGTTCACCCAGGCACTGCCCCGGCTCGGCGCCTCTGCTGGCTCCGCCCCCAGGCCTGCGGGCCCTTTAAGAATCCCGAGCGGAGGTGGACCCGGGGCAGGACTTGCGGCTGGGGCGGGAAGGTGTGCCCGCCTTTCTCGCCGCCAGTGCCGCGTTTCCAGCTCGAGGATCCCCAGATCCTCTGCGGAAGAACGTGGCCCCCCCATCTGGAGCCCTGAGGCCCCGCCGAACAGGACTTCCTGCTGGAGTCTCAGCGGCGAGCACCAGTCAGCCTGAGATCTTCCCCCACGGCCCGAGGCCGGTGGTACAGTCCGCCTCGCTCCGCGGCGCCGCCAGCCTCTTAAAGGGACAGCTTGAGCTACCAGGCAGTGGGGGCGGGGAGGGACTAAAGGAGGTGGCGTTCCTCCGCTTGGCCATAAGGAGGTGCTGTGGGACTCCGAGGCCTTGGATCTGGCTCTGCACCTCCGAATGTAGACTCTAGTCTTGGGGCCCCTTTGTGTGGCAAAAGGGACTTTGACCTGAGCCGATCCCAGGCCTCCCCGGACAGTAATGCCCCGCCGCCTAGGAATCTGGGCTCCCCTCTAGTCCGCAGTCAGAAGGGAAGCCCCGCCCCCTGCCCGTCTAGGGGGAAGGGGCCAAGCACCGCCTCTTAGCCCTCCCGGGGCCCGGCCCGGGCAGTGGTTGTCCTGGCAACTCAGGCCGCGGGTCGCGGCTTGGCTCGCGGGGCTGAAGGCAGGGAAGCTCAGTTGGGCCTGGGGGGTTGGGCGCCCCCCTTTCCCCGACCTGCATCAGGGGCGGGCCAATCCCTGGGATCCTGTCTTCTGCCCAGCCTCTGCTGGGGCCTTTGGGAGCCCCCAGGGATCCCTCTCAGCACCACCCTTGCAGAAGTTTCTGGCAGAACCTAGGAGAAAGTCAGAAGGAGGAGCTCCCCGGGGCCTCCATCCCGTATCTAGAGCCCTTTCGCCCCGCAAGCCCCTCCTGGTGGGGAGCAGGCTTGGAGCTGGACCCGAGCGATCCCTGTGCGAGACCTCCTCGCTCTTCCTGGATCCACTCCCCGGTGCCGGACTCAGCTCCCCAAAGGGCCCGCGTCTGCACCGCCAGACCCTTCCCCGCTCGGGCGCCTGGAAAGAGAGGGAAGGTGCGCTGCTGCAAGCTTTGCTATGGGGGTACAGACCAACCGTCTGCGCTGGGCTCACCTGTGTGGGAGTCCGTCGGCCTAGTTGTAGGTCGGCGGCCTCCCGCCTTCCTGGGGTGAACCTCTTCAGCCAGGCTACTTGCGCCAGCTGCTGCCCGTTGGGCAGCCCGCCGAGGACTTGATAAACCCCATTCCCTCCCACCCGCTCCCGCCTCCCATCCCAGCCCTTTCTCCTCACTTCCTGCTGCCCCTCCGAGAGGAAAGGGCCAGGAACAGGAGCGGGGGAGGAGATGGGCTTGACCCTGTTTCCCTCCGGTATGCCCTGCTGGCCGGCTGCCCTATCTACCCTTCCCCCAATCTCCCAGTAAGATCTGGACCCACCAGCTGGCCCAGGTGACAGGAAGGCTACCGGCCCAGGCTCAGATGCCAGTCTCCCCCATACCTACAGCTTCCATAACACTGGGGAACGTCTTTGTCCCAACCTTACCTTGGGGTTGGGGCCCATCCTGGGTAACGGTAGGGTCTGAGAGGGGCCCAAGTGACAGTGCTTTGGGGAGTCAAACTACTTGGGGCCGTTCAGCTGATGGTCCCCCACAGCAGGTGCCAAAGAAGGGAACCAGCCCCCTGTGGGGGAGGGCTAGGGGGACTTCCAGGAACTGAATCATTTTTTTCCCACTGAGAGAAACATCCCATGTGACAGAGAGGACAATGTGTTGATAAGTGTGACTGTGGGATGGGGGGAGGTGAGACAGGGGCTGAGAGGGTTCTGCAGAATGCTCACCTGCTGGAGGACATTCCTGGGTGGATTTCACTGAGTCCACTGCACAGAGTAGGGGTCCCTTACAACATGGGTGAGGAAAGGGGTGTGTTCCTGTGGGAAGGAGTGCTAATAACTTGACTGGCCCCAGGGAAGATTTGTAGTAGAGTTCCAGCAGACCTCTCTAGAGGTGTGGACAAATCTGCCTACCCTCAAAACCCCACTGACCCACCTCCCCAATACCTAGGGGCCTCTCTCCTAACAGAAGGCTGTGTGGTGGACTGGGGAAGCTAGGTACATACCCTGGAGTCTGGCCCTGAGGACCAAGGAGTCCAGGACATGGCAGGGGAAGGTGCAGTGTCGGTATACCACTATGCTGGCTTCACAAGGGCCAGAGGCTTTAGAAGCTCCAAGGGTGGGGATTCCTGGGGAAACAAAGGCCAGGCCAGACTGTCCTAGGGCAGGGACACTTCCTCCTGCAGCCAGCAGGAAGGAAGTGAGCACAGCCCAGCGGGAGGGAGTGAGGAAGTACTGCCCTGACCTCCATTGTTTCCAGCTTTGGGGTCAGCTGGGCAGGCCCAACACAGGGAGTTCCTCTAGGCTGGGACAGTGGTTGTGTGATAGTGTGATAGGATGCCATTTGGTATGGGAGAGTCCCGGGCCTTGAACAACCCGTGGGGGGGGGCAGTGGAAGATGATGGGGCCTTGTTCCTGGCATCTGGGGGGGGATGGGGGATGGGGAGGTACCCCACAGAACTTCAACTCCAGGCTGAACAGGGTGATCCTGCTCTGGACTTAACAAGTTCAAGCCTCGGGAAAGACTGGCAGGCCAACTTCCTAGACCCAGAAGCCTGTCCCTGAACTTCCCACTCCCTAACTAGGAATTGGGCTGATGGCCTAAGGCAGAGAATCTGCCTCACAGCAGGCCCCAAGAAGTGCAGGCAGAATGTCCACAGGGGGTAATGTATAGGTGAGAAGCCAGGGGCAGCAGAGAGCAGAAGGAGTATTGGGGGGGGGGGCACTGAGCCTTGTTTGCTGGAACAGAAGCTCTGAAACTCACTCTCCTGTGGTGTCCACAGGCAAGACTCAGAGGAGGCAGGTTAAGTTGGGCTGCAGAGCCTGGCAGTAGGCCAAGGACCTGGTGACACCTATCTGGCTGCTATCTATTAAGGCTGGGACTTTGAGGTCCATGGGCCTTAGACTGTGTGTGACCTCACTGGGGTCTGTTGGCAATGCAGGAGCTAAGACAGGTATTACAGAACCATCTGGGGTCACACTCTCACCTTAGGTCAAGTAGGTGGGGCCAGTCCCTAGTGAAGCATACTAAGAACTTCTGATTCCAGGGGTCCTCATCACACTGAACATAATAGACAAGTGAGTGTCCCCCCCATTCTGAGGGGGCTTGCTATGACCTCTGTGTGAACACACAGCCACCTGCTGGCCACAGCTGGGATGGCTACAGGCTGGGCTCAGGCTTACACTTGGTCTTGAGGGCCATGGAAGACCCATCAAAGTCCTGGGCCCAGGCCTACCTATTGAGCCCAGGTGGTAACCTAGACAATGGGTGTCACAGCCCTAGAAGATGCCACTCTCAGGTGCAGGATCTACAAATAATTTTATTGAAATTGAACAAATAACACAACAGTCTTTCTAGGCTGGGGACCACCTTCCCCAAGCCATTTCCCACACTCTAGAAGCACAGAGCTTGCACAGTATTAAAAAAAAAAAAAAAAGTCACCTCTATATAGTAATCAGACTCTGCCCAAACATTACCATGGACTAGACTATTTACAAACCTTCACATTTTAAGTATTCCTTTTATGTTTTTTCCCCTCCTTTCTGTCCCTACCCATGAGCTCCAGTACTTCCCCTGACTGATCCTGAAGGGGTGGTGGGCTACTCATAGCTATTGGCACCAGCCTTAGGGTATAGTCCCTTACCACAAGGTGGTGGATAGTCCCTCCCCAACTGGAGGCGGGGGTGTCAGTGCAAGGCATGGGGGATTAGACAGAATAAGTGGGTTGGAGTAACTCCTCATAGGCACAAGCATCCACAGCCCGTCTGACCCCAGCTTGTACCCTTCTCAACTGGGTGGAGGGGGCATCAACTAGTTGTAGTGGGGATCAGCTTCCTAGCCCTGGGTGGAGGGAGAAGCCTCCCACACCAGTCTCCACTCCTATCAACAGCCAGCCAACTGTCTGTCTATGCATCTGAGAGTGGGAACAAATGGTTAAGTAAGTGGGAAGAATCAGGCTGGCACTGCCCCCAGCCTCTGTCCAACACAGGAGAAATCGAGGTAGCAAACGGCTGAAATGCTCTGACTAGGGGATAAAAGGGAAGTGAAGGAAAGGAAGTTTCCATTTATGTACAGCCCCCACAGCCCAGGGGCTGGAAGAAGTCAGACCTTGCTTGTAAAGTGCTGTAGCCTCTAGCAGGGCTGGGCCCCAGGCAAGCTTGGAAGAAAGCAGGCCAGACAAGGAACCAGGAACCAGGCATTCCTGATGGGTATATGCCCTGCCATGCTTCTTGCAGGGGTGGCTGGGGAAAGTGGGCTGCTAAGTCTGCCATTAGCCTTTGCCAGCCACTAACCACCTCTTGTCCACACAGAAACCAACATCCAACCAGTATCGCAGGACTGACCCCGCTCACAGCTGAAGGTTCTGGGCCAACGGAGTTTATTCTGGGTTGTGGCCCCAGCCTGGGCTCCTCAATGGAAGCCACACCTTGAGCCTGGGGGTTTCTTGCTGGGGCAGGGGGTGCTTGTGTCTGCCACCTCCCAGGCTCACACCTCATAGAGGATCACAGGGAAATCCACGTGGATGCGGGGGGGATCCAGCTTCACGATGCCCTGCCATGGAAACAGAGGCTAGTGAAGGTCAGCTCAGGGCCTCTACTCCAGGAAGCCTTCCTGTTCCTCCCAGCTCCTCCCGCAAGATCCCCCACCATGACAACAGATCCCATCTGGGTCTACCTCCACATACTTGATGTATAGGCTCTGTGACCACTGCCCAGCCCCTCACCTGAGGAATCAGATTCTTATGCACCCGCCTCAGCTTGGCCCGCTTCTGCCCGTTCTTGGTGACGATTGTCTCCTCATAGAACTCGTGAGCCAGATCCCCATCCTCGTCATAGAACATGGAGCTGTGTAGAGGGAGAGGGGAACAGGCTGGGCTGGAGCCCCATACCTGGTCACAGCAAATGCCACAGACCACAGGGAAGTGTGCCCAACCCCAAGTTGGGAGAAACAAGCTTGGTGGGAAAAGAGAGTAAGATGTCTGGAGAACCGTTTTCCTGGGGTTTGAGATCTTCTAAAATAAAGTGGGGAGTAGGGTAATGGCAAATGCTACTATGTCAGATGCCTAAGAAGAGAGACCACACCAGAGCACACTACTCAGGCAACCAAGGCCAGTTCTCATCACTGGTTTGTTTAGCATGAGCAACCACTTCAATATCAGGCCCTTGCCTTCACCCAGGACTTCTAGAGTGGACAGGGTGGTGGCCTGGGTATGCTGTATGTTGGTCTTACTCCAGAACACACTGCTGGCCCTAGTTCCAAAGACTGAAAGAGCAGATGCCTCTGCTGAGAAAGAGCCTAAAGGGAGGCAGGCTGTATTCCTCCAAAGTGGCTGGTGCAGACAAATTGCCACTGTTGGGTCTCCCTGGTATCTACAGCCAAATCTCCAGCATGAGAATGCCCTCCCCAGAAGCCCACTAGGGCCAGCTTAAACTGGTACTCTTGTCTAGGCTCCTGGGGGAAGAAGGAGTGTATGTCAGCGTTCCAGATCTGGAGAATATAACTAGATGAGGGTCTTTTTCTCACCCTCACCCCCAACACTGGGACTCATCCCTGCTTTCCCAGCTACTAACCTCAGAGGTCCAACTCTACCACTGTCGGGAAGAGAAGCAGCCTAAACAGAGGGTCATTAACCCCTTGAAGAACTGGGGGAAGGGGAGGCTAGGAGCCTTCAATTTGCAGGCTGAGCCAGAATGGATGACAGGAAGAGATCCTGAGGTGTCATGGAGGCCCTATCTTAGCTTTACCTTGCGGAAGCCTTGCTTAGGGACAAGCCTCAGGCCCACTGTTCCCTAGGGAGACCTTCAGAGTGGCCAGAAAGACAGAAGTCGACTGCCCGGCTTTCCCTACCCCTTGCTCCAATGGGGACCCAAAATACGGGAGTTGTGCTGGCTCGGGAGTAAAGGGGTGCAGCGGTAGAAGCTCCCCGTGACGCGGGGCGCCTTACCACCCGCTTGCCTTCCCCGGGGCGGAACCCACGCCCTTACCCGCGGCGCGTGAATACGAAGGGGGGCACGGCTCGGCCTCGAGGCCGCACCAAAGCTTGCTCAGCGCCCGCCGCCTCTGGGCTGCCGCCCCCCGCCGCCGAGGCGAAGGGCCACAGGCCCCGAGCTTTGGAGCCGCTGGCGCCCATGTCACGGCCGCCGGCCCATGGCGGGCCCCGCTACGGCTCGGCTCTCACAGCGCAGTCGGCGCCACCATCCCCTACCCCAGTCTCCGCTCACAGGTGCACCAGCCGCCACCGCCGCCTTCCGCAGGATCGGCTGTCTCCACGGAAACCTCACTTCCGCTTCCGCACTCTCCTCCCTCTGATTGGCTGATGTCCTCGTCAGTCCTTGGGTCGGGGCCAATGGCCACCCTACGCTGGGTATCCCAGGATGCCTTGCGAGACCCCCAAGTACCGGGAGGCCACGCTCTCTAATGCTGGGACAGCTCCCACCCTGGAAAGTGGTGGCCTTGTGTCCTCCTGTTCTCTTCTGTGTATATGGCGGCTCCGACGTCCTCAGCCCCCACAGCTCAGGCTTAGCGGGCCTACCCAACCACCAGTCCCCAAACCAGCATTTCAAGGCCTGACCCAGGCCAGGCCGCAGGGTACCCATCTGCCTTCTCTTTTCACAACCCTGTTTTTACGATTGCCACTGTCTCATGTTAAGAAACCAAGCTTAAGGAAAATTAAGGAACTGGCCAAATGTCATAAAGCGACACTCAGGACTTAAGAACTTCAAATTTAGTGCTCTTTCCAAACCCACCAGAAATGCATTTCACGGAAGCAAGAATTGTTAACAACTATGACCTCAGTGCCATGAGCAGTGTCTGGTCCACAGTAGCAGCTCGTAAGTATTTGGCGAAGGGGTCCTGCCACAGCTTCTTCCAGAGTTTGGTGTGTGTATTGAGGGAATGGTTTCCCTAAGCTCTAGCTGCAGGCTCTTCTTGCCCCCACCACAACCTGAGTGATGACCGACTACGTAACACATACTACATCTTCTTCACAAATTGGTCCCATGGTGATTTTGCAAAGAATCCCCTGTGAGCCTGTCCATCACCCTTGGCAGCCACTGGCATGAGGGGCTACTGCAGCTGTGGGCCCATAATAAAAAGAGTCCAAAAGCAGGAGGATTATTAAATCTTTATTCAGCCAATTTTCTCAGGCCCCAGGCCCTGATGATAACTGTACCCCCACCCTTTTCCCCACAGGAGGCATTCGGCTAAGGCCACGAAACATTACGTAACATTCGCACACACCATGAAAAATATCCAAGGGAGGGACCCTGGCTTTGACTGACCTGGACCAGTACCTACACTCACACAGACCCTGGCCCAGGGACATCCTCCTTGCAGGAGGCATTGAGGCACTGTTGCTGCACTGTGAGCTAGCACTCACTGACCTCAGGGTCATGAGGAGTCGGGGGGCGGGGGGGGGCACTGTAAAGGGAAACCAAGACTCTTCCTTGATGCCTGCCTTATTCTGAGCACCCACCCTTGGCTCTGATAGGGCTACCCTGAGACCCCACCCCAGACCCAAAACATACCTTTCTTTCCCCATAGATGTGGACCCTCACCCCTGCAAACACTACACTTCTGTTTGTAGGGTCTCCAAGATTCTCACATCTGAGAACATAAATTAAGGAGACTTCTGGCTGCTCCACCCCTGCTGCAAGCCTGCAGCAGCTTCCCAGGGCAGCCCGAGCCCACCATGACCCAGTACATGAGAGGCAGAGGGGGGCAGAGCCATGTTCTGCTACACCCACTGGTGGACACAGGGGGCCAGCTCCTTCGATGTTCTCTGGACTTGTTCCCCAGCAGAGGAGGGCCTCCACGCACACTCATTCCTCAGGCCCCATGGGCCCTGTCACACTCATACGGCACGCTTTTGGCGATGCCTACTCTCCTCCTTCCACCTAGGGGTACAAGAGGTCACCCCAGGGGACATGCATGCAGAGCCTCTTGGATCTTCTGGCGGCAATAGGAGTACTTTTGCAGGATCTGGCGGAGGTGCTCCTCCTCCTCCCGCTGTAGGATACGCAGGAAGTTGTGTAATTCAGGCATGCTGAAGGCGTCCCACTGCAAAGGGGGGATGGGGGGGTACACAGGCTGCATCAGGGATGGCCAAGCCAACAGACCCTCCCTCAGACCAGAGAAGACCAGCATGTCATGGTCACACATGCTAGCATTGGGCTTTCTGCTATCAGGCTCTTGCTTGAGTAGTTTGTGCTAGGATCCTGGACAGTAGCCTGTATAGAAGATAAGCCCTACAAAATAGTCACCTCACTGAGAGACAACCAAATCAGTTGTTCCCCAACTCCTGTGGACAGGTTATGCCCATATTCTGAGTCTAATCCAATTGCACAAGCCCAATACGTTGAAGCCAGAAAGCTTCCAGGTAAAAAAATCTTAACGCCTTAAGGAGGGCCTCCATGCTGTCATGGGCCCATCTACGGCTTTGATCTGGTCTGGGGTCACCAGGCCATTAGATACATTCCCAAATCTCCAGAGGATTTTCCCACATCAGGAAAGAGCAAAAGCACCAAGACTTCCTGGTTCTGGGGACAGGGCCCAGGCTTTGGTATGAATGGCCTGGAAGCCTTCACTTTAGTTACAAAGCCTAAACACTCTGGGAGCAGCTTTGCAGGGCTTATCTTCTAGCCCAGTTCCTTCTACAAGCCTCACTGTAGCTACAGCCCATCAGCCCTCTCCGGTAACAACTGAGAAACTAAGGACTGTGTACTCACATTCACATCCCCAGAGTCATTTTCCTTCAGGACGAAGCTCAGGGCCTTCTCACTGGGCCCTGCAAGGAGCCGCAGGCGCAGGGGTTGCTCATCATCTGACAGTTTCCGTAAGTACACTAAGGGCCAGGCACGGGGGGTGTATGATCAGAGACAGGCCCAGCCACCTCAGCCCCTGCATGCACAGAGGCATGCATATGTAGCCTCACACAGGGGTGGGGTGGGAAGCCCACCTTGGCCGTGACGCTCAGCCCGCTCAAAGAGTGCAAACTTGCGGGGGTCATCTACCACCAAGAACTTGCGCAGCAGGGCCTCAATGACCTCACGTGCCCGTGTTCGTGACAGCACATGCAGGTGCTTGACAGCATCCTTGGGCAGGTAAAAGGAGGTGCGGCGCCTCACAGTTGTGCCCCGCCCTGGGCCCCGCCGGGCATCCTGCAAGGAGGGTGGCTTCTTGCTGGAGGGCACCGAGACAGGGCGTACCAGCTTCAGCTGAACCTTGATGAAGCCTGTGTAGGAGCCATCCTTGTTCTAAAGAGAAAGAGAAGCCAAACCATGACAATAGGTTCCAAGCAAGATGAAACAGACTAGGGTACCATTGGTCCACTTGGAGCTAGGTTGGGTATGCATAAATTGCTGGGGGGCACCCAAGAATACCTTACCTGTGACCCTCTGAGCATCAGGCACAGAGCTGGGATCCTGCCTCTCCCCCACATCCCTTTCCTGAGAAGTCAACTCACCAGGCTCATGAAGAGGTTGCTGTTGATCTGGCCATTGTACTCCTTGATCTTCTGCTCAATCTCAGCCTGGGAAAGGTCAGGTGTCTCCCACTCCACAGGCTCGTCCTGAAAGATGGGCCATCATGGACACAGAGCCCTTAAGGAACCCTGGGCATCTCTGAAAAATGGCCTCTGGGGCAGCTTTTGGAAACCAACTGTCTTTGGCCCCCTGTGACTGATGTATATAGCTGCCCACCAGGTATGTGCCCTGAACCAGTCACTGCTCCTGATTCTGCACACTATGGATGGAGATGGCAAAGTCAGAATCATTTGGCTTTTCTCTGCTGCCTGTCTAGGGCCACCTCAGCACTGGATGTAGCCCTAAGGATACTGTAGACCAGGGGCAACTGAAGGCACATGGACACAGACCAGGAAAAGCTGAGGGACTCTGAGGAGAGACTCTCGTTTAAAGTAAAACCATATTTCGACCGCACAGCCTGATCCCAGGACCCTAGTTGGGTTGGTATTAGGGTTTGTCCTAGAGAAGGCAGCCTCTTTTTCCACTCTGTGTCAGTACAGGGCCACGACCCCCTGCAGGGAGGGAGGCGCGGCGACTGGTACACATCAGTACTTCAGCAACCTGGGCAGGAGAGGAAGGGTAACCTTTACAATGTCAACACCCCTTGGTGGAGTACTTGGGGCCAGCCTTCTGTGTTTCAGGAATCACTGTGACATGACGTTTAACCTTGACCCAAGCTGCAGAAAGGGCAGATTCAGGTCAGGCTCCAATCTGCCAAAGGTGCACAGACAGCTTCCTATTAGAGCTTGTCTCACAAGTGCCAAGCAGGTGGGCTTCTGCACCTCCTCCTGCTGTCTGGAGAGTAAACCTAAAGATTTTACCTCTATCACTCAGTCCCTACCTCCTTCAGGGACTGGATTCCTGCCAGAAGGGTGGAGTGTGGGCCAGGACAGCCAGGCTCTTGAACTTTCTTCTCCCAAACTCCCTTGGCCCCACTGCATTAACCTTACTTCCTGTTGACATCAGATAGGCCCTAGTTGGAATGGGAGTGTCTCAGACACAGCTGAGATCACCACTAACCAATGCCTTGTCCCAGGGGAATTCCCACAAGGTTTCCTGTAGAATGATCTTGTGCCCAGCTCTGAGCACAGGACAGCCAGAGTTCTCCCCGACTACTGCTTTGGAGCCCTCTAAGCTACTTAAACCATCTGATGAGGATGAATGGGGAAGACAGATGAGAGAGCAGGGTGGAGCCCACAGACTTTCAGCAGTATTCTCCTCACCCAGAATTGCTGCTATTCAGCAGTCATCAAGTACACGGGGCTGAGAACTGAGGCCAGAGCCTTGTAGGAAAAAGGTACTGGGGGGAGGGTGGGAACTGAAGTTCATTTGCTTCTCCAAGTTTCCAAAGGTCTCTTGGATGGAGGAGAGCACTGAGGAGTGAAACTGTGTTGGGGATGATGCTGTTTAGGCCAGTAAGAACAAATGGTGTGGGCCCTGGAAAATGAGGGACCTGGGGGCAAAATGAGGACTGGAGGCTGGGAATAAGGGGCAGATGTTGTTTGTTTAGGCCCAAGGAAAGGGCTTGGGACAGGAAGTAGTGCCCCAATGGGAGGAAGTACCCAGATGGGAGGGGTGCTAGGGACAGGAAGAATGCTTGGCAGATTCTAGTGCCAGAGCAAGAAAGAAGAGCATTCTGTTTACAGAACAGGAGGATATATGGATGGTGCTATCTTATTCCTCGGGGATCAGCTCCTACCTGGGAATGAGAAAACGTGTTTCTCTTCCCTTTCTGGATTATCCAGGAGCCCTGGGCTCAGATCCAGTGACCTTAGTTCTAGCCCTTTCCTTTCTCTGGGTGAATTTCCTCTAGCATCTTCACTTATAAACCAAGAGACTTGGACTGGAGGCACTGCACTATCCTGCCTGGATCCTAGAGGAGGAAGGAGTTACTTTTTCTGTTTCCAAAGCTGCCTACAGGAAGAGGATTCCAACAGCTGTCCCAGAAGGATGCACAGCAAGACCATGATATTTCCCTTTTCCTGCACCGTAGGGACCCACCCTCCACTCTATCACTACCAGTGGTTTAATTTTACATACGACTTGGGAATTCTCAGCCTCCTTTTCAATTGGTTAGTTATCTTGTGGTTTCCCCACTTTTCTACAATGGAAAAACAATGGCTCAGCCCTGAGTCGCAGGGAGACAATCTCAGGGGTCCACACCTTGTACCCACGCTTTGGGCTGAGATAATGGGGTGCTAAGTGCCACCCCTTTTGTAAAAAATTTTGTAAAATTTCCTCTAAAGCATCACCCCCAACTCCATTTTCTTGGCTCAAATAAGGAATTCTGCCCCCTTGCTGCCAGGTATTCTGATCTTCACAGTTCCTATCCCTCTTTCCTGATTCCCTGGCACCACACTTTATAGTACTGGATTAGTAACCCCGATCTCTTTCCAACCTTCTCAGAGCATTTTACAATCTAGCCTTCCCCTCCCCTCCTGTAGGTAAAGTGCTCCTGAATGCTTATGGCCCAAAACAAAGCTTCCTTCCTATCCATTCCCAAATCCCCTTTCTCCAGGTCCACCCTAGAGGGGGGATTAGAATCCTCCACATCCCAGCAGCTAGTAAGAGGCCACGACTGGCAACAGGTCGGGACTCAATGGATCCATCCAAGAGTGCATATACGAGGGCAAGATCTCCCTTAGCCTCTCTGTCCTAAACATACTTGCAATTCCTGGCAAGAACTACTCCCTCTCCACTTCCTTCTCTCGTTTTCCCAGGGAGGTAGTGGGAGCGTCCCAACGCGGAAATCGAGGTGCTAGTCCAGACTGCTCAGTTGGCTTTAGTCATAGAATAATGCCTGTCTCAGGTCTACCACAAGGTACGAAGCTGCTTCCCGGGGTTTAACCAGACGGTCTGTAACAGGGAGACCTAGGAAATCTGGGCACCCAGTACCGAGGCGCTGGAATAGGGGTTTTACACACGGTTCCGCGGTCCGGCCCCCGGCCGGGATCCGCAGAGAGCAACGTTGACGGGAGGGTGGGGTTGTTCACCAACTCTCGACGCCGCAACTTACCGGGGAGGGGCGGGGTCCTGCGATCGCCCCCCGCCCACCTCCGGCAACCCTTGGCTCCCACCTGGTCCCGGCGCGGCCTGCGCGCCAGCGAGGTACGCGCCGTGAAGTACTGCTCGAGCTCCGAGTCCGAGTCCTCTTGGCTACAGTAGCCACTGCTTGTTGTGCTGCTCCAGGTCATCTCGAAAGAAGGCGTCTCCGCCTCACCCATCGCAGCGCCAGCCCGGCGCCCCAGTCCCGTGCGTGTGTGTGCGTGTACGCGTGTGTCAGTGTGCGCGTGCGCTGAAGCCTGCGCCGCGCCGCAACCGTTAGGACTGAAACGTAGACAGCCAGGATCTAGCTCTTGTCTCATTGGAGGAGGAACGCCGAGGGGCGGGGACACACCCGCTTTGCCTCCAGGAATGACCTCATCGCCCAGGCAGCTAGACTCAGCTCAAACTGGCAGGCCCCACCTCCTACCCGGGATGTGTCGGGGCGCATGCGCAAGTGCCCCAACATGGGCGCAGGACCGGAAGTAGGAGCGGGATGGTTCGGAAAGTGCGCGTGCACGGAGCCTGGGCCAACTCCCGCAGCGGTCCGCTTGGGGACTGTGGGGTCTTCGCGCTGCCAGGTCCCCGGGTACCATTGCGAGGCTACGTGCAGAATTAGCTACTCTCTGCTTCCGGGAAATCGGCTCCTAAAACGTTCGTTGCGTGCAGCGCCCGCCCGTCCTCGCCCCGCCCGTCGGTCCCCGCCCTCTTGCTCACCACGTTCGTGTCGCGCTCCTGGGCGGGTTCCCAGTCCAGGTCCCGGGGCCCGCAGCAGTCCAGGCAGACGAGCGCACGGCAACGGTAGTGGCAGGTGAACTTGCAGTCTGCAGAGAGGCCGGGTCGTGAGGTGGAGGGGCCCCAGCTCGGGGAAGCGTCCCGGGGATTTAAGGGAAGCCCAGGATTGAGGGCCATTGCACGCCTGGCTCTGCATGACTGGCCTATCTCTGGCCGAGTTATGGCTCTAGTGTTGGTCCCTGGGCGTCTGGAAACTGGCTGGAAGGCCTCAGGCAATTAGGGATCTAGGCCTGCTCAACAGTTGGGTTTTTTTTTTTTTTTTTAAGACAGTGTCTCACTCTATTGACAGGGCTAGAGTACAGTGGCGTCATCATGGCTCGCTGTAACCTCAAACTCTTGGGCCCAAGCGATCCTCCTCAGCATCCCAAGTAGCTGGAACTACAGGCGCGCCACTATGCCCAGATAATTTTTCTATTTTTGGTACAGAGGGTGGTCTCGAATTCTTGCAATCCTCGTGCCTCGGCCTCCCATAGTGTTAAGATTACAGACGTGAGCCACCCGGCCTCGCCAGCAGTTGGATCTTTAGCGCCTCGCGCAGAGCTTCCCCCTTCCATATTGTCAACTTCTCCTTGAACTCATTTACTTGAAGGAGAAACCAGAAACTCTTAATCCATGTTCCCCTCTAATTGTCATCTGTCTCTGCTCCCCTCGGAACAAAACACTAGTCTATATACACTCTTACTTCTTTGCCTTCACTCTCTCCTCTACCCACTGCAGACAGGCTTGTCCCTCCCTCCAGGAAACTGCCCTGTTAAGGGTCCTTGGGAATCTGTGTACTGTTGAATGGAATCTAGTGTTCCATTCTCCACTCTCACCTCCTCTGCATCATTTGATACTTACTCCCCTTGATTCTCAGGAGACATGCTCTCCTGGTTTTCCTCTGACTCCCCTGCAGCTCCTGCTCAGCTCCTTTGCTGGTTCTGTCTCAACTTCAAGATCTAATGGTGATGTCTGGGGCTCAGTCCTCGTCACTGCCCTGCTCTGTCCACGCTCACCTGCCCCAGATCCATGGCTCAAGCATCGACTTCCCAGATCAAATCCTATGTGCCAGTAACTTCACTTGAATATCTAAGACATTTCAAGTGAACATGGCCAAAATTTAACTCACTTTTCCACCTTACCCCTATCCTTGCCAGAGTTCCTTATTGCTGCAAAAATTGCCATTATCCCCACAGATGTTTGAGACAAAAACCCAAACTCATCCTTCATTCTTCCTGTCTCTACCTCTGATACACACCCGGGTTGTCCTGTTCCTCATCTCCAGGGCCACTTTATTTCTCCTTGGGAACACTGCAATATCCTTGCTCATTCTTTATGTTCTGGCACAACTCCTGTGCTCCCCTCAGCTGAATTCGTGACTTACTCCTGTGCTGGATGAGAGGATCTCCATTCACACACAGGCCTGAGATATACCTTCTCTAAGTTCGTAAATGGGCCAGAGCAGTGATTCTCAACCCAGACTGCACATTAGAATGATTTGGGGAGTTTTAAAATACTGCTGGTGCCTAGGGTCCACTCCCAGCAATTCATTCAACAGGTCTGAGGTAGGGCCTAGGCATAGGGGGTTGGAGGGCTGTGGAAGTGCCCCAGGTGATTCTAGCTGGTCTATAGCCAGTGGAAGAGCAACCTCTGCTTGCTGGTGATTCCCAGGGTGGGCAGAAGGACCACATGGCTGTGTTCCATGTTTTAGCACCTGGTTTACTGGGCCCAAAATAGATGTTTGCTAAATAAAGTCTCAAGAAAATTCCTGCTTGCAGGGGGTCACCCAAAGTTCTAACTTTTTCCAGGCCCCCTGCCATAGGTGGGTAACTTCCCTTCACCCTGGGATTCTGGAGGGGGGATACAGTGGAATGAGTCTTTGGGAAGAGGCAGGCTTGGGAATATGGGCACTAAGGACAGTAGGCACAAAGCCTTTCTCAAGAAGGGCCAACGCACTTTAAAGAAACTTGAAATCAGCACCCTCTTAAAACACAGTCAACCACCTCTGCTCAACTGCTGCGCCCCAGCCTCAGATAGAGCACGACAAAGGATAAACCATCTTCCTGCACTCTTCCGAGACAGGGCAAAAGTAACGGACCTAGTTCTCAGGGACTCTCCCAGCCTATCCCCCGCCACGACTTGACCTGCAGAAACAGTGCTGCCCCTTGGCCGCCCGTTCCACTGTCGCCGGCGCGGGGCTGCTACTCACGCGCGCACTGCAGGCCCTTGCGCACGACGCCCCAGATGAAGTCGCCGCACAGGTCGCACCACGTGTGCGTGGCAGGCCCCGCAGGCTGGAAGCGGTGGCCGCGACCGGGGACCAGCTGCCGTGCGGGATTGCGCGCGGTGCCCGGCGCGATGCGCAGCGCGTTGGCACGCTCCAACCGAGTGCGGCCCGGGCTGGCGCGCCCAGTGGGTGCCAGCTCCCGCAGCTCAATGAGCTCAGGCTCCGCCGACATGGCCCTGTTGGGCCGGGGCTTCGGCTGGCTCTGGGCGCTAGCAAGCGCGAGGCGGGCGGGGCCGCAGGGCGGGCCCGACTTCAGCGCCGCCCCCAGGGTCCAGGCAGGGGCGGCGGGAAGGAGCTGAGAGCGACGCAATGGACCTGGGTGCGAGGACTGTGTGGGCTCGAAGGCAGAGCGGGGCAGGGGTTGGGGGCACTATGGCGGAGCCCCTGCCCTGCTTTTCCCTCCCTCCTTCATGCCCTCCCCGACCCCCGACGACGGAGGCGACGGTGACCAGTGACCGCAAAGCTACACACAGAGACGTGCGTGTTTCTGAAGGCCAGCTTTACTGTGCTAGAGGAAGAGGGTCCCCACATCCGGCCCTTGCCCTTCTCTTGCCCCAGTTTGCTGAGGCAGCATCCTCCGCCTACCCGCCGGGTGGGGCAGGAAGTCGAAAGCCTTCGCTTCGGGAGTGGGGAGGGGAGAGGGGGATGGGTCAGCAGCTCTATCCTCCCGCTTTGCTCACCACCAGGGGAGTCTGAGGCACTGGCAGCGCCTGGACTGAAATCCTGGGGTTCAGGGGTGCATTCTGGGTGGGTTCCCTTGGCATGGGTGGTCGGTTCTCAGCAACTGCAGCTCTCATTTGACTCTGTCACCCTGGGCTGCCAGGACACAAGCCTTTCCATGCTTCTCCCAGTGCTTGACTTGGCAATCTCTGCAGGCAGGTGGGCTTGTGAGGATAGCAGTGTATGTGGGGGAATCTGAGAGTGGGGCTTAGGGGTCCAAGATCCTAGAGTATGCTCACCTGCAGCAATACCACTCATTCTGGCATCTAGAGCAGCGCTTGGAGGCCTCTGCACTACAGTGGGCACAGCGGGGCCGCTCTGGAGCCACTGCCTCTAGCACATCCAGCCTATAGGTCTCAGCCCACCTGGAGGAGGGTCAGGAGGGCCTGACTGAGCCTGGCAGTTGGGGGCACCCTGCCCACCTCCATGCCTCCTGCATCCCATCCACGCCTTCTGGCAGTTCAGCAGGCCTTACCTTCGTGCCTGCAGCCGCAGGTCCTGCTCTGAGGGGCTGAACACATGCCGAAGCTGATGCTTGGCAATAGCCTGCCACTTGCCTCTGTTCTCATGCTCCAGCCGCTCCCAGATTTCTGGGATCTAGGGGAGAGAAGCGGAGAGTGGCAGGAAAGAGCTAGCAGAGTGGACAGTGGTCCTGAGCAACTAACCTTCCAGTGCCTACCTGTTCCAAAACCAGGTCCTTCTTAGGGGGCTGGGTTTCGGCTAGGACCAGCTGGGCCAAGAAACCCTGCAGGTCTGCCAGGTTGGGCAGCTGGTCGAGTAGTGTGTCTGTGAGGAAGGCCCGAAGCTGCAAAGATGTCCAGTGGGCACCAGTTTGAATCAGGTGCTGGCCAGAGGGCCAAGGAAAAGGGAGAGCCTGGGCTGGGCTGAGGGTATCTGTGGGGCCCATGTCCCACTCGTTCTGCGTCACCTGAGACCCGAGGACGGAGGCTGAGGTGGGTGATCAAAGATAAACAGCGGGGATGCAGTGGGAGTAGGATGGGGTACGGCAGCTCTGGGGCTGTAGGGACTGGTGTGGGCATAGCTCCCCACCTTGAGCAGCTGTCCCTTGGCAAAGCTTGTGAGGCAGTAGTGGGCCCGGGCCTCACGGCTTAGCAGCAGGTTGTACAGGGCGATCCACACTTGCCCGTCCAACTTGCTCAGCTTTTGCTGCTCTGAGGGGGCCATTGTCTGCCAGCGGCCTCCCTCGAATTGCTGCAGCTTGCCTAGGGAGAGGAAGCAGCACACTGGGTGCAGGCATTGCATTTTCTTTGAGTGACCCAGCTATGTGGGCTGGGGGACTGACCACTGCCTAGCCATGGTGGGAGAACCTGGGGCATATGACTTGCCCAGGCTGCAGTGCTGCTGACCCCAGAGCAGGGTGAGTCCTCAGTAGTGGACACATGGACTTTCCATGCTGCAGAGCCCAGGCCTAGGCACACCTTGGGCGAGGCATCCTGGTACCCTCTGAGGGCTGGGGGACAGGGTTTGTCTGCCTGTGTGCAAGCTGCCCATCCCCATCAATCCTGAAGGATGTCCTAGAAGCAGTGGGCTGGGGCTTAGGTGTGTAGGGGAGGATCTTACCTCCTTCCCGCCTGCTCCAGGGACTGTGCTCCAGCAGTTCCACCAGAAGACAGGGCAGGTTGTGGGTGCTGAGCATGCGGCTCAAAGTGCTGAGGGAAAGGCTATAGGCCGGGGTACCAGGAGGGAGGTGAGCAGGGGCAGGCTACAGGCCAGTCTCCCAGCCCTTCACCACAGGCCCCAGGCCCGGTAGGACTGCCCACCTGTCCACGCAGTCTGTGATGTAGCGCAGTACTGAGAGGGCCTTCAGTGCAATCTCAAATTCCATCAGCTCTGCCTGCTTCTGCAGCTCCTAGGAGGCCACACATTGTTCA
This sequence comes from Lemur catta, assembly GCF_020740605.2. Classification (NCBI taxonomy): domain Eukaryota; kingdom Metazoa; phylum Chordata; class Mammalia; order Primates; family Lemuridae; genus Lemur; species Lemur catta. The sequence goes on along the minus strand of NC_059145.1, from coordinate 38,436,215 downwards.
AGCTGGGCCACCCTCGCCTGCACAGGCCTCGGAGAACCTGGATCTAGTCCTTGCCAACCCCAGGGAACCTCAACCCACCTGCATAGGGGTGCTGTCCTGGGACCCCTCCTCCTCAGGGAGGCTACCACGGCCACTCCGGGCCACCAGCAGAGTCAGTTTGCGGTGGCAGTAGTCCACAAGGTCCAAGACGGTGTCCTCCGCTGACTCACACACCTCCTGGTGGGTACGGGGAGGGAAAACTTTCTGTCTCTGATGTCCTCCTCACACAGACACAACCTCCCTTTCTGCCAGGCTATGGCTTGGAGCAGCAGCCCATGGGCAGGGATAGTGTGTCACCTTGTGGAAGAACACCGTCTCCAAGAGGTTGATGATGGAGGCTTCGTGGTGTACCTGTCAGACAAAGAGGACGACAGGGCCTGGGGCTGGTGAAGGGGAGTTGGGGTCACTAGCTATCCTTCCCAGTCCAGGGCCCTCTGAAGGGATGAGAGGAGGTCTGAACCGAGGGCCCAGCTCACCACCATGTATATGGGGAAAGTGTTCTGGGGCTTGAAGTCCTCCAGCCTGCACAGCACGGGGAACACCTTCTGTTTCCACATCTCCACTGCGATCAGCTCCTCCACTAGCGTTGGAATCTTTGAAGGGTGGGGGACGAGATAGGGACGAGTTGGGCCTGTCTTAGCCTGGCAACCCTCCCATCCCTGGCTCAGCCCAGCTCAGCCCTCCTCAAATTCCCCTTGGGCCCCTAAACTCTCCCAGACCCCAAAGTACCCTTCCTGACTTCTTTCTTGCACCTTGGACCTTCATTTCCAGCTGCCCCCAACATCCCTGTGGGGACATACCCCAGGCTTCCTGTGACTAGCCCGAATTCTGTCCCCAGACTGCCTTGCCCTCCCTGTACCTACACCCTTATCTCCCCTCCCCTCCCTCATCCAGGCATCCCTTTCAAGGCCATCCTCTTGCCAATTCCCTCCCTCTTGTCCCTGTCCTCTGGCCCTCCAAGAGTCTCATGTACCATAGCCTCACCCTTACTCAGGGCTCTTAACAGTGTCCTATTCCTACCTTACCTCCTAGTGGTGAGCTCCCCTTTTCTTGCAGGAGAACCCTTTTGTCAAGTGATAGCTCAGATCATTTACTGGTGCCACTCCCTGGCCCATGCTGCTGCCAGGTATCTCCCTGGTTTCTAACTCCCCCTCTCATGTTGGGAAGGCTGCCTCTTTCTGTGCCAAAGTCCCACTCCCACTTCAGTTGGGGCTTCCTCTGGCCTTACAGTCAATTCAGGGATGCCTTTAGCACTTGGGCTGTCCACACAAAGGTTAGGCTGTTCTAGGATCCATGACTCTAAATCGACCCCATGCCCTGCACCAGGCCTCGTGTACCAGGGTCCTGTCCAATAGGAGTACAAAAGGAAATGTGTAGTTGGACAGGTGTACCAGGCCAGAGGGAAGAGCATACACCTAGGATGATCCTGAAGGGTAGAGAGGGTGTGGGGAGGAAAGCAGGAACCCTGCCTGTGACCTCGAGGTACCTTCCCATGGGTGACCAGCAGCTCCTGAATGGGCTCGCTCTGGCTGACCGTGGCATCAAGGATGGCTTGCATGTTCAGCTTCTCCAGGTTCTCATGCTGCTGGTTCCACCTGCCCCAGAGGGTGTTATGTGCATTTGGGTGCACATGTGGGCATTAGGAGGATGGGGGCTGAATCCTATTGAAGCCTAACCTTATCCTGAGGGCCCGGGAGCCACATATATACATACTCCTATCTCGGAGAGCTTTGCCTCCCTACCTGGGGGCTCCTCCACACTGGGTAACCAACCCTTCTTCCACTGTAAGGCCCAAGGTCTCCTACTCAAGGACAATGCCCCCGTGACTACATCTGACCTAGGTGCCTCACCCTTCGGAGCCCATCTCGCGTAGCTGGAAGCTGCGCAGACGCCGCACCAGCACGTCAGCTTCCCCGGGCAGTAGCAGCTCCAGGTCGCCCATGTTGGGACCAGGGTGCAGCTGACCTCGGGCAGCAGCCGGGATGGGGTGCCGACACACTCGGGGACGACGGACTCCTGCGGAGCCGAAGTCTGGGACGGGACAGTTGCGGGGCAGTTGGGGCGCGTGGGTCGTCGTCGCCATGGAAACGGGTTCGCTTGCGCCTGCGCAATGCAGCCCGGGCCCCGCCCCCGCCGGCGGCTTGCCCAGGGTCGGGACCGGTTCCCTGCCCGCTTCCCCTGCCGGGCTGCCAATAGCAGCCTCGTTAGATTCCCAGACCTTTGTCCTTCACAACGGGCTGCTGCTCCCGAGTCTCTCCTGAGCTCCGGACTCCTTTGGCCTAGACTCCTCGAACTTCAAGTCAGGTAACCCTGACCCCCCACCAGCTTCTCCTGCATCTTGGCTCACTCGATGCTCCTCCTCATGGATTCCTAGTTCCCATATTTCCACTAGTTGGCTCAACTCCTGAAATACTGCCCAGAGACAGCTTCTCTCCATCCGAATCCAGACTGCATTACCTCCCCTGGGGGTAACTGCAGCGGCCTTTCACTGGACTTACTCCCGCTTTTAACCCTCAGGAGCAGCCAAGAGTCTCAAAGGTGTACATCAGACATTATTACTCCCTTGCACGAGAGCAGCTCTGTGGCTTCCTCTGGCACTGAAAATACTAGGTCTGAAGCTGCAGCCTAGCAGCTCTGCAAGATCTACTTCCTGCCCTCTCTCCTAATTTGGGACTTCAGTTCTTGGCTTTCTCCCCTTGCCTCCTATGTTCAACCCCCATGGGCCTCCCTTGGGTTCATCATACATCCCAAAGAGGTTTTTGCCTCAGGGTTTTGCACTTGCATCCTCGCCTGGAATACTGTTTTTCCTTCAGGGCTCAGCTTATGTCATCTCAGTGAGGCCTTTCTTGGCCATCTAATCCAGAGACACAACCTCCCTTTCTGCCAGGTCACATCTTTTTTTTTTTTTTTTTTTTAAGAGATAGAGTCTCACTTTGTTGTCCAGGCCTCTCGAACTCCTGGGCTCAAACAAATCCCTTTGATTCAGGCTCCAGAGTAGGTGGGACTACAGGCACATGCCACCACACCTGGCTAATTTTTTTGTTAAATTTTTTTGTAGCGATGGGGGGGGTCTTGCTATATTGCCCAGGCTGGTCTCGAACTCCTGGCTTCAAGTGATCCTCCCACTTCGTCCTCCCAAAGTGCTGGGATTACAGGTGTGAGTCGCCACATCTGGCCCCAAATCACTCTTTATCACATCTCTCTGTTTCTGGCTGCTTATGTCAGTTTATGATTAGCAGCGGACACCCTTACTTGGCCATTGTCAGTCCTACCCACCAGATGGCGCTCCAGCACACCAGGCTTGGGGCTATTTCATTCACTGCTGGGTGCCCTGTGGCAGAGGCAGTACTCAATAAAGGTAGGTTGAAATGAATGACTTTATTTACAGAACTAAGATCAACCTCCAGACAGTATGAATTAGCCTACTGGTCTAGCTCCATGTAGCATGCAGGGCTTAGGAGGAGGTAGTAGCCAGAGCAATGTGCCTATCTATCTGGCCACCACCAGCCTCACTTCCAGCAGATGATGATGTTGGGGTCGTTTTCAAGCCGCTCATCCAGCTCACGGTAGCTCATGCCTGGGTAGGGTAGTGGAAGTGAAGTCAGTGGCCTTGGCTTGGCCACCCTGCCCTGACCCCACCCTGACTGCCCTGCCTGCCTCCACCTGTCTTGCAGCAGATCTCATCATAGCTGTGGCAGCCCGTGTAAAGCCGGGCAGGGTGGCTCCACTCTTCCTGAGACACCCGCACAGGATACTTCTGTAGTCGCCGAATCAGGTTCTTCATAAGCCCGAACTGGATCAACTTCCTAGGGTAAGGGTCGGGGGAGAGAGGGGTTATGCCCTGGCCGGACCTCCTTCCAGCCAGGCCAACCCTTTCCTGCAGTCTTCCCTTCAGTGGCCAGACTGGCCTCCAAGCCCATCAACTCCAGGAAACCTGCCTGGACTAGCAGTGCCATGTGACTATGCTCACTTGGAATCATCCCCTGCTTCTTCTCTGACCCAGGGCTCCTGACAGACACAGAGCGTCTACCTTCCCTCAGGTAATCCCCTCATGCCCCAGGGAATCCCCCTCTGACCGTTCATCAACATGCTGTAGCTGCTGGGGGTGGCGGCCAATGAGGTCTCGCACAGTAGTGCCAGGGCTCAGACTGCAGTACAGCTGGAACACATCCCGGAGACTGGCCCTCTTGTGCCCTGTGGATGACAGGGTTCAGCTTGCCAGGTGGCCCTGCCCTCCCCAAGATGGCCTCCCCCAGAGCTGCTACTACCTTGCTTGGTCACATAGGATAGACACGCCTCCTGCAGGGACTTGTCGTCTACCAGGTCCTGGACCTTGGGTGTTGGGCAGTACACATTGGAGTACTAGAGGGTAGCAGAAGACACAGGGACCTGAGTGAGTGGCTTGGGAAGCTGACATAGCCCTGGTCTGGCCCAGCCACATGGTCCACTCTCCACTTAACCATACCTGAGACTCACCTACCTGGAGGATGGATACCAGTGTCACAACGCCATAGTACCTGAGAGAGATAGCTGTGCTCAGCTTCTGAGGACTATGCCTTCCCAGCTCCCATACTCAGGGCCCCTGGGCTCTTCCCTGGCTTGTGACCTTGTACTGGGTGTGACTGTAGTCCCACTCACAGCAGGTTCTGGATAGCAATGCGCACCAGGTTGAGCTCCACATCTGCCTCAGCTGAGATCTTCTGGACATGGCGGAAACCATCAATGTAGGGCAGGATCTGGGCAGAGTAGGGCAGGGTCAGAGGAAGTAGAATGAGGCCAGGGCTGTGGCCAGCCCCAGGTGATACCCAGGGAGAGATGGCACACCTGTTGTGTAGTGAGGTCCCACTGTGAGTTGACGAACTCCTCCTTGTCCTTGGTAAAGACAGGCACATCATACTCCTGGGCCACAGGAGGGTCTGGACGCTGCTCTATCACTTTCAAGTGGATGGTGTTGGACTCATCTGCAGGGGCCCCACCCATATCCTCAGTGCCACCTCTTCCAAGTGGCTCTCAATTACCATCCCGGCCTCCCAGCATCCCTTGAGGCAGTCAGGTGGCTCTGGGTAGGGTCAATTTTCCCCTTTTATGGAGCAAGAAACTGAGGTCCAGACAGGGGGAGGAATATGCCCAAGTGGCAGAGCTGGAGAGCTCTACTGCTCCCCCATCCCCATGGGGGAGACCCTGGGCATCACCTCAACCCATGGCTATTTTCTGGCCACCAGTTCATTCATGTGTCTTGTCCTTCTCCCCTACTTTCCCCTGCCACTTTTCCATCCCTCCTCTACCCCTCTGCTGTCCTTGCAGAGGCTGGTCCATACCAATGGGCAGAGTGCACCGGCCTGAGGCATTTAACTCCTCCAGCAAGATGGTCATGATGGGCACCAACTTTTGCTTGCTCTCCTCCGTGGACACGAAGCTGCTTTCTAGCTGGATAGAGTATGGACATGGTGGGTACAACCCAAGACCCCTGCTGGCTGGCTGCCCTGTCTGGGTCCTGAGCTGGCTAGCAGGGTTCCAGGTCTGGGGGATTTTGGAGACATGGGAACACTTTCCCCAACTCTGCCTGCCTACACACCCAAACCCATATCATTGCAGACCTCCAGCGTGGTCAGGTAGCCAGCCAGCTTTTTAACGATGGGCTCGAGGGCACAGGTTTTGGCCTGGGCATCACACACGAAGCCCAGGTTGAAGAGGAGGGCATTGCGGCTGTACTTCTTGTGTTCAATGCACACAGGGCAGCCGATCAGCTTCTTTTCCATGGCTGTGCTGGATGGGTGGAAAAGAGTCAGGCCTGCCCCCAACCCTGTTCCCTTCTCCTGGGAATCCCTCCCACCCTCAGCTAGGGCCTCACACAGTGATGAGCTTGTTTTGCAGCTCTGGCTTGGTGATGATGTACACTTGGACCGTGTCAAACAGCTCCCGGGAGATGAAGTCCTCAGGGACCTGGGGGAGAGGGGTGTGTGGCAACAGGCTCCTCAGTGGACATGGGTAGTGGGTGTAGTACAAAGGGTGCCCTCCTCACCCCAGGCCCAAGCCCTGTTCTCCAGCCTTTCCTTCACTCCCATCCACCTAGGCCTACTACTATTTTATGTTTCCAAACACACGCTGTGTTCTCATCTGCTTTCTGGTTTTTGCATATGCTGTTCCCTTTATCTGGAACCTTCTCTCCTCCCTCACCTAACTTCCTATGCTTCATTTAGGTCTTAATCCAGGGATATTCATGGGCTACGCACCGGCCCCCACTGCCCGATTTCCTACCAACACTGCCTATGTGCACTATGTCCTCCCACTCGCCACACCAGGAGCCGGGGACCGGGGTCTGAGGATTCTCTCGGCTCATGGTTGTTCGCGAATGAAGGAGTGGCGTGCCCGCGGGCAGCACAGAGATTTACCGCCTCCAGGCAGCCAGCTGAGCACCGGAGAACGCCCCTCTCCCCGCCCAATCCCGTGAGCCCAGGTGGCACCTGATAGGTGATCTTGGGTCCCAGCGTCGGGTGGAACTCGCTGAAGAATATGCATTCGATGCGGCAGCCGCTGCCCATGATGCTAGCAGGACCTGGATCCGTAGCTCTTCGTCCCTAGCGCGCGGAGGCGTCCCCACCCCTGGGAACACCTGTGGGAGACAGCCCAGAGGCCTGGGCCGCGGGGTCACGCAAGATTAAGCGCGCACACGGCAGCGAAGCAGTCTGCTCAATAGCGCCTGCGCAGCGCGACTCAGAGGCGTGGCTGGGAAGGTGGGGGGCTCGTCCCAGGAAGTGCAGGGTGGGTAGACATCGCACCCGGAAGTGAAGTGCCTCCGCGACGGAGCGGCGGCGCGCGCTGCAGGGCCCCGAACATCCAGCTTTCTTTGGAGAAAACCACTGCATCAGGGCGGCGCTGCGGGTGAGGCAGGCAGATCCCTAGCATGGAGGGGCAGCATGCCAGCGGCATTTAGGGAGGCAGTGCGTGAAGGGAGTCACGCCGTTACTGGGACCGGAGCTGGGGACTACAATCCCCGTCGTGCTCCACGCCCTCCCAGGTGGCGCTCCCGTCGGTGACGGCGTGATGCCCGCTGGGATTTGTAGTCTTCCATGGCCTTGCGCATCCTACCTGGAAGGTGGACCAGGGATTATTAGTACCGGTTCAGATAAAGGTACACGCCGACAGGCCGCCGGTCTTCGACTGGCATGTTGTGACTATTCCTGGTGCTGGTCTTGGTAGTGTTTCTACCATAACTTCTTGGAAAAGGGTGGCATTCCTGCCCTGCAACCTTTTGTCCAGTGAGAGGAGTGGACAGTGGGCACTCGAGACCTTTGCCCACGCTACTATGCTTTCAGGCTACAGTCGCCGGCCTGGCTGACCATGGCCCTTTCTGCGGAGACCGAGTCACACATCTACCGAGCTCTGCGCACTGCCTCTGGGGCTGCCGCCCACTTTGTGGCCCTGGGCTTTACCATCTTTGTGGCTGTGCTTGCCAGGCCTGGCTCCAGTAAGTAGAATTCATAACTGACTTCTGGAGAGGGCAAGGTCAGTTTTCCTGGGGAACAGGGGCACTAGGAAGCCTCGGGCCTGACTCCTGGGAACAGGCCTGCCTGGCTGAGGGTTGGCTGAGGGATATTCTGTGCTGGAGGGATGTGTGGGTGGAGCAGTTGGGTGTGGAGGTTCTGTAGGCCTGGCCAGGCCCCACAGAGTACCTGGTTTCTCTTTCCTTGTCTGGGTGCTCCATGTGGTTGCCTCTCAGGAGGCGCTGAGGAAGACGGAAGGACCGCCAAAGCATGGCCTCTGATCCAGGAAAGGGGCTGGGAAGAATGGATAGGTGTGGGGTCAGCTTGTTGCAGCAAGAGGCAGCTTGCATTTTGGCAGCACCTCCTTGGGTAATGGGCTGCCAGTATTCCTCAGCCCCTAAGGATTGGTATGACTGGTTTCTTCTTGCCTCAGCCCCACGAGGTCTCCTCTTCTCATTCTAGGCCTGTTCTCCTGGCACCCTGTGCTTATGTCTCTGGCTGTAAGTAGTGGGCAACTCTTAGGGGTGGGAACATGGGCATGGGTGGTGGCCCTGGCAGCTTCTAATCCTTATTGACACTTAATATTCTTTCGGAGGAGTTGCATGCTCCAACTCCTGCCTGTGATGTGTATCGGAGACGTGAACCAGAATATTCAAGACGCAGGACAAATGCATGTTTGTCTAAGCACAAAACGAGGCTTTACCTACTTCAAGGCAGGAAGCTGAGAGATTGCGTTTGGATGCACCTCTGTCCCTTTGTACCTTAATTTATGGTGATGCACTTAACTTTCTCTGAAACAGTGCACCCATGTGGCCAGCTCTTGCCAAGAAATTGTATCTAGCCCCATGATAGGGAAACAAAGCTTGTGAATCATTTATAACTGCCACAATGTAAACCTTGCGTTTGCTGGGTAACATGGCAGAGATGACATTTCAGAATAGCACCTAGGAAGAAGTGTGGAGAGACACCTCTGTTTACTCAGGACAGCTATACCGTCCCAGATGGAGTTTTCTATTCTTGCCCACCAAATGAATAGTCTTGTCAATGGGGAGATAATGAAAAAGGGGAATCAGTCCAGATTCACTGACAGCTTAGAAAGTTATCTAGAGCCCTTTTTCCTTCTACTGGTGCAGCACCCTCACTTGAGTTTCCCATCCTGTCTCCTCAGTTCTCCTTCCTGATGACCGAGGCACTACTGGTGTTCTCTCCTGAGAGTTCACTGCTGCGCTCCCTCTCACGGAAGGGCCGAGCACGTTGCCACTGGGTGCTGCAGCTCCTGGCCCTGCTATGTGCACTGCTGGGTTTCGGCCTTGTCATTCTCCACAAAGAGCAACTTGGCAAAGCCCACCTGGCCACGAGGCATGGGCAGGCAGGGCTGCTAGCTGTGCTGTGGGCAGGGCTGCAGTGCTGCGGTGGGGTGGGGCTGCTCTACCCCAAACTGCTGCCCCGATGGCCCCTGGCAAAGCTCAAGCTATACCATGCCACTTCTGGGCTGGTGGGCTACCTGTTGGGTAGTGCCAGCCTCTTGTTGGGCATGTGCTCACTCTGGTTCACTGCCACTGTCACTGGTGGGGCCTGGTACCTGGCTGTGCTATGCCCTGTCCTCACCAGCTTGGTCATTATGAACCAGGTGAGCAATGCCTATCTATACCGCAAAAGGATCCAACCATGAGCTCTTCCCAGCATAGGGGAGACCTGGATTTGCCCTTTACTGTAGGAGCTGGGGTTGGGACCCCCTGGACTCTTTCAGCTGACGTGGACACCTCAGGCACTGGCTCAGTCAAGGGTAGAAGACCCATGTGTGACATTTTTGCTTCTTATGCTAGAGTGTCTCCCTTTTCCTTCTCTCTCTTCATCATCCCAGAGGAACATACAGATCATGTATCTGGATGAAGTTGGGGTTGCAAGACTGCCTCCCCAGCAATGCAGCTCATATTTGTACTGGTATGTCCAGAAATTTCAGGACAAAAAATAAAAATAAAAGAAAAAAGACTGAAAAGACTGATGGAAGGAGCAGCCCAGAGTTGGGGATGGTTCTTGTTGATGCCATCAGCATGAGAAAACGGGCAGCTGGGCAAGGTGGGGAGCCCCTGTCCCTGGCTACTCACTGAGGAGCTGAAGCTCTCCTACCACAAATCTCCAGGATCTGGCTGCTGAGCCTCCCATGCCAGCCAGGGTGCCCTAGCAGGCCCTGCAGCTGTAGTGGTGAATGGTACAGCTGTGTGTCCTTCCCATCTCCCAGCTGCCCACTATGCTGGAGTCTTTGGACTGAGGTGGTTCCATAGACAATGACAGGATGGGAGCTGGACATGGGTTGTCTCCATTGGTGTCAGGGACCAAGCACTCTGTCTTGAAGGTGAGCCATGGATAAAAACAACTCCTTACAATAGAAAGGCCCTCAACCACCAGATCCTCTGGGGAGGGGCAGAGGGCCTCCATGACTGGGGATTAGAGAATGAGGGGGAAAAAAGGGGTAATGGTCTGAGGTGACAGCTCTGGGAAGGTGCCTGGCAGTAGGCATGTGGTGGTAGGAGGAAGGGGAACTGGGACAGTGGGCTTCTTATCCAGCTGGAGTTACCTTGGGGACTAAGCCTTTGAACCCGGAGTAAAGTACCCTTCTAACTTTGCAGTTGAGCATGATGAAGGAGCTGCACAAGGTGGCCTGACAGAGCCCAGGAGTCATACCTCAAAGAACTGCTTTATTGATACTGCGAGGCTGGGCTTGGCTGCCCACTCAAGTGGTCCTGTAGAAAATATCTGGGAACTGTGGCTGTTCTGGCCCAGAAGCAGTCACACCACAGCAGAGGGAAACAAGAAATCCCGACATGAACATAGTCTTTCTGGGGGTGGGCAGGGATGTGCAGGCCTGCATTGGCTCTTGCACTGGCTGGGCCCCCAGAATTTGGCAAATCTTTGCCTTGGCTCAGGGCTCTCAGCAACCAGTTTCCGATGTAAGGGCTGGCCCAGGAGCTGTGGCACCGGTGTCCTTGCAACCATTTGCTTGGGGCTTTCTGCTGAGGTACAGTCTACCTCAGACGGGGGCCTGGACTGGCTCATGCCTCAGGGGCCCCATGCCTGGCATAGTGGTTGTCTGAAGTTGGAACCAGGTAGCAAGAGTCCTGGGTAGTGTTGGTGAGAAACAGCAGAAGGCCACAGAAACCCCCAGCAGGCCTTCTTCCCTCTCCTCAGAGCAGCCAGTGCCCTGGAATAGCTGAGAGGGTGTCAAGGGAGGTTTGGGAGAGGAGATGGTACACTCAAGGTGGTCTGGAGTTACAGCTTTGGGGGAGCTGCCTCGAAGGTGATTAGACTGGATTCTGGTGCAGTCCCCTTCCCTGGGGGCATGGGAGCTTTGTCTGAGGGCAGGGGGCTGTCCACCTTGGCCTCAGCCTCCTCTTCATCATCATCCATGCTGGGCCAGACGGACTGGTCCTCCACTCTCTTCAGTCGCTCATTGAGGGCCTTCAAGGCCAGTTGCCTGGGGCCAGAAGAGAGAGGACAGGTCACTCTGGGTTTGGGCTTGGCTCATGCCTTGCACCCTTCCACAACAGGCTGACTCCTCCCCCTACCACTTAGACTCCTCCTCCAGATTCCCATGTTTACCCCCCTTCCCCATGCAGGACCTGGGGCTCCCCAGGAATTGGATTAGGGCTCACTCTGCCATCAGAATGAGAACCCAAAGGCTACACAGTCTTCCCTCCATCGCCGAGGCTCCTCCAGGCTGAGGAGTTCAGCTGGGTGTCTCCCAGACTGCCCACCAGCCAGTCACCAGGAATGGTTCTGAGGGTGGTGCCTAAGGGTGGGTGCAGCTGGTGCCCTAGGGCAGATGGGTAGAATGGCAAGTCCCTGGAGATGTGAGTTTCTATCTGGCACTGGCATCACATTCAAGGAGAGGGTTATTCTCCCCATCTCCTGCTTAGGGGACTGTCTTGAGCCTCCTGGCAAGGGTCTATGGGGAAGGCTGGAACTGAGCATCTCCCTTGGCTCTCAGCCCAGGAAGCAGGGCCGACTTGGGTCAGTCCACCCCTCCTAACCGACTCTAATATCCTCCTTCCCAGAAGAATCCCCAAAGCCGCCAAGACCTGTGTTATATGTAGAAGGGACTTAGCAGAGTCCTTGCAGGAAGAGAAAGAGAAGAAATAGCCCACATGGGTATGGCACAGGCCAGAGTCTATTGATCCCATAGGGCAGACTCTTGGAGGCCCCACTTTGGGGGAAGATGGGAAAGCCTGCTAGAAGAAGGTATACACATGTCCTTGGGACCCTGGCCTACAAGATGGGAGTGCCCATACTGCCAGGAAGCACTTCCAACAGTGGCCACTGTGACTCCTGATGCCTCAGCTTCTCTGTGCCACCAATGTGGGCATAGCCTGTGTAGCCTGCCAGGTTCCAGCAGAGAAGCAAAATCTCCACCATGCCAAGAACATGATAGGAGAGGCACCAAGGACATAGGGCATAGAAAGCTCCAGCACACTTCCACTCAGCCTGCCAATCTGGCACAAGACAAGTTGGTACAGACAGGACAGTCCTTCCCTGCTGCTGCCCAGGCTCCTGAAGATGCCCTTGCCAGTTCTAAAGCCTGCCAAGGCAAAGAGATAAACATCATGCTAGTCACTTCCTCACAAGGGTCAAAGAGACAGATAGGAAACCCTGCCTCCCTCTATTAGTAGCCCTTTGGGTTTGGGAGTAGCATGCAGTCAGATGTCAAACTAATTGGAGAAGTAACCCCCAACTCCATGTAAGCCAACAATGGTAAGGCTGTTAAGAAGTCACCTCTTGACCTGCCTCCCCATCCATTTTCTTGGGCCTGGGCAAAGGTTTTCTCAATGTCCAGCCAACACTATCAATCCAAGACCTTTCACTGGAGGAGGTGTCACCACTGGCCTGGCCCCACCTGAATAGCTCTGAGGGCAGGTCAGTTCCTACCAGGCCTAGCCCCCTTGGTCCCATCTCTTCTATGGAATCAGGTAAAGAGAGACGTATGTCTTTAGGACTTATTACCCATAAAGACCCAAGCTGTAAGGCCCAGAATTATACCCTGCAGCATGCTGTATATATTTTTTGACACCTAGCATGTTGGAGCATGGCAATCTGTGGCCCTTCCCTAGCTGGAAACTCCTTCAAGAAAGGGATGTGTCCCACACTCAACTCCACAGCCCCAGTGGAGAGGAAAGAGAGGGGTAACTCTAGTTGAAGGCATAAAGCTTTCCGCCAAGAACCCATTTCACAGGAGAGCAAAACCAGGAGCCTTGACAAACACAAACGAACAAATTCTGCCCTAGATTTCACTACTTAAGTAATTGCCTCAAAAAACTCAGGGATAATGTTGGAAACAGCTGTGGGTCTTATAGAAGCTGGGACCACTCGGATGAGTCCGCAAATGTGGCAGAGAGAGTAAGGGCTGAATTAAAAAACATCTGTCCTGCCCTGGCCAAAGTATATCCAGTGAATAATTCAGTCAGGACTCCGGATGCTGCAGATGGCTTGGTTTACAGATAACGAAAAGGTCAGTCTCCACTCTCTGGTGTGGTCAGCAGGCTCCCTCGGTGGGTCATGTAGCCTGTCCTCTGGGTTTGGTGACACATGCCTGCTAGGGGGTGGGTAAATCTCGTAATACCCCAGTCTTCCCTCTCAAAAAGTAAATAAGTGGCAGAGAAGCACAGTATCTGAATTAAGTCCCAGGAAGAGGACATAGTTCAGAATTTGAAAATTAGAGTGGCCCAGACCACCTTCTAAGGATCCCAGGCCTCCTTCCCTGTCCCTCCCTCATAGCGGAAAAAGGACCAGCAAGTTTTCCAGCTTCCACAGGGATGAGTGTCTAGGATTCCGAGATTTTGAGGCAAGGCCAGGGTTATGTGTACCTCCATCAACCCCTCACACAGCACCAAAGAAACTGCATTTCTCAACTCATTAAGTGGCCTGAGGGGTGAGAAAAGTACCTCCTGGAGCCAACACACCTAAATGCTGAATTCCTCAAGGCCAAAGACTTAATTTTATCTCTTTCTGAACCTGCCCCGATACCTGACTCTAGGTCTCCAGCTCATGTACAGCAAACACCTCAACAGATGGCATGTGACTTGACCAATATTAGCTTGACGAGATTTTGGAAGATTTCACAGTACCTTCTCCGCTCTGCGTCTTGAGGGTCTGTGCCTGGGAGGCTGATGGTGATGGAGGATGGGGCACCCACATCGTAGCGCTTCACTGTCTTCTGGCATATCTTTACCTTTACCAGGAGGCTGTGCACTAAGTTCGCCAACAGCCCCACCACAGGTTGGAGGATCTCAGGGAAGAAAGTGGCGAAAGCAAAGTGGTCAGCCATGTCCCCTCGGCCCCGGCTATGGCGCTGGTAGAAGCGAAGATACACCCAACTGGAGAGCAGCCCAAAGCCATAGGAAGCCAGCGCCGGGCTCTGGAGCAGTGTGGCAAGCCGCAGCAATAGCAGCAGCGCCAGTAGCAGCATGGGCACTACACTGACACGCACCTGGGGCACTCGCAGGACCACACAGTCCCCCATGGTTTGCTTGAGTGCCACCAGGACACCACCTAGGAAGCCCAAGGCGCCATGAATGCGGATAGTGAATAGGTAGACCAAGTTGAAGGAAGCCATGTAGGTGAGGAGGTAGGCAAAAGCCCCCAGCAGCCCCACAGACACATTCACCACTGAGAAGAAGATGAGCAGCTCCAAGGCTCCCCACAGGGGCTCCAGCAAACGCCCGGCCACCACCACTGTAGTCAGGCTGATGGCTACATCCCATAAGTGCTGTTCCATCAGCCCATGGGTGGCCAGGGTCCAGATCCAGAAGTTGGGCGGAAAGAGATAGCCTGGGGTGACCGCCAGGCAGCCCGTGTCCACGGCGAAGGAGAGCAGGTAGAGCAATAACACCGCCGCGCACAGCGCCTTCACCACCACACTAGCGCTGGCCAGGATAGCACCCAAGTGCTGGCGGGCGCCTGGTAGGGCGCGTTGCATCTTCCCAGCGGGCGTTGGCCTGAGGAAAGGGTCTGGTGGACTAAGGGCCTCCCCGGGGCCTCGTCCCAGTCCGGCCCCGATGGGAGGCCCGGGCACGGCCTAGTCACTGGTCTATGGCCCTGCTGAAAGCTCTGCTTCCGATTGGGGTCGGGCTCTGGTTCCGAGGGGCCGAGCCGGGCCTTGTGGGCGGGCCGGAGCCTAAGCCCCTCGCCGGAGACCTGAGGGAAGACCCTCGGCGGCTTTGGTATGCCTGCCTGCCCTCCCTGTAGGCCCCGCACCAGGCCGGCCGGGCTGGCGTTGATCTCAGAGCTGGGCCTCCTCCATCCACTCCGGGGCCCTTCGGTCCGCAAGGGGCTGGTGCCTCGTCTATGCCCGAGTCAAGCCTGCTTAGCTCCCGGTTGGCCTCGCTCTCGGCTTCCACTGTACCTCCTCCCTTCTCACGGGCCGACAAACAGGTGTGCTGCGCCTGCGCGCCCCCGGCAACGGGATGCCCTCTGAGCTCCTGTCTTCCGGCTCCTCTGCATGCTGGGATACGGAGTCCTTGGCCGCAGCTGAAAGACCAGCCAAACGGGATTGTGGGTAGAACTACAAGTCCCAGAAGGCCATGCGTCAGGACAGGTCCCGTTGGAGGTTTGTGGAGGGTGTGCTGGGAGTTGTAGTTCTCAGGAGCTGTTCCCGCAGGTTCTCGCGATGTGAAGGAGGATGCATTAACGTCGCTAACCTCTGAAAGCAGCGGGGCTGGGGGTTCGGGAGGCAGCAAGACTCCAGGGCACATATTTGCTGAATTCCCCGAAAGAGTGGTTCTGTTTATGCATGTACATCTGAGCGTGTTCGTCCTTGTGGGCAGGCGTGTTGGTGAGGATGTTAGATGGTCCTGGTGTTTGTACCAGTGCACGAAAAGTCCCGGAACCTCCGTGGTCTGGAGAATGTGGGCTATGGGGCTAGAATCCTTCCTCTGTCTTGGCGGCTGTGTGGCATTGGCCAAGTTCCCGAACCATTTTGAAACTCAATTTCATGGACTGTAAAAATGGAGATGATGACAGGATCTTCTTACCGTAATAATCAAAGGGGACAGAGGCCAGGTGCTATGGCTCACGTCTGTAATCCCAGAGCTTTGGGAGGCTGAGGAGGGAGGACCGCTTGAGGCCAGCCTAGGTAACATAGTGAGACACTCCCCTCTCTACAAAAGTGAGGTGAACTTGCAACCTGAACCCAGGGCTCCCCCAAAGGGGTGAGGCTGGGCTGCGCTTGGTTACTCTCTTCCCCACCAGAGACTTATGATCTCTGCCTAAGGAAGAGAGGTCTCCCCACCAGCCCCAACCAGGCTAGTCCTGACCCCATTTCATGCCACAGTGGCTTATGACAGGTTGCAAACTGATTTTTTTTTTGTATATTGAATTACCTTTAAAAATGTGCATATAATTAAAATAATTATGTGACAAAGAACTTCTATAAAGTGCAGAATCCCTTTCTTTCAGCCACTGATCTCAGTACAACTGCCAGATGTGTGAGTAGTCCACGGGTTATCTTTGTTTGGGGTCTGGGTTCCCACTAGATGCCACACCTGGGTAGGGCTGCCAGATTTAGCAAATCAAAATACAGGACAGTCAAATTTGAATTTCAGATAAGCAATGAATACTTTTTTAGTATAAGCATGTCCCAAATTTTTCAGCATAGGTATGCTCCATGAAATATTTGAAACACACTTCCATACAGAAAACTTTGTTGTTTATCTGAAATTCAAAATTGACTGGGCATTCTGTATTTTTTCTGGCAACCCTACCCAAGGACTTCAGGGGCTGTTGCAGGGCATGGGAGCGGTCTTGAGGGTTGTGGTTTAGGCGTTGCTTTGCAACCAACCTATGTAGAGGAGTGAGAAAAACCCTGTGTCTTGGCTGAGGCCAGGAATGCGCTCCTTCATCTATTTAGCATTCAAGGGCCCCCTCCCAGTGAAACTTCATCTCCAAAATCCTTGCTGATATTTTACCCTTCTCACCTGGGGGGACAGGATTCCTCCTCTTTTAGTTCACTCATCTGCAGTATGAGAGTAAACCAGTACCCACCCCAAAGATTGTGGTGAGGGCTCAGCTGGGTGAGTGAGAAGTCAGCAGAGTCCCCTGCAGGGGGGAACCTCTGTGCTAGTGGTTATAATTTTCTCCCCATGAAAATAACATGAAGGTCACACTGACTAGGGTTGGCTACTAAGATGCTTGGGATTAAAATGAAAAAGGGTGTAGGCCAGAGAGGATTCACAGAAACTGATTTGGCCTAGATCTCCAGCAGTGAGCAGTGGTGGCCTTGGGCTTCTTCTGGGCCAAGCAGGACCTGGGACCCCTGACCTTGTGTGGACAGTGGGACTGGGCCCTCCATTGGGAGAGCACCGGGGTCTGGAGGTGGGCCAGATGCTCACTCCTCACTCCAGGCAGAGGACCTGTCAGCCCCAGGTGGGGGTGGTCTGACCCAATGGCCAGAAGCCCCTCCCCAAGCAGGCAACTCATCCCTGTATCTCTGTCTTCTTTCTTTCCTCCAGAGTCCGGCCTTGAAGCTTTGGGAGGCTTTTTTTTTTTTTTTAAAGCTTTTTCCCAGAGGCTTTAGTGAAGATATGAGACAAAGTATGTCAAGGGCCTGGGACTTGGTAGGCACTGGAAGCATCATGCCCTATGGCTACCAGGGACCTGGGTTGCCAAGGCCTTCACCCGCAAGAGACAGTAAGTGGGACTCTTGAGGTCCTGGCCACCTGTCTTTATAGCTACCCAGTCCTCACCCCCAGGCTGATACAGTGGATGAGAACCATCTGAAGTGAAAATATGAACATTATTTAATAACTGATCTTCTGTAATAAACCATTTGAAAATATTTTACAAGGAATCACACACACAATATTTTACAAAGTTTCTTGACTTTTTTGTCGCTGTTGTTTTTCCGACTTCTGTACAAAATAGAACAACAACAAAAAAAAAAAAGGGCAGAGAAAAGGAAATGGCCCCCTAATCCCCCAGCCCAAGGTAAGGGGGCAGCCAGGTCAGGTGGGTGATGAGAAGAATAAGACCCAGCTGGGGGATGGACAACTACCTGATGGGGATTGTTTTGTCTGTTTTTCTGTTTTTTAAACTTAAAATATATTTATTTTTCTGTATATGTTTCTTTTTTTATTTTTATATTCTCCATTGAGCACCTGACTACACTACAGTTACACACATGGCCCCGCCGGACACAATGGCATCCAGGCTGGGCGCACATCATGGACACCCACCCTGGCACCAGCGGCGGGCATGGACCATACACACATACTGAGAAAGCGACAAGCAACATGACATTAATTAACGGAGCCATTAATTAATGCATCACCCTCCCCCCTTCTCCCAATCCATCTGAGCCCCATGGCTACATCCCCTTGCCCTCAGTTCCCCCACTGGCCCCCAAACTGGGATGCCTTTGGGGGAAATGACCAGAATGAATGGTGTGAAAAGCTGTGCCCAGGCCCCACCTCTGTGTGTGCACAGTATGTGTGTGTGTATGTGTGTGTACAAGTGTGTGTTCAGCAGGGGAGGGGCAGTTTGGCCTCCTGGGGGCAGGGAGTGTGTGTGGATGTGTGGGAGGAGAGAGGGAGTGGGCACAGGCCTGACTGTGTAAGGGCCAGATTGGGGGTGGAATGGCCCAGCCAGGAGAGACTAAGTCACCCCTGCTAAGACAAAGGGCAATGTCTCATGGGGTTCCTTTGCTGAGGGGTGCAGGCAGTGGCATGTGGTCCCACTGGGGGCCAACACTAATGAGAAATGGTTATAATGAGCACCTGGAGAGGTGAGGGGCACTTGGGGGACACTGGTGGCTAGGGGTGGGACAGAGTTCTTTACCCCCTGCCCCAGCATTTGGCACTGTTTGACATTCAGCTTTACAGATGGGAGGACCAGCTGGGCTGCAGCTCAGATCAGAGGGGCTGGTAAGCAGGAGATGGAGTGTGCAGGTGCCTACCCTCCCACCAACCCCTCGCTCTGTATAAGGCTTTGTGTGCCCCCACCCCTACTCCACCCTATGGTGTGTGCGTGTCTGTGTGTGTATGTGCCCTATGTCTAATGTGGGTCCAGTTTCTGACCTCAGGGTTCCAGGTATGCATGGGATTGTATCTAAATCTGTATCACTGTGACTGTCCTTACACCTGCCCTGGGCTTGGGGGAGACAGGGCTGTAGGCCTGAGAAGGGCAGAAGCCCACTGTGGGCTGCCCCAGGACCTCTGTCCTGCTAGGATTTAACCTGGGGTGCACAGGCCTCAAACTGCCCATCTCACCTTCCTCCATTGTTCTCACAGAAACCAAGTTTGGGCGGGACAGAAGAGCCAGGTTAGAGGGTCCAGCTGAGGCAGGGTCCCCCACACATAGGGAGTCTCCAGGCAGGGCAGGCAGCAGAGGCCTGGTTTGGCACCAGTACATGTGGCCTCCCTGTCTTATACTACCAGGGTGAACCCAGCGGGAATGAATGGTCTGGGGACACTTGAGCAGTTCAGTGGTGAAACGGAGCTTGAGTGCCAAAGACCTGCGGCGTCCTCCTTAGGCCTCCTCCACCCCAAGGTGCAGACTCAGGGCCTGGGAGCTCAGGTCCTTCAGTGAGGGAGGGGCGAGGCTCGAAGGGAGGGAGTGCGGGCGGGAGGGCGGGAGAGAGGCGAGGAGGCCGGGCGGAGGCGGGGCGCTCAGAAGCGGCGAGAGGCGTGGGCGTGGGCTTGGGGCTGCGGCCGGGGCGGCAGGCCTAGGAGGAGCAGCAGCTGCAGAGAGACCAGGACGCCGAGCGACGGCGGGAAGGAGGCTCCGCGGCCGCAGTCTGAGGTATCTTCCTGCGGGGAGAGACAGGGAGCTGGTCGGCGTCGCGGGCGCAAGGCCGAGGGATGCTCAGGTCCGCCGCCCCCGCTCCTCACCGTCGCGTTGTAGTCGAAGCAGATGTGCGGGCCTCTCCGGTACCGCGGTCTCTGCACCAGCTCGCACTGCTCCGGGCCGTCCGCTGGGCATGGGTGGGGAGTCAAGGAGGCGGCGGCGGCAGCACGGAGGGGGCGCGCGGGGCAGGAGGGGGTGCGCTGCGGGGAGGGCGGGGGCAGGATACAGTGTGTCTCCTTCTGCAGCAGCCGGCCGGCCTCACACTGGCTGCACAGCGGCTTCTCCGCCACCACGAAGAGAAGGTTGGTGTTGGTCAGTCTCTGCGCGTGGAACAGCCTGGAGGCAGCACAGACAAGCGGGGCGTTGGGCCTCGCCCCGCCCCTCCAGCGACCCCGCCCACCGGGATGCCCCGCCCCCTCCGTCCTCCCGAGGCGTCTAGCTCCACCCAGACCCCAGACCAGCCCCCCGCAAGCACCTGGAGCAGTTTCCGCAGTCGATGATGGCGTTGTAGGAGGCGTTCACAGAACCGAAATAGTACTGGGTCTGTTTCATGACGCAGCTGCTCTCGCGCGTCTCGGAGCTCCCCTCGGCCTCCGCGGGGTCTGAGAGGGCCCGGAGTGCCTCAGCCCCGCCCACAGGCCTCGCTCAGCCGCAAGCCCCGCCCTCCCCTTGGATCGTTTCTGCTCCGATTGGGGACCGGGATTTAAGGCGGGCCTCCAAAGTCCTACCTACCCGCTTGGAACCAGCTGTGATAGATGAGGCCGTAGAGAAGCTGCTGGAACAAGGACCTGTAGGGCACAGGGCACCCAGTGGAGGTGGTCGGCAGAGGCCAGTGCCCTGTCTCACTGCTCTTTTGAACTCTCCCGTCCAGGGAGCGCCTTCTCTACCCAGACCCCTCAGGACTCACCAGGCGGCAGCAGAGGTCCACCAGGCCAGATTAAGGAAGTCCGCAATGGTGGGCTGCAGTGGAGAGAGGGGCATGGGCTGCCACTGCTGCCCCTTCGCCCTAGGTCACCCCAGCTCTATCAAATATCAGAGGTGGGAGGGTCATCTGTGGGCAGGTCTCCCAGTCCCTCCATCTCCAGGCCAGGCATCTCTGGGGACTCACCACAAAGACACCCCGGGGTGCAGCACCCAGGTTGCCAGGGGGCTGAGGGGCACAGGCCGCCTGATAGTCGTAGGACTCCTTGCGGGTGTAGAAGGAGTTATTGTAGAGTGCCAGCATCAGGTTGGCATCCACCTCACTGAAGAATCTGCCCACCTGGGGATGTCGGGAGGGAGCCCATGGTCACGGGACTGGCAGTGCCACACCCCCAGAAGGCTCAAATCCCTCCCCCCTTCCACTCTCTTCCTGACCCTCACCTGGTCCCACTGATGGTTCTGGTTTGACAGCACCAGGAATCCCCCGTCATCAATGAGGACACAGAGTAGGTCCTGAGAGGTAGGGAAGGGGGAGGAAACTGGAAAGGGGTTCAGCCCTAGACCTGCCTCCCAGGCCCTGGCAGTCCAGTGGTTCAGTTGGGGGGCACCACTCCCCCCAGTCCCGGTAAGGGTGTGAAGTCAGTGTGATGATGTTGAGACCCACAGGCCAAGGGATGGGCTAGGAGTTGCAGTTGGGACTAAGAAATCTGGGAATGGGGTAAGGTAGGGTCCAGAGCAGGCTCAGGGCACACGCACCTCATTGTTAACCTCACAGTCCATCTCACAGTGGCTGCTGGGGCCGCACTGCTGGGCAGAGAATGAGGACCATGAGCCGCGCACCAGTTTTCCTCCCTCCCATCACCCTTCATACACCTGGGTCCCCAGGCCATCTGCAGCTTCCCGGGCTTCCCCATAGGCGCTGGAGCCACTCTGGGAGGCTTGGTAGGGGTCCCTGGGGACTCCAGAAAGTACCCAAATACCTTCTGAGGCTGGTCCTGGTGGGTACGGTTGCTGGCTAGCACCTTGAACTTCTCAGCCCAAGCTTCTAGGTCCAGCTTGACGCCCACCACTTTGGGGGAGAGCAAGGGGCCATCAGTGCTACCTGCCTGGCAGCACCCTGCCTACTGCCTCTTTCCCCACTTCCCTCCCGGGCATTCACCTGCTGGTCTCAGTGTGCGCCCGCCTAGGCTGAGCTCCACAGCTGTGCTGACGAGGATGCCCACTGTGTCGTTCTCCAGCTCCAGTGGCCTTAACAGGGCTGGAGGTGGGATGCGGCAGTTAGGAGTGGGGGCTGCCAGCCACACACTGACCCCTCCATGCTGGGCTCTACAAACCCAGGAGCCCAACCCAGCGCTGACTCCAGCCTAAGCACCCAGCACCCAGCATAGTGTCTGGCACAGCCTGTCCATCTCTTCACATCTGCCCGGGTCTCAGCGAGACTCATGTTGGAGAGGCCTCACAGAGCAAAGCACAGCCCTGAGCATACAGGGAAGCTGAGGCTTCCCACCAGCTGCTGGGCATCCTGGGTGGACACTCACTATCCTGGTGTGGGGGCTTGAAGACATAACCATAGTTATCCAGGCTGCGGCGGTAGAAGCTGGCATTGAAGGGCTCAGGGTTCTCTGTCCAGTCCTCAGCTGCCCTGGAGCACCCAAGAGAGGCAGAGGTCGGTGGGTAAGGGGTAGTTGTGGGAGGGGTGGTTTCAGCAGGTACAAGGAGGCCTCTGGGCAGTGGGACAGAGGCAGGGTTCCAGGCAGGGGCAGGGGGTTGGGTACTGGAGTAGGTCACTTACTTGTTGGGGAAGACTCGGGTGATGCCGCCGTCTGTGGCAGCGAACACGGCCAGCAGGCTGTACCTGGGGGCAGCAGGGAAATGGGGTCACAGGCCTGTCTTTTGGTGAGCAGGGCCAGGGCCTCTGGGGCCATCCAAACCTCCTGCTGCCATGGGTTGGGTGGTGCCTACGTGTTGAGATCCTGGTCCCGCCACACACGCTCCACCAGCTGCTGTGTGATGCCTGTGTCCAAGATCAGGTTGTGCAGAAGGAAGTTGTTGCCTGGAACAGGAGGGCAGGGGTGGAGGGGGCATCTTCCTGCAGCTCTCTTCCCACCCTCGCCCCCACCCCTAAGCTCCACCAGGAACCTTGCCCATGACCTGGCCCAGGCCCAGCCCTTGGCATGGGCCTGCATATTTTCCACATCTTGCCCGGTCTCCGGGTTCCTCGGGGCTGCCCCCATGTTGCCTGGGCACTGCCCAGATCCAGCTGCCCTGCCAGGCACTCACACTGCTTGGAGTCTGGAGTCACTTTCTCCATGAGCTCAATGAAGTTTTTCAGGAACTCGGTGTTGTTGTCTGAGGCATTCAGGTCCTTGCAATACTCTCTGGGGGTGGGGAGGGGCAAGAAGAGTGGGCTTGGGGGGCTGGACAGGGCGGTGGGGTCAAGGCTTCCCAAGAGGCCTGCCTGGCCATTTGCTGAGAAGCCCAGGCCTCAGGGAGAGGCATGTGTGTTCTTACAGGCTGCCTGGGTCTGAGCTGGGGCAGAGCTGACAGGAGAATGAGGGTCTGCTTCCTCCACTCTGGCAGGTTTTCTTTCCTGGGCAGCCCTGCAGAGCCTCCCATCTCTCCTGTGTGGCTGGACCCAGACGGTGCACCTGGGAGGCCCCAGGAAACATCTGGTGGCCGGCTCATCCACCTGTATGCCCTATAGCATTCCCGTGGGCATGAGGTGGGGCCGGAGTACCAGCGCTGGCTTCTGTCAGCCTGAGTCTGAGACCTCATCCTGCCGCTTTCTGGCTGTGTACTTTTGGGCAACTCACTCTAGCTCGCTAAGACTCACTTTTTTCATCATACCACAGAGGCTGTGGGGAAGTCAGTGGGAACGTGGGAACTCTGGCATGCTTTATCCTCAGAGGTGGGCAGGCCAAATCCCTCACCTCCTCAAGACCCTCACTGGGTCCAGGTTCTGGGTTCAGAGAACATGGGGCGTGTGGGGCATGAGGGGACCTGCTTGGGCTCTGCTCCCCACCCAGGAAGTCTTGATGAGCAGTCCCTCTACCCTGCTAGATGGAGCCACCTCCCTTGCCCAATCCCTCATTCACAAACCTCTGCCACCAGCAACCCCCTCATTGTCCCATATGGCAGTAACTGTGGGAATTTAAAAAATGTGCCACTTCCCCAGGCCATGCTAGGGCCCATAGCTTGGTGAGGGCACCTAGGACTGGGTCTTAGCCCCCATTTACTCGCTGGCCCCCAGGGACTTTGTGCAGTGTACAGTCTGTGCCTCTGTGCCTGGAGGCCAGATCCGACACACCCAGGTGACACCCATAATGCTGGGCTTGAGATACACCAAGTCACTTGGAGCCTGTCCCGTACACACAATATACACATTCACATCTGCGGGGTACTTCATTCACTCACCATACACACATTTATTGAGCTTTTCCAAGCCAAAGATACAGAAATGACAAAAATGAACAGGGTCACATGGGCTATGCAGGCCTTTTCATACCTTCCCACAGAGCACTCTCTAGTGCACAGCGCCCTCCCCACATTTATACTCAGACTCTTACATACATACACAATGACTCACAAGTACAGACATCCACAGAGAGAGTCACAGAGAAATTGTGGGTGCATGCGCAGGTGTGCACACACACGGAGGTAGGAGTGTCCAGAGCCCCGTGTGGTGCCTGAGAGTGCCCATGGGTCTCTGTCAGCTGCACCCACCCACCTGCCCTCATCCAGAGCCTGGGTCACAGAAAGGGCCTTAGCACCCAGGGCCCTGCCTCCTCAGATGTGGGCCAAAGGTAGAGGGTGTGTGCACAAGGATGTGTGTGTCCAGGCTGAGCATGCACTCCAGGCATGGTCCAGACCTGGGCCTACTCTGGGCCCTATGCCTCACTTGCCAGGGCAGCTTCTCAAAGCCCCTGCACTCCCCTTCTCCCCACCCCCCCAATTGAGCCACCACACCTAGATTCAGCACTGCCGACAGGGGCTCTGGCTGGCTCAGCCCCCAGACCCACACAAACACTGACTGACACAGGACAACGGTGGGGTGCGAGGTGAGGGGATAGGAAGGATGCCACAAACCAGAGCAGCAGCTGCCCAGCAAGGGGCATGCTGGGGACAGCCAGCCCAGGGCGGAAAGGGCTCCTTCCTGGTTGCCTGGGAGGGTGGGGAAGGTCAGCATACAGTCCAGAGCCCTCCTGCCCCAGGCCTGGTGGGAGCTGGGGCTGTGGGGACACTGGCCACTGCTGCCTGGTGTGGCTACATGGCGTGGGTATGCACACAGCTGCGCATACCCGGCTATGTATGGGAGCTGGGGGTGACACTGCACAGGACACAGACACACAGAGTTCCAGGCAGCAGTGCAGGAGGCAGGGCTGGGGCAGTCAGGGTGGGGGAGGACACCTCAGCAAGGCCACACGCAAGCTACCTGGGAGCAATGAAAACATGTCCTTCAGACTCAAAGCTGCTGGGGAGCAGGAACTCAAAATCTGCAACAGAAACGGGGGGTTATCCGGCGGGGGCTGGGGAGGCTGGAGGCCAGGGGGCTAAGAGCTGTGGGGCTGGAGGGACAGGGGAGAGGGTGGCTTGAGGGAGGGGGAGACACCAGCAAAGAGGGAACCCGCCACTTCCACGTTCAGGTTCGAGCCAGAGAGAAGGGATGGGCGGGGACGGGTGGAGGGCCTGTGTGACTACAGCATCGCAGGAGGAGGGCAGTTATAGCCAATATGTTGCCCGGGCCTGGTCCTCTGTCGGCAGTGAGTCCCTTGGCGTGGCTGTATATGCTTCCATACGGCTGTATAGCACATATACACGGACACACACACACACATATATATACACACACTGCTATATATATGCATGGTCTGGGGGAGGCGCCAGTCTCACTCTTATCACATCCATAATGGAAAAAACCGCATGCTGAGCTTCCTTGGCCTCCAAAGAGACTTTGAGGAAGGGAATTGGCTTGGCTGCGGATTTTATCTCTCTTTGCCGTAGCCGTTTGTGTTTTGGTAGGTCTTGCTTTTGTTCTGTGTCAGGCATCAACATGGCCAAACCAAAGGGGTTTCTCACGGGCACAGACAGTCCAACCAGAGACAGGTGTGGGCAGCTGGGGTGGACTGCAGTGCATTGTGGGGGTCTGGTGGTCCCCCTGGGACAGGAAGCTGGGTGAAAGGAGACCCTCGAAGTGCCCTGGACTGTTCTCACAGTGTGGGAGTAGAGTCTGGAGACAGGGGCTGGCACCTGCACACCTGCTTCCCTGGGCTGGGGGCGTGACGGGCAGGGAGGGAAGAAGGGCTGGCTCTCCACTCTTCCTAAGACCTGTCTGGACTCACAGCAGCCAGGAAGAATGCTGGGGGTTCCAGAGGGGGTGGGGATGCTGTTGAGGGGTCCATCAGTTGGGTCTGTGCCCTGAGCTTATGAGCTGTGCCCGTGTGTGTGAGCATGGATGCATGAGTGTGCATGTGTATGTGACAGCCTGTGTGTGTATGTGTGGTTGCCTTCATGTGAGTTTGTGAGTGAACCTAAGGATGTGGCCCTAGGGGCTCCTTTGTGGCCTCTCCCTGCCCAGCTAGACTGGGCATCTTGCAGGTCTGCATCTGGGAGGTTTTCCCCCTGCTCCTGACTGCTCTCACTCTGGGCAGTTCATCTTCCTATCCTGTCTTCTTCCAGGGTCTGATCTCTCTTCTGCCCCTTGGGCTTTACTTGTATAGAAGAGGGATTTTCTCTGTTCCCAAGTACTCCCACAATGCACTGCAAGATTCCAGACAGGGGACTTGGGGTGCCTGGAGGGGCTGGGCAGTCACTGGTTGGACTGTTCCTTTCTGATAGGACTGTGAGGCAGGGTTTGGACACAAGCCAACGGGGAAGGGGTAGAGGGGAGGGGGAGGAGGAAAAAGAAAAAGGAGGGGAAGGATCAGGGAGGGAGACTATGCTATGTTTGTCACTGTTACCAGGGCCCTGCATTTCTGCGGTCACTGGGGGAATGTGGGTGGGGGGATGGGAAGAAAAAGACAACTCAAGCCAGTGGGAGTAGGGCATGTCCCCCACCCCCACCCGGGCCAGTGGCGACAGCTGTATCCACTTTGCTGGACTCGGCTGTACAGGGCCCCTAGGGCTTCTTGGGAGTCCTTGCTTCCAGGTCACAGGGACATCCCCTCGTGGCTCTCTATACCCCATCTGCCCAGGGCTCACCTGAGAGAGGTGGCTGTCTGTCTATGCAGACACCTTTGTGTGCTGTCCTCTCTCACTCCCTGGTTCTCTGCCAGGGCTTGGGTGTCCACTGCCCCCCTTTCTGGAAGTCTCTCTGGTTTAGGCAGCTCAGAGTGCCAGAACCTTTTTCTTCATACCCAGCCTGATTTCCTCCAAGTTCCATTGCTGGCCCTTGGGGTCTAGACAGATCCTATTCCATCCCTGGCCAGGCCCACAGACCCCAGTCTGCCTTTATTTCCCCAGGGGAACACCTTTTCCACACTTGCCTGCCCACCCACCTCAGGGCAGGGCTGGGCCAATGGGCCTTAGCAAAGCCTTTGGGAGCAGCAGGGGGGTGGGTGGTGGTGGTGGCAGGACAGAGGTACTTCAGCACCTCAGCCAGTGCCCAGGATGGTCCTGTGAGCCTTGTTCTTCCAGTGGCCTGGCTGCCTGCCCTATGCTGCCCCTTTGCCCTTTGGCCCCAGGGTCAGGGCGTGAGGCTTCCAAGCTTCTCTGTCTTCCTTTTTGGAGGGCTGCCAGCTTCTGCAGCCACTACCAGAGATCAGAGGAAGCCCTGCGGGCTGGGCCTTTCCCTTAGGTGCATACAAGCCCCTCCAAGGGCTGATCTACCCTTTGCATCTCAGGCTCCCTGCCCTGCTGGGTGGGAGGTGGTGGAGAGGCATTCAGCCCTGTCCCCACTGTTGAGTTGTCTTGGAGGGACAGAGAAGGTTGCGGGGAGGCAAGGGCCTTCCCAGAGGGAGTGAGGATTACAAGGAAAGGGCCTGAGCCTCAGATCACACCGGAGAACACCCTGCAGGCAGGGCCAGGGGCAAGGGCCTCTGGCTCTAATAGAGATTTAGGGATCATAGGAAAGGCAAGAACTAGAGGCCCCAGGGGATGCTGGGAGGGGAGCCCTGGCGAGCAGGGGTTTGGCTGGTCCTGGGCAGGGAGGGGGGCAAGCAGGGGCGTGAGGGCGGGTGGGGTGGGGAGAGGAGGGTGCACTGGTTCTGAATATACTTGCCCTTCAGTTTGCTGATTGGCACTGGGACAGTCCACCAAGAGAGAAAGCGAGGAAAACAAAAACAACACAAACACAAAAACAAACGAAAAGGGGGAGGGGAAGGGGAGGGGCACAAACAATATTTTATTCAATGGCTGTTTGAATGAAAATATTGTGTCTCATCATCATACCGAAAGGAAACTTCTTGCAAAAAACGACATGAGAGAGAAAGAGAGAGCAAGAAAACTCAAAGGAGATGAGCCCCAGTCGGCCAGGCAGGTGGGGGGCGCCCGGTGGGGCCGGAGCCCCAGCCTCCCTCCCCGTGACCTTGGGTGCTGTGGGCAGGCGGGGCCACAGGCTCTGGAGACCCAGGCCTCTCTCCAGAGGCCCAGGGTGAGCAGGGCATGCAGGGGTGAGCCACAGGCAGACGACTGGGAAAGGGAGGGAAGGACGGAGGGAGGGAAAGAGAAAGAGAGAGAGAGAGAGGAAGGGGGATGCAGGGGCGAAGGAGGGAGGGAGGGAGGGATGAGGGGCCAGGGAGCAGACCAGAGGGAGTGAGGGGAAGAGAGAGGGTGTGAGACAGGGAGAGGAGAAACTAAAGGGAGAGAGGGAAGGGAGGGGTGCTGGGGTAGGGGAGAGAGGGAGGGAAGGAGGGACAGTGAGAGAGAGAAGTGGAGGGAGTGAGCAGGAAGGAGAGGTAAGGGAGGGAGGGAGTTGAGGAGGTGCAGGGGAGAGGAAGAGCAGGAGGGAGAGAGGGGTGAAGAGGAGGGAGAGCAGAGAGGTGGGAGGAGGAAAGTGAGCGACTGAGTGGGACCTGGGTAAAGGGAACAGAGAAGGGGGTGGGGGGAGAGGGACCCTGGTGGGTGGCGCCACAGGGGACAGAGCTGAGCAGGAGACGGTTGAGGGAGATGAGGGGAAGGCGTGTCTTCCAAGAACGTAGCCCCCAGAGGTGTGCGGGGCAGGCAGGCTAAGGAGGGAAAACACGAAGTAGGAGAAACCAAAAACAGAAACCTCAACAGAAACCATGAGAGAATGGTCTGGAACCAAATCTGAGAAAAGGTGAGCATGCAGATTTCCACAGACTTTTGAAGGCCGGTGCCGCAGCCTGCAGGCACCTGAGGGGTGGGCAGACTGGGCGGGAGGGGCGCCTTGGCGGCAAGCACGGCTGGCTGTGCTGCCTGGGGCCGGCCAGGGTGCGGGGCAGAGGCAGGGGTGCAGGGCGCAGGCAGGGGCCGGGCCACTTACACTTGACCTGCAGGATCTGGTCGCTGAGGTTGGCTTGGAGGTAGAAGGTGCTATACGGCGGGAGCACCAGCCCTAGGCTGGGGAGCAGAAGTGGGGAGCATAGTCACTGCTGGGGAGAGGGAGGCCACACTGGCACCCCTTCCCCATGGCCTTGGAGTTGGGCAGAGAGGCCCAAGCTGAGGCATCCCCTCCTCCCACTACCAGGGACCCCTCTCCCTGCTTAGCTGTGGGAGATGCATGGCCTAGGGGGCAGCCCTCCACTCCCCCAAACTCTCCTGGAGCAAATCTCCACCCCACCTCCCACCCCCAGCAGCTTCCCACAACACCCCACCTGCCTGGTCAGCCTCCTCCTCTGGTCAGTGGCAAACTTACAAGGGGCGGGACACTGTCAGTGAGCTATCTGCAGGGGTGGGTACTGCCGGGAGGGGTCCAGAGTCCCCAGATACTCAGGCCATGTGAGAGCCAGCTAAAAGCAGGGCTGGCACTCATATGGCGAGGGGCAGCTGTAGGCTGGTCCTGGGGTATGAGGATGCCCCTGGCATTTCAGAATGGACAAGCTGTGTGGGGCATGCAGAGGACAACCTGCGCCGACCCAGCCTGGCCCACAAGGGGACCCAGCGTGAATGTGCTGAAGTGTCCTGGGCACAGACACCCAGGGCTGGGTGAGGTGGGAGTGACATGAGAGGGGGTGGGTGTGAGGCACCACCCTGTCTCTGTCCTGTGCTCTCAGGACCTGCTGCTTGTTTCTGAGGGGCCAGGGGAGGCCCTTGGGGACTGAGCATCCCCGGGAAAGTAGTGAGGAGCCCTGGCACTGGTGCCCCACTGGGATGGTGGTTACAGCAGACCGGGGTGGGAGAGGGAGGGGGCAACTGGGCTCAGACCGTGGGGCTTCCCCCAACCCCGTCTGCCCACCAGCCCTGGCCCCACTCACCTGTAGTTGGTGCTCCTGATAGGCACCCAGGTGTAGTTCCGCATCACCTCGTCTATGTACCTCTGGGAGAGGAGGCTGGGTCAGGTACATGGGCTGGCAGGCAGGCGTGGGGGGCGGGGTAGGAGGGTGCCCACCCTGACTCCCTGGCCCCCCTCTCCTGCCTTCTCACCTCATCCAAGGACTTGACCAATGTTCTGATCTGCTTGTGGCCCTTGTTGCCATCGATCATGCTCCGACGGATCTGGAAGGGCCAGGGATGTGAGGGGCAGGGCCCCCACTCTCTGCTCTCTGTGTCTGCCCCCGTCCCTTCCCCCTCCTTCTTCTTACCTCTTCCTTGTTCTCATCCTCCAGCTCTGCATCCAGGAAGTCTAAAGTCACAGGTTCCCGGAAGTTGGTGGTCTGTGGGAGGCAGGGCAGAAGTCAGAAGTCCCCATCTTGGAGGGTTTACCCACCCTCCAGGCTGCCCACCTGGCTCACCTGGGGCTTGAGATTGGGGTGCAGCAACACGTAGCCGTTCAGGTCAATGGCAAACACATAGCCGTTGGCTCCAAGCTGGGAGTAGAATGGGAGCTCAGGGTCTGGAGGACTGGGCAGGGATTCCTGGCTCTGGAGCTCTTCCCCATTCTGTCTTCCACCATGCTGAGGGGTGCTGTTTGCTTGCCTGGGCCAAGGGCCCCCACATGCCACATGGTCCTAGGCCCATCTCGCAAGCCAGGCCAGCAGGCTGGGTGCCCCTTGTGCACCAGCCCTTGCCATGGCTGACTGGCTCTGTGGCTGGCGTCCTGTGGTTCCAGCCTCTCTCCCTGCTCTTGTGGGCCGTCAGCCAGCCTGACCTCTCCGCCTCCACTGGCCCCACAGGGCTGCCGCTCTTGTACCGCTGTGTCCCACTACTACCTCTGATTTGTGCCTCTCCTTATTCCCAGTCAGTATAGCACAGGGGGAGGCGCAGAGCCTTGGGAATCCCGAAGGTCTGGGCTGCCCTTGTAGGCGGAACGGGAGGGAGGAGCAGGAGTAGAGGCCGGGACCCAGCCCTCACCTCTCTCAGGCAGTTTTCTCACCATATGTGGAGGCCAGTGCCACAGCCCCTGGCCCCTCAGGCCCAAGCAGGGCTTCAGGGCACTCAGGCTTAATGATGCTGTCACAAGTACCCCACCTCTCCTCACAGGCGAGACCCCGGCTCCTTAACCACAGGCCCTGGGCCAGCCACACTGTGACCTTGCCCCTCGCCTGGTTGACGATTCTGTTTTTCACCTCCAGGCCTTTTCACAGAGAGTCCCCTCTGCCTCCAGTGTTCGCCTTCCCCTCCTTTCTGCCCAGGGCACTCCTGCCTATGCACACGGGCCAAGTCTGGCCTGCCGCCTGCCACCGTAAGGCCATGAGCTAAGAATAGTTTTTATGTCTTTAAATGGTTGGAAAACATCAAAGGCAGACTTATATTTCACGACATGTGGAAATTATCTGAAATTCAAATATCAGTATCCACAAATAAAATTGTATTGGAACATAGCCATGCCCATTTGTTTATGTTTTGTCTGTGGCTGTTTTCATAATACAGCAGCAGAATTGAGTATGAGATGGGTATTTAGGCTGGCAAAGCCTAAAATATTCAGTCTGGCTCTTTACAGAAAGTTTGCCAGCCCAAGGTCACCTTCATCTAGGCCCAAGGTCACCTCCTGGGGAAGTCTTCCCTGATTCCCTGAACTCAGAGGTCTCCATGGAGGCGCTGTAATCCCCATCGGCCAGCCTGGCTGTGGCCGTGTGGGAGGCAGAGCAGGGTTGATGGGCAGGTGGATACTCACTGTGTAGTTGGGAGTCAGCCTCTTGATGTCATTCAGAGCCACATCGATGCCCATCACGCCCAGGATCAGCTGGTTCTGGGAGCAGAGGCATGGGGGTCTGTAATGGGCTCAATGCCATGGGGACTCCCTGCCCAGCTGCCATACCCAAGGCCTCCAGCCGCCTTGTCCAGTTTGCAGGCGTGCCCCTCCCTCCTCTATCCCCAGACCTGCTGGGGTCATGCCCAACCCTGGCCCAGCAGGAGACCTCACCTTCTTTTCCCCAGGGCCATCCTGTGTCAGGTTGAAAACAGGGAGGGTCCCTGTCACCACCAACCCCAGCCCCTAAAGGAGAGGAGAATGATGGGGTCTTCTGTGGCTGGCCCTGCCATCACCCCAAATGTTCAGAGCAGGGGCCACCTCTCTTTGACTTCTGCTTGGTTACCCCACAAGGAGGTTCTCAGGGGTCTTGACCCTGTGGGCACATCCCTGGGGATGGTTGCCAGCCCCACCCCTTCCTTGCCCAGAGGCCTTACCAGTGCGTCCTCGTACACATTGGTCCACTGCACCTGCTTGGCCTCCTTGCCCGCCAGCACCATGGGCCTGCCCAACACGTCTAGATATTCCTGGGGAGGAGGCGCGGCAGAGGTCCTGAGCGTCTCCCTTTGCACTCTCCCCATTCTGCCTCCTGTGCGTTGGGATTGTGTCCCCAGAAGCCACCAGGGGGCGCTCTTGGCCTACAGCAGCCCACTGCACACAGCATCCCGGCAGGAAGATGAGGGGCTGAAGGAGGTACCCCCAGTCTCACCTGCGTGTTGATGCGGATGGCTCCAATAGAAGGGATCTCAAAATAGTAACCTGTGAAGGAAGGGAAGGCAGTGATGGGCCTGGCTGACACTGCGGGACCCACAGCCCTGACTTGCCCCCCTCTCTTTGATGTCACCCCCCCCAAACTCATATCCCTTTACTGCTCCTGCCATTGCGCTGTCAGTGGGACCAACACCAGGGAAAGGGAGTGAATGTAGGGTATACGAAAGCAGAGCAGGGGGCAGGAGCCAGGGGCCTGCAGTCCCTCATGGCAGTGACACTCAGAGTCCACCCAGCAGCAGCCAGGCTCAGGTGTGGGGAGAGACAGACTGATCAGCAAACAGACGCAGGAGCAGACAAGAGATGGATGGACAGTGGACAGTGGACATACAGATGGGCAGAAAGATGCTCAGTCAGATGGACACGTTAGACAGCCCACCAGACAGAAAGAGTGACAGACAGCCACCTGTATGAAAAGATGCACTATCTGTCCGTCTGTCCACGGCGGGTCAACAAATGGCCGGATAACAAACCCAGTGGACAGCAGGACATGGCAGGCAGGGCCCCTGGCAGTGATGTCAGGCGAGGTACCTTTGTTGGCGCAGGCCATCCACTGCAGGGGTGTGACGTCGTAGTTATGCTGCCCCACGGAGAAAGTGAACACGCGCACCTGGGGGGGGGTTGAGGTTACTGCTGTGGCCACCAGGGGACAGCCCTCCCCTGTACTGGGTGCAGGTCAGGGGAGCCCCTGCCTGGGCTGAGCCTCACCGTCCGGTTGGGCCAATTATACTTCTCGAAGACGTCCTGTACGCGGTCCTCACCGCCATCCGTGAACATCATGATCATCTTATTGCAGTTGGCCCGAGTGATGTTGGACTGGGCGGGTGAGCGTGGAGTCAGCCGGCTCTCAGCCCCTGCCTGGTCCAGGGGATGGGCCTCCCTCCCCCTGGTGGGCCTGACCCTCTGGCCTTCCTCCCCCACAGCAGATGGTGCTATCTGTCCAAGCTGCCTGTTTGGTGCTAACAAGGCCATCCGTCTTGATTTCCCAGGTATCACCGAGCCTGGGCCCTTGCCCACCCCCAGCTTCCCGTTTGCCCACCCAGGGGGCTCACATTCTGCAGCTGGTCAAAGGCATACTCAAAGCCGGCCTTGTAGCCTGTGGTGCCCTTGGCCACCATGCCCTGCACAGCTTCCTTGAACACCTTCTTGTTACGCACGTTGGCCTGCACCAGGTGTGTGAAGCATGACACAGGCTGCGCCTTCTCGTTGAACTGCAGGAACAGTGGGGTGGTGAGAGTGGCCTCAGGCTGGCCTGGGCAGGCAGCTGTGGCAAGGGGCTGGCAATGGTCACAGGAGCGGGGCAGGCCGGGGTGACCGATTCCCTGCCTGCCCTGGCACTCACCGAGGCCACATTCACATAGTCGTCGTCAGAGAGTGTGTCTAGCATCTCGCAGACGGACGTCTTCATCAGCTTCAGGGTCAGGCCGCTCACACTGCCGCTCCTGGAGAGGTCAGGTAGGGGCCGTGGAGGCCTCAGGTATTCTCCTGCCCTTCCCTCACGACATTCCTGGGCCAGATTCTAGCCTCTTGCCCCACCCACACCCCGCCTGCCAGCATGCTCACTCACACATCCACGATGATGACCATGTCCTTGGGCGATGAGGCCCCCTGGATATACCTGTCCAGGAGAAGCCTCAGTTAGGGCCAGCCCCACTGGGACCCTGTGGGCCCTTCCTTCCTTCACCCACATATTGACTCAGCATGTTTCTGTTGAGCATTCACTGCATGGGCCAGACAGGGTTCTAGGTACCAGGATACCATGTTGATTAAAACAGACACAGTTCCTGCCTGTGACATGAGTGATCTGGCCCCTCAGCAAGTAAGGTGATCCAGACAGGGGCAGGAGGCATGCTCCCTGGCTTTAGTGGCTTGTTGTGTCCCCTGCCTCAGTTGAGGCCCCAAGGGCAGAGTCTAGCTGTGTATGAGACAGCACAGGTGGAAGGGAAGGAAAGTCGCAGGATGCTTGGGAGGGGCAGAGCAGAGGGTAGGGGTGTCGAGGGCTCAGATGGCTGGGGCAGGGGCTGGCCAACCCTACAGAAGCTACATCCACCCTTAGGAACCCCTACTGGTCCAATCTCTCAGTCCTGAGGGGGCGGGGGTGCCGGGTAGTGGACTGGGGGCAGAGGCAGCTGGGAGGCCTGCCTGGGTGATGAGATCCATTTTCCAGTGGCAACGATGTGTGAAATGAAAATTGGATAGAGCTGGCTGCGCCCTGCTCGGAGGCCTGGATATTGGGAGGAAGTGGAACGGGCAGGAGAGGTGGGAAGATGAGGGGGTGTCCCTGCCCAGCCCCTCCTTGCTCGCTCACCAGGGTCTCCTTCGGACGTCATACAGGTCGATCTTCTTGGGGGCTCGCCACGGGGTGGCTGTGGTAAGAGAGAAGGTAAAAGGGACTGGCAGGGACAGGTCCAATCCGGGGAGGCAGGCCTTGCAGGGTGGCCATCCCACTCAAGCACCCGAGGATGGGCGGGCTGGGAGATGGAGGAAGGTGGGGTGCTGGGCAGACGGGAGATGGGCTGCCACCTACCTGGATAGTAGCGGGTGACTCCTGTGGCACTGCCAAAGACCTGCCACAGCAGCGTGGGGTCTTGCCTGCGGTTTTCAATGAACACGTTCTCCAGGGCCTCCGTCCAGTTGAGCTCATTGAGGATGACGGTGGCTGTGGGGAAGGAGGAGGCTGGGGTGGGAAGCGCCTGGGCTGTGCCCTGCTGAACCTACCACCATAACACTCACACTTGCGCCGCCCACTTAGAATGCCTCACCTGCTCTCTGCCTATGCACACTCTCCGTGTAGCCCCGGGCCCAGCTGGGGCTGCACCAGCTCCTTCAGGAAGACTTCCTGGTCCTCACCCCCTCCCACATTGTTGAAGGAACAGCTCAGCCTGCCCCTCAGCCAGGCCTTGCAGGAGCAGGCAGGGCAGCTGTGGCCTGTGGCCCCTGGAGAGGGGCTGCCCAGGTGGCTGTGACCTGTGAGCTGGGACCCCGCATCCAGCATGCTTCCTGGAGCTAGCAGCTGGTCCCCCGGGGAGCTCACCCACTCAGCATGCACTCCAGGCTGCAGCCACAAGAAGGCAATTAAGGGCCCGCTGATGGGGCTGGAATTATTCAGCTATTAAGGTACCTGATAAGCTGGAAGCCACTCAGCTCCATGATTAATCAACTGGGGCCAGGAGCAGGCAGGGGTGGGGGCAGGGGCCCTTAGAGGGGCAGGGGCAGTGCCATTATCCTGCTCCAGCGCAGGCACGTGCACTTGCACGCACATGC
Organism: Lemur catta; assembly: GCF_020740605.2. NCBI lineage: Eukaryota > Metazoa > Chordata > Mammalia > Primates > Lemuridae > Lemur > Lemur catta. The sequence continues at coordinate 38,400,662 of NC_059145.1, read as the reverse complement.
TGCAGCCCCAACAGGTATACCTGCATCTAACCTCTGTGCTTCCAGCCAGATATGTGATCCCCTCACTCCCAAACCCACCTGCCCAGTAACCCAGCTGCTGCCATGGGCACGAGTGCATGTGCTCATATCTACACACCATTATGCACTGCAGAGGACGCTAGTGGGTCCTGCTCACAACCCCCTACCATCAGTCACCCCCACCCTCCCTTCCCCCCACCCCTGTGGTTGCACGTGCGTGACCCCATGACCAGGCCTGCCCCTACACACACTCACAGAGCAAGCTCCTCTCAGATGAACGACTCCATCCTGTGGACCCTTCAGCTGGCCAGAGACTCAGGATGGCTTGAGCACTACCCCCAACCCCAACTCAGAGCAGCCTGAAATGTGCCTGGTGTGTGTGTGGCACATGTTCTCATGTGTGCAGTGTACCTGTCCCTGGACACTCAGAAAAAACAGCAGGAGTGGGACACCTGCTTCTGCCAGGCCTCTGTACCTTCCTCTCCCCCAGGGGCCGTTACTTCTTCCCTCCAGTTTCCTCTACCCACCTCCCAGGAGGAGCCCTGCCATCATCACTCCCCTGTAGGCATCCCTATCAAAGATCCACCCAAGTGAGAACCAGAGTGCCTTCCAAGGGCTGAAAGAGAGCTGTGGTTTACAGTTCTCAAGGCTCTGCCTCAGCCTGGGGGTGCTGGCACACGCTGGGGCAGTCTCCCCTTGGCCCTGCCCTCCAGTGTGGGGCCTCTGCTAATGCCACCCCCGCCTCTGATCTCACTCCCTCTCTCTCTCTGTTCCTGTGGCTTCTCTTAACTGACCATAATGTGAAAACAAAACACATTTCTAGCATTGGCTCTGCTTATTGAACAGTGTGTTACGGTCCTGTTCCTAATTTAGAAACTTAGTGAGTTGAACAATTTCTATTTTTCTCTTTAAGAAAAAATAAAGTTAGGCCCTCAAATATTTCACTGTCTGCCCTGGGAGAATCTGCCTGGCAAGTCCCACCCCTCACTCAGCCTCAGTTTTCCATCTACACAGTGACAGGCTCAGAGCGGACTGTCCTGGAAGCCCCTTTGGCTGCCTGCAGAGGGGTGTCCCTGGCTCAGGTCAAGAGCCAAGAGGCGACCTCTGCTCTGAGCGGCTGTCCCTGCAGGGATCCATGCCCACACACACACACACACACACACACACACACGCACTCACTGCAAGACACACTTGTGCAAACAGCCTTCCCCGCCTGCAAAGGGCCTGCCACCCAGCCCCGTGCACACGCCCATACCCGTGTGCACACACTCTCAGATCATGCCGAGTTGGGAAAGGGGACCATGCCCCCTCAGGCAGGCGATTACAGATTTAATTAAAAGTGACACAGTAAATAAAAAACATATAAAATGTAATTTGTGTGGGTAGCGAGGGGTGACTGGAGAGGGTGGTGTGGCTCCTGTTTTAATTAGCATGCCTGCCTGTGATAGTGCCCCTCCACTGGCTCGGGCAGGTGGCCTGCAGGCAGCCTGTGGGGGTGCAGGGGGAGCACCCTCCCCACCCGAGGCTGCCCAGAAGGCCTAGCTGACCCTGGGGGTGGAGAGGGCCTCCCTGACAACCCTGGGGGACTCCCTGTATTCTGGAGCCTGTGCGGTGGCCCAGTGGGCCCTTGGATCCTGAGGTACCCTGTAAGTGCCCACAGAATTGTGTTAGAACCAACAGGCTTCAGTGCCTTAGATCCTGCTGCTAGCGCTCCCCATCCAGTGTTTGTCTCCTGGCCTCCTCCCCCTGTATTTCCCAATATCTTCAGGAAGTTCCTCCTCAGGTCTGACCCAAATCCTTCTAGCTATAGTGACCTGGTTTCCCCACTGTACAAAGCTGCCTTGAGCTTAGAATCTCAACCGCCCTTATCCCAATCCCCCTTCCCCACATCCCCAGGTCCCCACCCCCTTGGCTCTGTGCCAAGGAGAAGGAGGCCCATGTAATAGGGTTGGTGTCCATGAGTGAGGAGTGGCTCCCTGTCCCCCAGCCCCTGTGTCCACCTGATGTGTGGTAGCTTCTCAACCACTCCTACATGGGGCCAGGGAGTGGGGGAGGGTGGTGAGGAGTTGCTTCGTGGGCAGCTGGGGACTCGGCCCAGCACGTGGGGAACAGTGTGTGCGTGCATGTGTTTGTGTGGGCACGGGGGCAGAGACCGCGCATGCACAGGGACGAGAGGCTCAGTGTTCTGTCCCTTGTTGAGAGTTAGTGTGAGGCTCTGCCTGTGAGTGGCTCGATGTCTGCATGTGGGTGAGTATGAGAGGTGAGCGTGGGGCTGGAGTCAGATGGCACCAGCCTTCTGTCCCCAGGGACCTGGGAATGCCCTGGCAGTGGAATGGCCCCCGTGGCAGGTGGGGAGGGCTGTCCCGACCGCTCTGTACACTCACAGCCTTTGTAGATGTCCGTGGGGATCTGCACAGCCGTGTATGAATAGTTGACCTTGTTCTTGAAGTTTGGGTCCTCGATGAAATCCAGCCTTAGGGTGCTGGCCTTAGACCCCCTTTCCACATCCTCACTCTCAGGGTCGTCCTGCAGAAAGGCCCCCCGCCCCAAGCAGTGTCAGGGCTAGAAAACAGTGAGTGGGGCTGGGCAGGCCTGCGAGTAGGGGCAGGGAGGGCCATAGTCCAGGAGATGGGGGCATCTCGAAAACAGGGACTACTGTGGTCAGAGACATAGATGGAGAGACACAGGGACAAATGGACACATGGTATGGACCCCTCACCCGAGAGGCCAGTGATGCCCACCTCTCCCTGCCCACCCCACCCACCATTCCCACATTTGCTAAACCCAAATTCTAAAACCAAAATCAAACCGACCTCTTCCCCATACCCTTGAAAACCAATTAGTGAAGGAGACAAATCCTGGAGCCAGTTATAAGGAACGGGCTCCAGACTTCTGCTAACAAGGACATGCCTTTTGCAATCACAGGAGGCCCTGGCAGCCCCTCCTAGGAGCTCTGTGCCCTCACCCCATGCTGGCCCCACCCATCCCCTGCATGGAGCTCCTTTGGCACCACGGGGTGGGCCCTAGCCCCATCTGGGGCAGGGGCACAACCCCCTGCAGCAAGCAGCTCTAGGTTCTGAGCTGGGGGGCGCTAACCTTGGGAGAGCGGGGCTGGGGTGAGGGCTAGCACTGAGACCTGCTGACCTCCAGAGGGAGGGTCTGCAGCGCCTGCTAACAGCAGGACTGTAAGGGCCCCTGTTGATTTTCTAAAATGAGCCACAGCCGCCTGACAGGTGCCAATTATGGCATCTCGCGGCTGGGCAGGCTGGGCATGCGCTGTGCACCCCCGCCTACCACTGCAGGCTGGCAGAAGTGGGTCTGTGACTACAGTCTTGATGCCACAGCCAGGGCTGGGGGGCAGAGAGGCTTGGGTGCAGGTGTGCAAGGGGGAGGGAAGCCGGTGGTGGAGTGAAGGCGAAGAGAGGAAAAGCCTTGGGGCATCAAGGAAGAGATGGAGTGTGAGGCCCGGTGGGGAGCAGAGCTGGGGGCTTCCTGCCCTAGTACAGTGGCCCCCAACCTTTTTGGCACCAGGGGCCAGTTTCATGGCAGACAATTTTTCCACAGACTGGGGATGGGGGTGTTGGGTGTCGTGGGGTGTGGGTGTGGTGCAGAGCTCAGGAGGTGATGCACGCCCAGGCCACAGACCGGTAACAGGCCACAGCCCAGGGTTGGGGACTGCAGGCCTAGTAGGAGGGAGCATATGCCGCCACTGAATCCTCCATGCGCTCCCTCACTGCCCCTCAAGGATTCTGTGACCACCTTCAGCCCAGGTTTAGCTCACTTCCTCTCTGCCCACGGGACACTGACCTGCTACCCGCTGGGTCCTGGGCATGCCCCTCCCCTGTGTTCCTGCCTCTAGGTATCTGCCCAGGCTGTGTCTTGTCTGGGGAGAGTGACCGTGCCAGCCAGACAAGCTCTCCACGCCCGAGGGGCACGGCTCTGAAGGGCCTGCAGCAAGCCCCCTTTCCATCTCTCCTGGGGTGGATTTGGCACAGCAGAATCCAAGCTGTCTGCTGCCCTCCCATTGCCCACCTCTGGTACATGCGGGGAGGACCCTCAGGAGCCCCTGGGTGCTGGACAGAGCCAGCGCAGGCGGCCACCGAGCATGGAGGCCAGAGCAGGGAGCCGGCGGCCCGTGAGGCGTGCATTGCTCACGTTCCGCTCAGGGGAGGGGGAGGCTTGGGAGAAGAAAGCCCACGAAATGTCAGCGGCAGATGAAGGGCGCTGGAAAATTTAATCTCCCAACTTTCCCAACTAATGTGACATTTAGATTCCGTTCTGATAAGCTATCAGCTGGCGAACTTTTTCCTTCCTTCTCTTTCCCCCACCCCCACCTTCTGGCTGGTAATTTAAAAGTAAATGGTCTAGAAAGATCTCTAACTGTACCTCTGGCAAAGATTAAAAAAACAAAACAACACAACATGCAGGGGAGTCGGCAAATGCATGGGTGCTGTTATTTATACCGGGGCCTGGCCGGGCCAGGCTGGGCTTGTGGCCTAAACAACTGGCCCAGCCTGGCCTGGAATGAATCTCCCTTGCTGGGCAGTGCCTGGCCCTGGCAGATGTGCAAGGGGCTGAGGGCAGGGAGTCAATGATTTAGAGCCAGGGGTTGGGGTCCTGGATATAGTTGAGGGCTGCTGGGAGCAGGAGGTTCAGGGTGTCCTGGTAGGGGGCTGGGCACCAGGCTGGCCAAGGAGCCCCTCAGTGTCACCCCTGAGTCCATGGGCTTTGTATGGTGGGCGACCGCAGTCTCCTGGTTTATATTTAATGCACTGATTGCTAAAATTACAGCCCGCTGCCGAGGGGGGTAAGGAATTAGATTCAGGGTCTAATTAAAGGTTCGCTCTTCATTTGAATTTCAGATTCCAGCTTTAATTTTAGCAACTTCTCTGGGAGCCATGGAGCTCAGCCAAGGGGAAGCACACCTGCTTGAGCCCACCCCCTCCTTCTCAGGCCCTCTGCCCTCCCCGAGGCTCCCCCAGGCCAGCCCGGCCACGTGGAGCCTGCATGGGGATCCTTTGCAGCCTCCCCGGCTCCTGCTCAGCCCAGGAAACCCCCAGGCCCATGGGCCTGGGAGCGGAAGACTGGAGCTTGGGTCTTCTGCACCAGCCAGCGGTAGGACCCCAGAGACTGTGCCGCTGTGACACCTACGTTTGCCTTGAAGTCAGGCAGAGGGACTTGGGCCTTGACAAGTTCACCAAACACTGTCTACTCCAAGTGCCCTACAGCCTCAGACACTGTTGCCTTCTCTGTAGCCACCTCCCCCACAAATGGCTGTACACCTTTCATATGAGTTCTCTGGTGATGGGGACCTCACTACCTCACAGGGCAGCCCAAGCCAACTAGAGCCAGTGAGTGACGTGGAGGCAAAAGAGCAGCGTGGCTTTGGGCTCTCTGGTCAGTCTCAGTGCCACCACTTCTGAGGTAGGTGACTCCAGCTGAGCTCAGGGCCAAGCTCTGATCATGGGGTCAGGCTGTGGGTGCTCAGCACAGGGGAAGGAGCCTGCACTGACTTGGCAATGCACCTGGATGTCACTGCAACCTGCCTGCACCTGCCCACCTCCAGGGAGCTCTCCCCAGCTGCCCCCCTCCCCCTACTCTCATCCCACTCCAAGAGTCCCTCTCAATGCTGGGACCTGAACTGCCCCGTCGGGGGAGGTCCAAGTGCCTGACCACCCTGCCCCACTGCAGTGAAGCCCAGCCCACTAGTGGCCACAGAGACATAGCACTGGAAGGGACAGGACCTCTAGGTAGTTGTGGGAAGTGGAAGGTGGGGCCTGTGTCACCACTACTTTCCAGGGTTGAGCTCAGACTGCCTAGTGCTGAGTCCTAACAAACATTTGATAGATATTAACCACTAGGCCCAGAGAGGGGGCATAGCTCTGGCAACTTCCCCCACCCCAGCACGGGTCGGGGCACTCACCAGCTCGGCATCGGCCTTGGCGTCATAGTACATGATGTCTTCCTCCTGGTGGGGGAAGAGAGGCCTCAGCTGTCACAGCTCAGGGTCCCCTGAGAGCAGACAGGACCCCCAGCCGCAAGGCTTGGGCTGGCCCCTTCAGATTCCTCTGGGGCAGAGACTGTCCCCTCCCCCCATCCAGAGCCACCTTCCCAGAAGTGCTGGTGAGTCAGTGCTGGGAATGCCCCGCCCCCACCTCCAGCCAGTCGTCAGCAGGGGCCCCTCACTGCTCCAAGAGGATGCGGTACCCCTGGGTCAGGATCCCTTGGGACTCCCTGACTCAGGGACCAGGGTCCCTGCACTGCAGTCCTGCTAGGAGGCAGGGTCAGAGCCAGCCTGTCTGCACAGAGGCTGGCCGAGGCAGTACCGGGAAGTGAGGAAGATGGAAAACTAGAGCCGACTCTGGGCAAGAGTGAAATAATGACGCCGCATCTTCCAATTTCTTCTATTAAAAAGCCTACTCATTACGGGCATGTACTTATTAATTATCTGTGATTTGTTGTGAAATGTGAGGGGGTTTACACAACAGGAGCAGGAGAAAACAAAGCCTGGCCCACGCGCCTGCTCCCGGCCCCCGCCCATGCTGGCCCACGCCGGCTTGCCCGCGGCCTGGGTTCTTGGCCATCTGTGCGTCATAATCACCGGCCGCCCTGGGGACCCGTAACACAAACGGGCTAATTTCATGTTTAATGATCTTTAATCAGAACAGAGCGTGGCTGACAGAGGCCGCCAGAAGGTGAGCCTGGTGTCAGCAAGTGCCACCCGCTCAGGAGGGGCTGCCACACTCTGCCCCCATGGGCTCTAGGGCCAGGACTCGGGACAGAGCCGCTGTCCAAGTCACCCTCCCCAGGTGCTCCTCAGCCCTGTTTTGTACAGCAAAAACCTGTGGCGTGGCCCCAGCAGTCCGCCCTCACTCAGGGCCTGTTTCTTTGTGGTCTGCTAACGGGAGTGGCCACTGTCTGCCCCCAAGGGCTGGCTGTAAGGCAGCAAGCACAGAGCCGGCACTCACCCCAGGAGGGGTGGAAGCCGCCTTGGCCACCCCCTTCCCCAGGCCTGGCTGGGGCCCACTCGCTGTGTGACCCCCAATGCCAGACCATCCCCTCTCTGAGCCCCAGGTTCCTCATGACTCCAGGGAGGGTCCTGGTCTTGGTGACTGCCCAGGTGCTGGGGCTGTGGTTTGGGGTGGTCAGCAGTGGGGACTGTTTCAGGGAACAGTCCTAGGCTGTCTCCCACCGGGGCCTTGGGGGTGCAGGCCCTTGGGTGGACATGTAGGCTTAGTCCAAGCATTCTGGAACACTGACTGCATGCGCTTGGGGAAGACCACAACCTCCTGAGGAATGGAAGACCACAGGCGATCTGACAGTTTCCAGAGGCGGCTGCTGCATCTGGAGCTTTCTCACAATGCCCTGTGGCTCCACCATGCAGATGCTGCTAGGGAAGGGAGAAGAAAGGCCACACACCCTGGCTCCGACTGGCCCCCACCCACCAGTCTGGGAAGACTGGAGCCCAGGGGGGCCTGGGCTGGGGGCTGGGGCAGGGGCCCAGGCTCCAGGGTGCTCGGCCTTTCCCTGCGCCGCTGCGACCGAAGCGCATAATGGAAGCTGACATTACATCAAACACAATAAGGAGTTTCGGTTGATGAAGATCATTCCTGAACACACAAACTCATTAAACTGAGGGGAAAAAAATATCAATTCAACACACTCGCTGGCGAAAAGAAAATGTGATTTGTTATCTAAAAGGGGGTTATAAACACAGCTCTGATGCTCTTTCCCTCCGTAATGAAAACAGGCGGGTGCTATGGGAGGACTGCAGATTACAACCTGGGGCTTCACTCATCCACTTTTTAGGCAAACCTTCTGCAAGGACGGGAAAGGGCATGGGTGGGGGCCGGTCACTTTCAGGCCTCCAGGAGCCCTGGGCCTCCCTCACAGGCCTGCACCTGGGGCAGCGCTGCAGTGCCCTGGCATTCACTGGGCCCACCTCTCCAGCCGCTCCAATGGCTCCATTTCTCTATTTGTCCTGCTGTTTCGCAGTCTCAGCAGAACATCAGATGTTGGTGGCATCAGGGACACAGAGACACATCATACAGGACTCCCAGCCCCCTGCAGACTACAGGTGAGGCTCAGGAATCTGTACGCTTTCCTTGCCCCCCACGGCTTGGACGCACGTGGGCAGGACTCCTCCCAGCCCTCCTTTGAGGAAGGCCAGGCCATGCCCCTTTCTTGGTAGAGAGGAGCATGGGATGGTGGCAGGCAAGGTCACACACATGAAAATACAGGTAAACACAGCTGTGATTGCTATGCTTCATGTGATGTAGAGCTGGGGTGGGAGGGTCCCTGGGAAGGCCCCTGTCTGCTTTGGCACGCACAGTGCCTGGATGTCTGCCATTAGTGACCCACCTCCTGGGTTAAGCAACAAGGAGGCACTACTGTCTAATGACTGAGGACAGGGCCTTGGCAAGAGGTCCTGGGTTCAAATTCTGAGCTGGACACGTGTGAGCTCTGGGTTCCTCAAAGGCTGCAGCCTACGGGCTTGTCCTGGTGGCCCCATGAGGACTCCCAGGGGTCACTCCTGTCTCATGGATGAGGCAAGGGTGTCTAGCTAAATCATGCAGCCTCATGAGGCTCTAAGTCAGGGCCTCGATTTCCCCACTTGTACAATCAGATGGTGAATGGTGATGCCTCCTCCGAGGGTGTGAAGAGCACAGGAAGCCCGGCCTCCCAGGGGGGAGGGCCAGCTCCACCCATGGGTGGGCCCCTTCCTGTCTGCAGCTCTGTAGCCCAGAGGAGAGGCTGAGTGTGAAAAAGATGCCCCAGGTGGGATGAAACAAGTGTCCTTAATGTCTGAGGTTGACTCCCCTCACACCCTCCACTCTGTTACCTGATATTTTAGGGCCATTTTGTTCAAACTGGGCAGGGGGTAGGGGAATCACCCCGTCTGGGCTCACACACATGGCCCCCCGGTGGACCTGTATACACGGCCCATGTGTTGATGACAAACATACTCTCCTTAGCAGGAGACAAGCCCGAGAGGGCACAAGGGCTGCTGGCTGTTGGGAACGGGGAGGACGTGAGCATGAGATGAGCATGGGCAATGGTGGCTGCCGTCTATGTTGGTGCCTGGAAGGCGGCTGCCAAGGCCTGGCCAGACAGGACTGCCGCCTGCCCACCAGCCGCCTGTGCGTGGCCCAGGCCAGCCACCTGCCGCACTAGTGAGGGCGCTTGGCCTTCCTGCCCTGGCCCACTGCCAGCGCAGCTCGGCCAAGAGGACTGTTTTCTGAGAGAGCCGTCTGTTGCTGGCTTGGCAGAGAGGCAGGCAGTGGGCGCTATGGCTGGGGCAGACCCTCAGGCCAGGGAGGCCACCTGTCCTGTCCAGCTGGCTCTTCCAGCCTGGCTTGGCCTTCACAGCCCTCCTTCTATATTCCCCAGGCAGAGCTACCTCCTCTCCCCATCAGACTCCCCAGGGTAGGACTATTTCCTCCATTAAACTCCCAGGGCATGGTTTCGTCTCCTGCAGGCCCTGGTGTTGCAATGAAGCCCTGGGATCAATGGCCTCTCCTCCCTCACCCACCCATATACCCTGGCCTAGCACCTTGCTGGTGGTTTAGGTGGCACATGGTGCTGGTGTACTGTGGTGCTGGCCCTAGGCACAGTCTAGCAGGTGGCCCATCTTCATCTACTCTAAGTGTTATAGGCGCCAGAGCACCTGCTGCCTGTCTGCAGGGGCCATGGGAGGTGCTGCCTGCTAATCAAGGCCACGGTTTCCCTGGCATCCAAGGGTCTTGGTTGGCCAGGGCTGTGGCTACAGGTTCCCTGCCCCTGCCATGGCCATGTGTGTAGGATCATGGCCTGGGACTAGGAAGGGGGATGGGGGGTTTTATATGCAGACATTGCCCCCTTGATCTCTTGTCCCAGCTCTGACCCTACAGACTCCAGGATCCCCCACATCCCCTGGCTGGTGTCAGTGGTGGTTGTGTGTGTGTGGCTGTGTGTATACCGCTGTCCATTCCTCAGAGGTGTGCATGTAGACCTGCTGTATATGTGCTGTGGACACAGGGAGGGCCACACCCTCCTGATCATGCAGTGGATTCCAGTCTGGCCACATGGGCCAGGCATCTCCTCTGTGCCCAGAACTTCTGGGTGCCATCCTCCTCATCTTGGAGTTAAGAGGACTGCTCCTGATCACTCTGTCCATAGGGTACCTGGCTGGGGACAGGTAGTGGATAGCACTGAGTCAGGCCTGATGGCTTCTGGCCTGGAGGAGCCGTGAGTGGGGTAGACAGATGAGCCCACTGGGACACTGGCCTGGGAACCATTTGTGATGGAGGCACCAAAGGTGGGCGCTGTGGGCAGTGGGGGTCAATCCTAGGGTTGGGGCCAGGAAGGGAACTTCTAGGCAGATATCTGTAGAAAGAGCCTTTGCCCTTTTGAAGGAGGGGTAAGGACATTCCAGGGAAAAGGCCAGGCTTGGGTAAAGGGGCTGAGTTCGAGGCTGGAACTGTGGCACAGGCCAGGTGCCTCTCTTGAGTGCTGAGAAGGAACATGGCTCCATGTTTATCACCTCTTGAAGGTCATTGAGAAGGACGTGATTTCAGGAGTGTGTGGTATGCCTGCAAGGGACAAAATACCATCCCTTCCCCAGCCTCAGGTCCCTGCCCCCCACCCCCCGCCATGGAGAGCCCCTCCCTGCAGCTGCTGCCGATGGGGGTGTGAGCTCGTGGGCCCACCACTAGCACGGACGCCTCTCAGCCCGGCAGCATGGCAGCAGCGCTGCTTCCTGGAAGAGCAGTGACCCTACAGCCAGGAAGGAGGAAGGTGACTACTGCCCTACCCTCTCTGGGATACCGGTGGGACAGGCGGGTGGGCAGGCACACTGACGGACTGTTGGGGGGAGGGTGGTGAGTGCTGGGGGAACAAGGCTGGGCCCAGCTGGGCCTGTGGTCAGTGCTGCCTGTGGTCATACCCACAGCTTCGGGCTCCTCAGGTCAAGCCAGGGGAGGAGGGCAGCCAGGGGCCTCTACTGCCTCATTTCAGGTCAGAACCACCCAGGGCTCAAGGGCTGGTACGGCGAGAGACTCCCCCACACCATCACGGACTCGGTGCACCCACACAGCCTGACAGGTGCGCCGACCCCTGCACGCACAGCGTCTGCGCTGACAGGCAGCACACACACCGGCCAGTCCTTTGCCAAATGGGGAAACTGAAGCCCCTGCCTGAGTCCCACAGGGATCGTGGCCCAGTGTGCTTGGAGTGGGTCTTCAAGTAGTACCTGTCTCAGCATGCCCTGGACGTCCCTGAGACCTGGGCCCTCTTTCCTGGCAGCCCGCTCAGTGCCCACCCTGGCCCGGGATGAGCTGTTCCTGCCTCAGGGAATCACTGAAATTCAGGGGTCAGGAGTCTGGCAGGATGACCCTTGGAAATCTTGGGTTTTCTGCAGAGTCAGGAAGAGAGAACAGATTTGGGGCCCAAGGCAGCCTCTTTATCTCCCTGTGTGGGGGTTGGCCTGGGAGGGAGAGAAGGCCAGGCTGGGGTGGGTCTTTTCACTTCCTTATTCCCTGATTCCCTCACTGGCCCTCTGATGCCCAGTGATGGGTGGCGGTGCTAGAGTGAGGAGGGTGAGAAGGGTCAGGCCCCAGGCTCCTAGGGAAGGGGACTGGTTTAGGGAGTCACTAGCCCTTTCATTTGTTCACCTTAAGTAATCATCTGTCTTCCCCAATCCCAGGTGAACTCCCTGGGGGCAGCACCCTTCCTTCACCTACCAGGGGCCGCAGGCAGAGTGCCATGGTGTGGGCAAGGCAGGACGGGCTCAGGGTGCCTGGGGGATGGGGACTAGGCAGGAGGAGCAGGTTTGGGGTCTGGATCACAGGCACGAATCCCTAGTACCGGAAAGCGGCTATGAATCTCTGCCACCAACAGGCAATCTCAGGTAGGTCTAAACACTCTATGCTTCAGTCTTCTTGTCAGTTAAATAGGTGAAAGAACCCTACCTACTTCTTGGAGCAGATGTGCCTAGATGTGTCTAGTCCAGAGTCGGAGTAAGTCAAAGGTCTGCCACCCTGTGTTTAACATGAGACCACGAGGAGGCTTGGCCCAGATGTCTAAGCAGCTGTGGAGGACACAGGGAACCCTCCAACTGGTCTGGTCCCTGAGGGTCCCATCAACTTTGGCACTGGGGTTTTCCTGTGTCCTTCCCAGGGGAGGCTTGCCTCAGTCTGACTCAGGCCTAACAGGAAAGGGGCAGGTGGAATCCAACACAGCAAGGAACTGGCAAGGGCAGCCCAGGCCTGAGGCCGGGTGTCAGTGAGGGTCCCTTCCCTCCCCTGCAACCTGGGCCCTCTGCACTTGCACTCCAAGGATCTGAGCCCTGAGGAGAGGGTTTTGTGACTGTACAGCCTGGTTCCAGGCCCAGGAGGACGGGCTGGAGGACGGGCTGCTGTTCAGGGAAGTCGGGGAAGGGGACGCAGTCCTCTCCCCAGCATCCCTTCCAGGTCACTGTATTAAGGTCTCTGACCAGTCCTGAAGTCAGGAGGCCTCTTTGACCCAGGGTCTCTCCATGAATCTGGGTACCTCCTTTGGGGAACACCACTCACAGGTGGCTCCACGACGCCTCTAGAGTGAAATGGGGGCTCATACCTTGCTGTGTGCCCCAGCACTGAGGGGGAGCCTGGAATATTTGCTGAATGTTGGACAATAGCTTCTGGCTCTACTCCACAAACCCCTCGCTCGGTGCCCCCGCAGTGTGCCTGGGCAGCACCCTTTCATATCCACCCCGGCTGGGGGCGGGCATGCCCTAGGTGCTGGGGGACAGTGCTGGGGTTCTTACCTTGATGTTGTCCTGCCAGCGGTGGGCTTTCTGGAAGTTCTCTGCAGCATCGGCCAATCTCTGAAGGACAAAGTGCAGGAAGGTCAAATGCTGAGGAAGACTGCCTGCCCCATGCCTGCCCCAGAGCCTGGTCCTCAGGGATTCCTCAGCCCCAGACATCCCCCAGCTGCTGTGGGCACTCCCTGACCACACAGGAAAGGCGAAGCCGTACAAAGTGATCCAAGCGGCATCTCCATGGGAATTCCCTGTGCTTCACAGCAACGTCTCCTGCCCAGAGGATGGCAGGGGAACCCCAGGACTGGGCCAAATTAGTGTCACCCCAGTGAAGCCCTCCCCAGCCAAGGCTGAACCGCCCCAAAGTCACAGAGTGCCTCACCGATGCTTCTTTCCCCCTGCCTGCCCAGGGCCCAGCAGGAGGTACCCACAGCCCACCTCTACCCACCCAGGACTACTGTCCCTTTCTCAGGCTTCCTGAGCCCCTTCCCACAGGGCTCCCTAGCCCTCTGTCCACACGAGCCTGGCCCATTCTTTGGGATTGGTTCCAGTGGCCTCTGCCAGTGAAGCCCTTGTGCCTGTGAATCCCACACCTGCCATGGGCATGCTTAGAGCCAGACGGTGCTGACTTGCAGAGACACGGCAGACCCCATGTCTGCCTCTTGCAGATCACAGACACATAACCGGGCAGAACGACCAGGGCAGGAGTAGCTGAGGTGCGGGAAGCTCAGTGCTGCGGGAACTCGGGCTATCAGGGAAGGCTTGCAGGAGGAGGCGCTGGGGCCTGGCCACTCTCTGGGCCTGAAGCCAAGCCACCCAGAGGTTCTTATTTGGCGCTTCCTATGGATCACATCCCTCCAGGAAGTCTTGGGGCTCCCAAGGATGGAACTGAGTCTGGCCTTCTGTGATCTCCTGCAGAGATGTCCTGTTCATCATGACAACCATCACCATGAACTGGCCACCTACTGCATGCCAAGCCCTCCCCCAGCCAGTGACGCATGTGCATCTGTAATCATTCACAAAGTGGCTACCGGGGGGCCATTATGGCCCTCCTCAGATGAGGACAGCCAGGCACGGAGCCCATGAGCAGCCTGCCCAGGGTCACACAGGGAGTCTGGGTCAGGCTGGGCTTGGAGCCCAGGCCTCATCATTGCATTTGCCTTGCTCAGCCCATGACCAAGGTCTGAAGACCACCCTCTGTAGGGGCCAGCATGCCCAGGGAGGCAGTGGCTCTGGTCTCTCACCCCAGCCCCATCCCATCCCATGAGCCTCCAGGCCTATAGCCACCCCTGCCCCCAAAGGCCTTGGCCCCTTGGTATTCAGGACACTTCAGCCCATCTACCAGTGCAGGCCTGATGTGGCATGTGGACCCCAGGTGGGAGGTTCTAATAAAGGCCGGCAGCTGCCCACTAGGGGAAAATGGGAGTCGGGACATGGGAGATCCACTATTCCTCCTTCAAAAGAATAGCAGGGGAGGGTGGGACCCCCATGCACAGCTGTGGCCTCCACTCTGCTGGGGCAGGATGTCACCCCCCACACTTAGAGGGGCTGTGCACGGCCCTCTCCACTCCCACTGGGCCTGGCTCCCACTCCTCAGGCCAAGAGCACTGAGTGGTGGGAAGGCGGAGGCTGGGGTCCTGGGAACGGGTGAGAAGTGCCTCATAAGTCGAACCCCCACCTCACAATGCGGAGCCCTCCTGGCCTCTGCCTCCCTCTCCTTTGCAGGCTTGGTCCTCTGTCCCCCTTTCAGTGCAGGGCCTGCTTGAGTGGGGCCCACACCCTCCACTGTCCCCCAACCCTGCCTCACGCTCCCGGGGCTTCAGACACCACAGGGCTCTCGACTCCATGATGCCTCTCATGTCTTGACTCCGATCCTGGGCCCTCCTGAGCTCCTTCCCTGGAATGACCCTCAGACCCATCTGAGCTCACAGCGCCCCCTCCTGGAACAGGCCCATCGCCCTGGAAACTCTGCCTCCTGCATCCCACCCTGGACATCAGTCTAACCATTGTTCATCCCCGGCACAGACTCTGTCCTGCCCCAGGAACCTGTGTTCCTCTTATCCTCTTCATCTATTCTCCACACTACACGTGGGGCCTTATCTCAAAGTGTAGATCAGGTAGCGTTGCTGTTCCCTGCCCCCAAGCTCTCTACTGCTCTGCATGTAAGAGGCAAAGCTATTTTGAGGCTCTGTAGGGCCCACCTGTGCCTGGCTCCTGTCCTTCCTTTTCCATCCTGGGGCCTCTTCTTGGTCTAAACCATAAATACCTGTCCTCCGACCCCAACCGCTGGCATGGGTGAGGCCCCCAATCCCTAAGCCTGCAGTGCCTTTCCACAGAGGACGTTATTCTGTGACATGTACAGTTCATAGCACTTGTCACTAATGTTAACTTAGCACCTAACAATGCTTGGTACTTGGCCTGGAGGATCTGTACAGCCTAGGGAGGCAGCCCCTGAGGTTACACCTCAAGGGGTGAGCCTTGGTCAATCACTGGCACCCACCTTTCCTTACCTGGGGGCCCACTAGGGACCCCAGATCTTCCTCAGAGTGGGCCTGCAGCCCACATGGGGCTCTGCTGAGGCCACCGTCCTTCTCAGAGGCTGAGGTTGTGGTAGAGTGTGGGAACCAGATCAGGTCTCTTGCCACAGAAAAGCCACAGGGTAGATGGGGGCTACAGACACCAAATTGGCACTAATGGAAGTCTTCAAAGTGGCTATGGCCCCAAGAAACTGTCCTCTCCTGTCCCTACCTCCACCCCTGGCTAGGGAGTGCCAGCTCCTTCACCGTCTCCGGGCTCAACTCTGACCTTGAGATTCACAGGCCCCCAAACATGGGGGCAAAAGACCCTTCCAGCTCCCTCGCCCAGCTGACAGGGCAAAGGAGACCCAGAGAGGAAGGGCCCCAACCCCCAGCCTCCTTGAGCTCACAGAGTCCCGTGGGCTCAAAGGCCCGGGTCAGCCCGCTGACTCGTGAATAACGGAGTTGCAATAGCCACAGCGAAAGGATTACTTTTAATCCTCAGTAATGATCAAGCCATTATTATTTTTTCGGTGTTACAGATCAATCAGTCCATCCCTGGGCACTGGACGTGTGGAAACTGCTAAATAGGCAGGCCTGGTGGTCGGGGAGGAAGGGCTGAAGCAGCCGATGGGGGCAGTGGGCAAGGCTGTGGCCGCACATGGCCCAAGGAGAGGGTGAGAGGACTGGGACCACCCACTGGTGTGCATGAGGGCCCTCAGGAACACTCAGACCTCAGGCTCCTGTCCTCACAGAGCCCACAACAGTCAGGCCTACTCAGGGACGGCAGGGAGACCATGCCCACCCTGCCCAAGGTTCATTCTCCTAGCACTTCCCTTCCACCTCTCTGGGTCCTCCTAATGCCTCGGGGGCAGGCAGGATGGAGAAAGAAACTGAGACAGAGGTGAAGGGACAATCTACCAGGACACCCAGCAGGGCAGGGACAGAGCTGGGGCCCCAATTTGGTCCTGTCTCCAAGGCACCTGCCTGTATGGGGGAGATGAGCTCCATTTCTACCCCTGACCCTGAGTGCCTGTCCCCTGGGAGTGGCTCCCTGCTCAGGCTCTGGGCTCTGCTCCTGGAGCTGCCTGCAGTCTCTGGTTTTCCTGTTATCAGGCCCCTGCACATGCTGGCCCCTCCCTGTTCACTCCTGCCCAGACTCCTCTAGCCTGGTCCACTGCCTCAGCCTGAGATGTTCTGACCACTCCCTGACCGCTGCCAAGCCCCCTCCTGTCCCCACTGTGGCCCTCAAGGAACCTTCTGCCATGTCTCCTTTCCCCTTTGAGCTCTGGGCTTGGTGGGGGAGTGTCTGGTGGACGTTGAGTTTACATCACCCCAGCCCTGGGCATACAATCAATGTCTGCTAAATCCAGGTCAGGGTGTCTCTGGACCTGCATAGAGTCTGGCTCTGCCCCGTCAGCTGCGTGCCCCCAGGTGCATGGTTTAACCTCTCTGAGCCTCTTTTCCTCACTACATCCTGGGCCATGAGGGCTGCCTGTGAGGATGCTGCTGCTACAAAGTCACTGATGGTGCCTTGCCTGGCCTGTGATGTTCCCATCACGGCCACGGGATTGGAAAGAAACGCAGTGGGACTGCTGAGTGGGGCTGCTCACCGCCAAGTCCATAACAATAACAGCGGGCATTTTAGAAGCAATTATCAGAGAGTTTCACTTAACAATCAATTTCCCTCAGCTCTGGGAACGTCCTTACAGGAAAAGGCAAGAAAGAGGACGGGTAGTGCACTGGGCTGGGGAAAATACTCCCCTGGGGAGCAGCCCCTCCACAGATACCTTCCAATTTCACTATGTTAAACATCTTTCAACTGCCTTGGAGCTGAGACAGACAATGACCTGAGATAAGGGCCTTGGGGCCATGATCATGCCCCTCAGAGGCCAACCCCTGCAGGTCAAGGACCCTGCAGGCCAGGAGGGGAGGAGCTTGGGCCATGGAGGGCTGGAGCCCTTGGGTATCCCCATCCCCCTGGGGGCCTGCTTCTCCCCCAAGCCTGGGCACTTCCCACTTCTCCTTGGCCTCCTCCCCTCATTGTCCCCTCACCTGGGAGCCCCTCTCCCCAGTGCCGGTAGCCCAGTAGGGCCTGGGGAACACCTGCCCATCAAATAGCACTTATTCTGTATAGCCCAGAGGGAAAGATTGTAAGACTTTCTTTGGTCTTAATTAGTTACAGCTACTCCCACTTCCTAGAAGATATGAGGGGCTTCGAATAACAGGCCTTGAATCCGTGCAGTGCAGGATGTTGAGATCTGGGGCACAGGGGGCTAAGCCAGGCAGAAGCAGTGGTGGAAGGGGAGCTCTGGGGTGGAGGGGGGCGCAGTAAGCCAGCAGAGTCCCAGCACCAAGTAGGTACACTGAGAATGCTGCCAGAGGGGTGCAAGAAGGCAGCAAAGACAGGGCAACACCAGACACAACCCTGGCACCCACCCTAGGCCAGGGCTTCACCGACTGGTGCAGCCAATCCCATGCCGGGCGAAGGACTGGGCCTCCCACCCACCACCTCCCCAGCAAGACGCCTGAGAAGTAGATTCTTCTGTTCCTCTCCTTTAACAGCTGAGGTGACTGAGGCATAGAGCCTTAGTGCCACTGCCCCAGGCCCCTGGTGAGGAAGTCAGAGAGGCGGCATGAAACTCAGGTTTGCCTGAGGCCAAGGCCCAGCAGCATTGGACAGTGAACGTGAACGTCCCAGGGAAGAAGCCAGGTCTGGCCGGGTGACCCCCTTACCCCTAAGAGTGGTTCCTTTGCCATCCCCCCCAGAGGAAGGGGTCAGTAACTGGCCTTCCAGGCGCTGCTCCAAGCCCACCCCACAGCCTTGGTCGCTGGGTCCAGGTCGTGGGAGAGGGTGAGTGCCAGGGTGCCAGCAGCCCCAGCGAGCCCAGCACACGCTGTTGCCACCCTTCTCCCTCCCAACCTGTGGGCCCTGTATTAGCTCTGAATTGTGCAGGGATAGATACTAAATACAGATTTCCAATTTCCAGAGCTGTTATGGTCTAATGAGTAAATAATATACATATTTAAAACTGTCTAAAAACATATCTGCATAATTAAAATATCTACATAATAATGAAGCAAGATGCAGCTCAGCAAGGAGGGAGCTGGAGCCCTGGGGCTGACAATAGGGGCAGAAGAGCAGGCAAGGCTGAGGGGTCCTGGCCTCATGGGTCTCTCCTTGCTGCCTCAGCCTGGAGCAGGCATCTGTCTATGCATCCACCTGCTCCAGGCAGGGCCATTCACAGTCAGGGACCAGGAGAAGTCCCACTCGGCCCTGTCCTTGCACCACACATGGCCTGGGGAGGCGTATGTGTGGGCATCCGTGCTTGCTATGTGAGCGATGGCCAGCCCTCTGCAGCACATGGTGTGCTCGGAGCTTGGGGGGCACAACCTCACTTGCTACGACCTTCTAAGGGCAGGTCCTGTCCCCATCCCCCGTTTTGCTGGGTTCTGAGGGGTGAGGAGAGGAAGAGCACTGGGAAGGGCAGCGGACGAGCATTCACAACGCACCCATGGCAGGTGATGGGGACACACTGGTGGCAGTGCTTTCCTGTCGGGTACACCTGACACCAGCGCTTCCTCAGGCAGGACGGGTGCTTGGCCCTGCTCATCCCACAAGGCCCCTTCTGTCACCCCTTGCTGCATCTGCAGTGGACATACTTGGCTCCCGTCCCAGGACACATCTTAAGGCTAACACCTACTCTTTCTGTATTAACCATGCTTCCAGCTTAACGATAAAACCACTACCAAGACAAGGAATACAAGTACTCAAGCCCCAGACCCAAATTCCAGCCACTGAAAACCCGCAAGGAAAACAGCAAACACTCCTGGCGCGGAGGGCGCCGCAGGGGAGGCCCACGTGGGCCCTCGCGTTGCTGGCAGCGACAGGCTCCCTGACCTTTTCCCTCACTGGCCACACGCGTCCTCCATGAGTTGATAAAAAAAATTAGCAAAATGGATGTTTTTCTTTTAAAAAAAGGTCAGAATACATGTAACAGGGAAAAACTCATTTGCGTCTCCGTCGCCCTCTGCAGTGGGGTAGCCGCCGCCCCCCCCCCCCCCAGCTTGCTGGCTCCCTGGAGGCAGCACAGGTGTGGCTACCAGTCGCTGCGCCCCCTCCGTGCAGCCTGGAAGGGGCAGGCTGTGTTTCAATTGCCCAGGAAAAATGGTAAGAAGTGAGGGGAGTGAGGGGCGGCCTGTGATGCAGATGGGGAGGGCCAGACCCTGACCAGCCAGGGTTAGGAAGCTGGGATCCCAGAGGCTGGAATTTCAGACCAGACAGGATTTCCCAGAACATTCTGGGATCCCAAGGGTGATTGCCGTGTTGTATTTTGCCAAGAGAGGACACTTCAAACAACCCTCTCTCTCCCATTATGGTATGTTACCAAAAAGTGGACATTTTAACATCAAGAGGAGGAAGGCCATGAACTCCGAGACAGTCCTTCCCAGGAAAGTAAAGGAGGGAAGGTGGCATTCACAGGTGGCACAGAAATTCCACTGGCTTCATTGCTTTAGCTTTAGGCTGCATCCACAATCAAGGCAGAAAGGCTGGGCTGTGTGTGTCATGGGACAGGAGCCAAATGGATCCAGTGTGAACAGGGTGAGGGGCAAGGACAGGGGCTTGAATTTACAAACCAGTTTTTCAGAACTGCGGGTGAAGCCCGCCCTCTGGAGATTCAAGTCCAGCAGCAGGCTGCTTCAGAAGGGGGTGAGTGTGGACCTGGAGGGCCACATGCTGGGGCTGCAGGACAGGTCTGGCTCTCAGGGCCACACGTCTCTGCCCTGCCCAGTCACTGCTGCAGCTTCCAGGTCCCACATTGAGCACTTACGAGAAGTGCCCTGATAAGAAACAAACCAGTAAATCCAACAAACAGCTTCAGGTCTGTTTGGGCTGGTTCTGGAGCCCAGCTGTGTGGAGGCGCCTCGCCCCTGAGGAAGCCAGAGCTGAGGGCCGTGGGCTCCGAGGCCGCTCGGCTCGTTCCAAGGCACTGCCCTGCCCAGCCCAATCCTACAGGGGCTCAAATGAGTGAGACCCTGCCAACCTAGCTGGCATCCATCCTCAGACCCCAGCATGAAAGCCACACATCTCTGCAGGTCAATCAGTCTCTGGCAAGCCAGGTGGAATTCCTCACTTTAGCCAGTTTTGTCAGTTTTCCTCCCTCTGAATTATGACCCATAATCCATTAACATTTCTCTCATCCTTACAAAACCCCATGCAGATAGCATCAAGTGAGGGTGTCAGGCTGGGTGCTGTTGGTCACTCTCGGGTTAGGGGAGAATGACACATTATCTGAGCGGACTGTGGAGCATGGCGCTGGCTCCTGTCCCCTCATCAGGCCACATTCTAGAGACAGATGCATGTGGGCATGGGTGTGGGTGCCTGAGTGTGTCAATGCCCCCTCACCCTGCCCTGCCACAGAGTCTGGGAGGCCCGAGTTCTTGAGGCTTGGCCACTGACCCAGCACATAATTTCTGTATAAGGGGGACCAGAACCCTGCGCTGCCCCTCCCAGGGCTGTGGGGACATGGGTGGACAGCAGGGTGTAGACAGAGAGCAGGATGTGGACTCACTTTGGAAATCAGAGACACAACCCCAGGTCCTGGGTTGCTCCTTCCCTTGCCTCACCCCAGGGGCGTGACTGGTCCCCCCACAAACTCGGATTCTCGTCTGGACCGTCTGACCTTGGCTTGACCTGGCATTCTCTGAAGCTTATGCCAAGAGGCTGTGCCTCTCCTTAGCACTGCCTCTGCTGGGAGCTCCTGTTCCCTGCCCCTCGGCACCCCGCCTGGCTTCCAGCCTGGTCCTGCTCAGGACCTAGGATACCATTTGAGTATCCTACTCATCCAAACCCACCCAAGCTGGGCTGTCACTTCCCTAAGGTCACTCTTTGGAAGCTGCTCCCCTTTGAAGCTCTCTGCTCCCATGACCCCTTTCTCACCTTCCTGACCTGACTTCTGAGCCCCTCAACCCAACTTCAAACCCCCACCCAAGCTGTCTGGCATGAGCTCACCTGCCTGGGCTCTCATACGTTCGGGCCTTCCCCACAAGCCCCCGCACCCCCACCTTGGCTCCTGTGCCCTTCCTGGTGCTTCCCGGATGCCCTGAGCACTCCTCCCTTCCTATCATTAGCCTTTACCAGGCTCTGCCAACATCATCACTCTTCCACCACACTGATCTTGAAGTCTGCCTTCCTGCCATGCTCAAGTTCCAAAGCCTTGTTTGTGCTGTGCCCTAAGCCTGGACTTCCCCTCTTCTACACCCCTGGCGCACTCCTCCTCATCCTTTTGGAGTCAGTGCTCATCTATCTCCTCCAGGAAGCCTGGTATCTTGCCAGGCTGAGTCCCCAGAATCCCCTGTGGGGTTTCCATCACTGCATGTGTGTCTGACTCCCTCCCAGGTGTGGTCCCTCGAGGGCAGGCACTTGATTCACAGATCTGTGTGGCCCCAGTGCTGGGCAAGCCCACTCAGTGCAGAAGTTTGTTAAGTGGCCTTAGGCTCCCATCATGGTCAATGGGGCAGGGGATGGATCAGGAGGTGCCTTCAGGGACCTTCTAGCTTAGATGCCCCAAGATTCCCTGGGACAGAGACTGCAGAAACCAGGCCAGCAGCAGCACTGACAGAGATGGTGCAGGGGGTAAAGGTGTGGGTAGCATGAAGCTAAGTACAGGCCTCACCGGATGCCCCACGCAGAGCAGTCCAAGGGGCTGCCTCTGGGGTCTGAAATGCTGGTATCTGTTCCCCAGGATCTCAACCCCCCTCTGGAACTTTTGAAAATGTCACCCATTAGCCCCACCCAGCTGCTGCCAAGTCAGGGATGAAATGGTCAGGAAGCAAAAGCCACCAGGGCTGTGCTGGAAGGAGAAGCTGGGGCTGTGGACAGGAGTGCCTCATCTGGCCAGGTCAACCAGGAGCAGAGTCCCCAGGGAGCTCATCACACCCTGCCCTGGCCCCAGGCCAGTGCATTCTCCTGACATGTCCCAACATCCTCCTCCAAGAAGCCTTCTCAGATGCCTCTACACCCACCACAGCCCAGCGACAGGACACGGGAGCGTGGTGGTTCCCATGGGAAGGGGTTGATATGACCCTCCCTCCTTCCTGTCAAGGAATGTTTACTGAGCACCTCCTGTGTTCCTGGCCTGTGCCAGGCATGAGCAGGCCAGTGCGCAGTACAGATGTGGCCATGCTCCCAGGCGGTGTACCATCAGTAGGTTCTTCATGCCCCACCAAACTTCTTCCTGCTGCAACTCAGTCCTACTGTCCTGAGCACAGAACTTGCTAGAGGCTTCTACAGTAAGAGCTGTCTGGGGTGGCAACTTCATTGGCAGAATTTAGGGTGCCAGGAAGCCCCTATGCTATGGAATATAGTCCCACATGAAAGCTGAGCCTGAGCCTCTCACCCCAACTAGAGCAGCAGAGCCCGAGTCCCAGCCGGGCCACCAGGCTGCCTTCCCATGATGTTATTTTTATACTTTTTTCTAAAACACAGCCTTAGGAGCAGGCCCTCTCGACTCTATTAACATTAGGAACCTAATCAGTAATCAGGCAGCTCATAATTTTCTGATTAGCTCTGATTAGGCTCAACCTCAGGAGAAGGAACGGGACAATGAAGAGGGAGGTGGGGCCCAAGGGGCACCGGGCTGTGCCTGAGGGGGCACTGGCTGGGCTCGGGATGGCAGGCAGAGGGGAAGAGCTCCTGGCCCCACTGTTGCCTGTTCTTGGGAAGGGGCGTGGAGTCATGGGTTGCACTGGGTCAGAGGGGTTGCAGGCGTAGAGAGCAAGGGCAGCAGGGGAGGGGCCCCCAGCCCACCAAGTCAGAAAGGACCCCCTCAGGGCAGGTTGGGTCAAGACTTTCAGCACCATGGACAGAGGTGGGAAGGACAGGCAGGGTGGCCTACAGTGCTGGGTTTGGGCAACCACCTGGGTCCCACCCTGCCTAGGACCCCTTGGGTTACACTCCAGGAATAATCTCAGATGTAGCCTTGAGTGATGGTGACAGTGACAGGGTGGGCCTGCTCAGGGGGCTGCAATGTGTGACTTTGGACATGGAGACTGGCCCCAGCCATTCTTGCTGAGCACATCACAGGAAGGGCCTGCCTTGGTGATCATCACCTTAAATGTGGAGACCATGAGGTCAGAGTCCCACTAGCCTTACTGAGTAATGGGGGAGCTGAGGCCTGGAGGAACTGCCCAGGCCACCATGCCAGTTAGGGACAGAGCTTGGACCTGTACTGAGGCATCCTAGGCCAGGGCCAGGTCTTCCTCCTGCGTGAAGCCTATTTGTCACCTTTGTATCACATGCTCAGATAGAACCATGGTGCTGGCCAAACCAGACATCCTAGGCCTGCCACTCGTGGGCCCTGACCCCTGGCCTGTCCCTGTGCTTGGCTGACCATGAAGCACACCTCCCCAACCCCCCACCTGTGATCCATTACCCTTTCCTACTGACCCGAACTCCTTGAAGCCACATCCTGGAGTCCTGTTCAGGTCAGGGACAGAGTGACTCTGCCCCTGCCCTGGTTTAGGATCACAGGTTGTCATCCCTTATTGGATACAACCATCCTGGTGACCTCTGATGAAATGCATGAGCACATTGG
Source organism: Lemur catta (assembly GCF_020740605.2). Lineage (NCBI taxonomy): Eukaryota > Metazoa > Chordata > Mammalia > Primates > Lemuridae > Lemur > Lemur catta. Next base: position 38,376,753 of record NC_059145.1, on the reverse strand, counting down.
AGAAGACATGCACAGCTAATGCCATGCAAATTGGCACGGAGGCAATCAGCCTGACTCTAAAAGCTGCCCCACCGGCCGCAGGCTGGCTCATTGTCTTTTCTGTCAATTTGCATCTCATTACCCAGAAGGGTGTGCTCACTGGAGGTTAAAAGAAAAGGAGAACCAAGTAAGCCCTACTGTGTCCTGCCTCCAGCTAGGATGGGACAGGGCTGCCTGTTGGACTGCCCTGAGAGGCTGGCCCCATCATCCCCATCACCACCACCCACGTTACCCCTGCCACTACCAGAATGTTACTCCTGTCACCATCCTCACCATTATCTCCATCATCCCCTTTGTTCCCCACTTAACCACTGCCAACAGTGGGGAACATCGCCACCACCAATGCTGTGACGCCCATCACCACTGTCAACATTACTCTCATCGTCCTGTCACCACTGCTATCATCACTGTCAATGCTGCTCCCATTACCACCATCACCATCCACAACTACCACCGCCACTACCAACACCATGTCTACCACCACCCATACCATCACCATCACCTTCATCCCTGCCATTCCTATCACCATCAACCCACTGTGGCCAGCTCTGGTGGTGCCTCACGTCTCCTGGTAATTACCACCACCACTACTGCCCTCAGCGCTACCTGCACCATCTCCTCTGCAGCCCAGAGAAAAGTCTGATGAACAGACAGAGACCACTCACTCTTCACCTTTCTCTGCCCACTGCTCTCCAGCAGCATCAGAGGGTTAGGGAACCTGTGAACAATGATTCAGTGACCAGAGTCCTCACAATCAACCCAAATATGGCCTGGACACTGGTGCTTGTACCTAGGTGCCTCAGGAGGGAAGCCCTCAAGGCTGAGGGTGGCTGGGGTGCCCATCCACTCTGGCAGGACCCCTGGCTGGAGCAGGACCTGGGGCTGGGCAAAGAGTGATCAGCAGTCACAATGCCCCATGGGACAGAGCCAGGACAGCATGCATGACGTGGACAACTGGTACCATTCTCTGATTCTTGATGAATCTGATGAATCTTAATTCATCTCTAAAACGGGGCTTCTAATTAACCGACCTCATGAGACTGTGTAGAGATGAAGGTGGACAGTCAGAGAATGGTGCGCGTCCAGGGCTGGCTTGAAGGGCGTGTAAACCCTACGGGAGAGGAGCATGGTTAGACTAAGCTGGCAGGCTTTGGCAAAGGGAACAGCAGACACAACTTGCAGGACAAAGCCAGACGAAGGGGAGAGCAGATTCCCAGTGGGAGCCTTGGCAGGGGGAAAGGTGTGGAGGAGGAATGAACGGGCTTCTCTGTGGGCAGGAGGGCACTTGAGGGCAGGGCAGCTGCTGCAGCCCTTTGCTCCTCCTGAGCCTCCCTTGGCTCAAGCCCTTATGCTCCCAGTGTCTGTGCCCACCAGCATGGCTGAGCCTCTTGCACAGGACATCACTGCATTACACACATGGCCCTCTCAGCCCCATGGATCCCAATCATTATTGCCGTTCCACCGATGAGGTCACCCAGGCTCAGAGACAGTAAGTTACCTACCCAGGACCACACAGTGACCAAATGGCAGAGCTCAAACTGGAATCCGGCTTTGTCCATGCCAGAGCTGTGCTCTGCCCACTCCCTGCCTGCCCGGACAGCAAGGCGAGAGACGAGGCTAGACCAAGATAGAGTCAGGCTCCCTGAAGAGGTCATCCAGAAGAGTGGGACTGCAGCCAGGTCTTTCCACCCTGGCTGTCACTCTGCTGGGTGTAGATGCCTGAGACCCCTCCACACTTCCCCAGCCCCTCCATAGGGTGGCTGCGCACCAGCTTTGGGACACAAAGCTGGGCAATGACTGGCCCAGGGGCGATGCTGGGGGCCCAGGCAGAAGTGACAAGCAGACAAAGGCCTGGAGGTGGAGGGTGGGGTGGTCACGGCCTGGCTGCCAGGTAGAAACGCCCGGGGTAAAAGCTGCTCTGAATACGGGCTGCGTCCTGCTGCTGCAATCAGCCTCGACACTTGGTTATTATGAGAAGTAAAGGCGGCCAGTGGGACAGCTGGAGCCATGGTGACAACATTTAAGGCGTTTGTCAGAGCCGTGGGATACGGACTGCCAGGCGCTAATGGCTTCTGCTTGCTGCTGCCAAGTGAGAGGAGGGCGGGTAGGCGGAGGCGGCCTTGCTCCTGCCCGGGCCCCGTGCCCAGCCCGTGCTGCGCGGCCACTCCACCCCAGGTAGGGCCCACCTGGGTTGTACAGATGCCCACCAATGGCCACAGAGTCGTGGCACCAGCTGGAGAGGGTGGGGCGGCAGCCGTGTAGCACGTGCCTGCCTATCTGGGGCATCGTTGCCACCTCCGCCTCCATTTAGGCTGCAGTCTCTCTCCTTTGGGACAAGGGTCTGAGAGTCAATTCTCCATCATGCCATCTCCCAGGAAAGGGACCCCTGAACCCCAAAAGGCTCAGGCCCTCATCTCCTCAGTGCTTTGGTTGGACGTTCTGTAGGACAGACCCTTCTGGTGATCACCCACACTGGACTCAGATCCACCCTGGCTGACCGATTTCAGCTTTCCTGGCCTCAGTTTTTCTCCTTGCACCATCTACCCAGGGAGCCTGGCACATGAGTGAGAAGACACAGAGGAACGCTGAAGTGCTGGCCACATAGAGGCCAACAGCACTCGGGCTGGTGGTAGTCAGGTGACACCCTGGAGGGGGGAGTGTGGACCCCAGGGGCTGGCTGGAGGAGGGGGTAGCCGTGGAGGAGGCACCAGAGCAAGCAAGGGTTTCCAGGGCAGGGAGACCTGTGGCTGGGTGGTTGGGTAGGGCTTCGAGTAAAAAGTACTCCTGAAATATACAGGTCAGAAAGGAATCCCCGCACCTGGAAGAGCACCTGCAGGACCAGCACCAGCACCGTCTGTGCCTCACACAGACCTGTTGTCACGGGTGATGCCACTGCACACTCGCTGTGCCCAGCACTGCTCACTGAGTCCTGCAGCAGCCCCTACAAAGCAGGTCTCATTCCTACCCCATTTTGCAGATGAGGAAACTAAGGCTCAGAGGTGGATACTCAGTTTGTCTGTGGTCACAGCTCTCTGAGGGCAGGAAGGAAGGTTGGCCCTGGGGCTGTGTCACCACGTCCCTCTCCCCTACTCACTGATTAGCCCAGGAGATACCCTGAGCCCCCTTTGAGGAGGAAGGGGGCCTTCAGCTGGCAGTGGGTCAGAGAGCAGAGTGGGAATGGGAGCACACTGTGTGGCTCCGGGAGGGACCCAGAGGGCAGGAGACCTGGGCAGGCCTGAGCTCTGTCTCAGATTCGCTCCATAACCTCAGGGCACTGTCTTTCTGTGTGGCCTCGGAGTTCTTATTCCTTTCCCAGGGCACAGACTGAGACCAGAGGAAGTAGGGGGTCCCTGAAGAAGGTAGGGAGTTGTGTGTTCTGCCCAAGGTCACCCAGTGAGCCCTGGCCCCCAGGACCCCTCTTCTACCTGTGGCCAGCCTCCAGCACTGCTGCCAGGCTTAGCTTACCCTCATGGCATCAGGTTGGGGTCCAGGGACCCTTTGGGGAGGGCTGTGTTTGGCTCTGCCTAGACGGAAGACTGTTGTCTGAAAGAAGGGCCGTGAGGGGCAGAAGCTCAGGGCCAGGCCTGCTGCCCACAGGGGCAGACTGGGGTCCTGCTCTGGCTGGGCAGGCCCCAGGGCTACCCTTGCACACCTGTCAAGGTTCTTCTAAAGTTCTGCTGTAAGCCATCTTTACCCCATTTCACAGGTAAAGAAACCAAGGTTCAGCAAGAGGTGGGAGTCCCCTAGGGAGCGAGGCTAAGCATAGAACATGCTCACCACCCTTGGGTCTGCTTCCCTTCCCTGAACCCCTAGAGCTGGGAGTTCTCTGGGGCAGGGAGAGTCTTTGTGCTCCATTGTCAGCTCAGCCTCAGCCCACACAAGGTAGTCAAAGCCTCTGGGCCATCTGATTCCCAGCCCACTGCTCTGCCTAGCCCAGGCCTGCCAGCCCGACACTGGGGGTGGGCCCTCCGCAGCTCTCTGGAGCCCTGTGTTTCTACCTGCCCCCAGGCCACCCCACTGCACGACTCCTCCACAGGAAAGGGGGGTAAGTGGAACCCCTGTGACTGGGCCTCCACTGAGGGAGGTGTGCCAAGCAGGGGGATGTCAGAAGTCTGTGGCTTTCGTAGGGGGTGGGTGAGGGGGTCTCCTCCAAGTGACTTTGTGGTCAACAGCTTTGCCAACCTGGGGGTGGAGGGCTTGGAATTAGAGGAGGAGGATGTATGTGTACGCATGCAAATACATGTGCACATGTGCAGACGTGGAAACACATGCACGCATTGAACACACACATGTGAACACACACATGCATGCCTACATATGCTCAGGTGCCCATGCACATGGTGGCTGGGTCCTCACCTTTGGCCTGCCTACAACCTTGATGTCCAGAACTGCCCACCTAAGGGACAGGTGGGGCAGGGCTGCTTCCGGCTGGGGCTGGGTGTTGGGTGGCCCACCGGGCCATGGCTGCTGGATCCACAGGCCCCACTGCCTGCCCACTCATGCCTGGACAAATGGATCTTCCCGGGCTACAACCTCCTTGGTTCCCACCCAAGGGCCTCCTTCTCAAATGTGCCCTCAATTTGTCCATTGCTTCCCCTTCCGCCCAGCCCTCACCCCAGCCTGTGATCATTCTGTTTTGTGTTATCTCATCTCAACCAACATCACAGTGTGGAATAAAAGAAAAGGGCCAATGTCCCCAGGGCTTCTCTTCTTTCTTCTTTCAACTAAACATGTTTGTGGCCTGCGCTAGGTGCCAGAGACACAGGATGAGTCAGACCTGGCCCCACCTCACTGAATTCACAGTGGAGGGAAAGGGGCTTCCACTTGACTCCACACTCACCCTCCCCAAACCCCACCCAGACACGGTACAGCCGATACCAGCTAGACACTCAGACCAAGGAAACTTGTGCATCAGCCCCAACCAACTGTCCACCAGATGCCTCTGTGATCTCAGTTATCGCTTATGGGTACCTACTGTCCACATGTGACCGTCACAACCAGAGGGGGCAAGGCTGGTGCTACTTGTCCATTTTTCAGAAGAAGGAGTCTCAGAACAATGTAGTGGGTGCTCCAAGTCCACAAAGCTGGCAGGAGGAGGAGCTGGGACCTAAATCTGTTCAGCTGCTGAGCCCAGGCCACCAGCACTACAGCCTGCAATGGCCACACCTGTGTGACCTACCACCCCAGCACTGCCAGCAGCCTCTGCCTCTGGCCCCCAGCAAAGAAAATATGGGGCTCTGAGGCCTGGGGAGGAGGGACCTGCCCAGGGTCACACCAGAGCCCAGGTCCAGCTCCCAGTAAAAGTGGGTGTGGGCCTGAGGGGTGCCATCCTGAAAGTCCCCCCAAACTATCCCACGGCAAGTCAGAGCTTCCACGGGGCACTGGCCTAAATGTCTTCTCTCCTCTGGTTAGAACAGAAAACACTGGGTCTCCCTTGTTCCTTGACTGCCAGAAGGCTCAGAGTGAACCTGTAGGCGCAGCTAGACCACGGGCCGGTCCTCAGCTACTTATCTTGGCCCTCTGCCCTGTCCTTATTATTCATATTGTATATTTTACGGGCTGCGCTTTTGTGGAGAGCTCTTCAATACTTTGCCAAATGAATTGGGGAATAAACCAAATTAAAATTAAACGGTCTCTACTTTCCAGCCCCCCTCCTCCAGCTGGGCAGGGTGGGAGGATCTGAGACTAGACTGACACCGGGCCATGCTCCGAGCCACCACCCCAACGGCGGGCAGGCCGGCATCTGGCAGGCGCAGCCATCTCCCTGGAAAACGAGACGTTTCTTATTGAGATAACGAATCGCTCCATTTAGATCCAAATTAACCTCCCCCAATTACCCCATTTTCTACCACATTTCACCAGATCGAAATCCCCTTCTGCCCGCACGGTCACGTGCCCCACCCCTCCTCGCTCCCAGGTCACGTGCATCTCAAAGCCACACTGTGTCTTTCTTCACCGGTCACGTTTTTCTTTTTTTGTGGGGGGGTTGGGGTGGAGAGATTGGGAAGCTTGATGCAGCTGCCGCTCTGAGGAGTGGGAATTTTTTATTTTATTTTTTTTTAGCTTGTTCTTTGAAATAAGGATGCAATATGGGATCAATTTTTGATGACATGAAGTAAAAGGGGAAAATAGTAGCAATTTTCTCTTCTGAACATGCCCTATTTAATGGAAGGATGTCACGGTGGAGTTTTATCCAGAGGAGAGAGGGCCTGCTTCCCAGGGACACATGGTCAATCAGAGATGCCTGGCACGATCTCAGCCAGGGAGTGGTGGCTGGGCACCCCTTCCCTGCTTCCCCAGTGCCCCCAGTTAGGGTGGCTGCCAGGGCCCAGGACTTGGGCAGGGGGCAGCTGAACTTCCATCTCCCTCACCTGGTACCAGGGTGGACCCTCCCTGCCTGTGCTCTGCTGGTCTCAGCCTGCATCAGAATGCTAGAGCCGGGCCCCCAGGGTATCTGGTGTTAATTAGGGTTATAAAATCCTGCCCAGCTGCTGCTGCCACCTTTGTGTTAAACCCAGGAAGCTGAGCTTTGGCCTGAAGCTGGTGGGGCGGAGGGGTGGTGAGGATTGGAGGGGAGGGGACACAATAAATCCTGAGCTAGACAGCACTGGGGGCTGTCGGGGCACCCAGCCCCCAGTCTTAAGGCTCAGTGAGGGAGAGATGGGGGTGGTTCTCAGAGGATACTGCAGGAGGAACTGCCCCCCACTCCCACCCGCCAGCCCCAGGTCAGAGACAATTAGCTGGAGTTAGACAGGGCTGGGCTGTGTGGAGTCAGGAAGCTTCTGGACCAAACCCTGCAGGGATCTTGAGGCCTCAGCCAGGTGGGTGGGGGTGCTGCCTTGCTCTGTGTTGCCCCAAGTGAGGTTAAGGTCCCTGGGCTAATGGACCAGAGGCCGGGGTTCTGGCTGCCAGGGCCACAAGCTCTGCCATGAAACCCACCCCCCTAGATGATTCACCATGGAGTCCCTTGAAACCTGGGGTACCCCACAGTGGCTGAGTGGCATCCTGGCCAGTCTTGGCTCATCTCCTTCTGACGTCTAGTCCTCTCTGGCCATCTGTCTTCCAAGACCTTCTTCACCTTGCAGTGCAGGGACTGGGGACAGAAATGAGCTAGAACTATTCCTCAGAGGTCTGTGAAGCATGGTTACAGACATCTCATTCGCAGATACATGCAGTCATGCCAGGCGGCTCCGGACCTGCAAACACAGCACGCAGTCATGCCAAGCCCCCACAGGCCCACACAGAGCACATGGGCACAGCCTAGGTGTGGGCCTTATAGTCAATGACTTCGGCTTCACACAGGGAGGAAAACACTGGGCTCTCTGGAGCCTTCACATCTACCACCCGTGGACTCCCTGAACACAAAGGCAATTCAAGACCCCAAGAGTGACCTTCCAGCAAGGACAGGCCCTGCTGCCTCCTCCAGGACACTGAATGAAACAAACCAAGAAGGGGCAGGGCAGCCCCGACTCCAAAATGCCTGCAGATTCTGGGAGGGCAACTGTGGGATGGTGGGCTGGGTCTCTTGTCACAGCGCCTTCCTGTGGGCAGATGCCACCCAAAGCCACACCCACCACCTCCTTCCCTCCCTCCCTCGCTGTGGCCGGGCCTTTGAAATAATTAGCAATTCTGCTCGACAAAACGCCGGCCCGATGGGATAATAAACTCCAACATCTGTCAGAAGAGCGAGCTCCTATGGAATTGCCAAGAGAAACATTTTTCTCCTCATTCAATTCACATTTAAATCGAAAACAACCCCTCCAAGTCTGCGCCAGGCTGGCGGCGCGGGGCTCCGGGAGCCCACAAGCTGTTCCTGGGCCTGCAAAGAGGCACGGGCGAGTGGCGATCACTCACTCAAATTAACAAATCATTTTATTTAGAAATGAAGAGACTTTGTAAGTGACGGATGGCTTCAGAGCTGCTGAGGAGGAGGGAAAGCCAGCCGCTGGCCCTGCCGCCACGCAGAGTGGGCAGCCCCACGCCCGCCGGCAGAAAGGCCTCCTAGAGAGCACAGGTCGCAGGGCCAGCGCACCTCATCTTCACAGCGGCCCAGTGTGACGGGAAGGCTGGCGATCCTTGCCACTCTGTGGTGGGATGCTGAGCACCAACGAAACGCCCAAGGCCCCCCGGTGCTCCTGCTGGCCTGGGAAGGACACAGGCTCTGCTGGGAGGGAGCCTAGCCAGGGCTGGCTCTGCCCCCAAAGCAGCCTCCCGGGCCTGCCCTTCCACTTTTGGGCTGTAGAAGGCGCTGTGCAGAGGGGCGGGGACCCCGGGGTGAGGCCTGGCTCCGGACAAGCCTTGCCAGTACCATTACAGGAGTCCAGGAGACCTGCACTGCCGGCTGCAGACTCACCACCTGCGCAGTGAAGGATACAAACCTGCACTGTCAAGGGCCTGCCCAGCTCCTAGGGCCTCTGAAGACCGGGCATCAAATACTGAAAATGAGAAAAAAGCTGCTGATATGCCCCAGTCCTGGGCAGACCCCTCCGTGGGGTTCCCACAGGGTCCATATGTCTTCCACCACACTGCTCCTTGGGGCCATGCGGTGCCTGCATGTCCCCATCAGGCCCTCTTCAGGAGCCCACAATCCTTGTGTGCCCTCATCAGGGAATTCACTGCTCCGTCCTGCAACTTCCCAACAGGCTGCGCACGCTCTGAGACAAGGACAACGCTGGTTTTTTTCCGTCCCAGTGGCCCCAGTGCCGGGTAACTATTTGGTGAATAAACAAATGAATGAATGCATGCAAGGACCCTCACTGCATAGACACTCAAACGTGTGAGACAGGGGCTTGATAAACGTTTGATTATTATGATACACTCGCACACCACCACGCTTTTGCACATACCATTCCTTTGCCCGGAATGTGGTGGGCATCCCCCTGCACGGGCAATTAATATTTACTACGATACTTCTTTTTTAGTTGTTGAGACAGATTCTCACTCTGTCACCCAGGGTAGAATGCAGTGGCATCATCATAGCTCACTGCAACCTCAACTCCTGGACTCAAGCTATCCTCCTGCCTCAGCCTCCCGAGTAGCTGGGACTACAGGCATGCGCCACCATGTCCAGCTAATTTTTTTGTAGAGACGGGGGTGGGAGTGAGGGGAGCGGTGTTTCGCTCTTACTCAGGCTGGTCTTGAACTCCTGGCCTCAAGCAATCCTCCCTTCCAGAGTGCTAGGATTACAGGCATGAGCCACCGCGCCCGGCCTGTTTCCTACTTCTTACTCTCACAACAGTTGCCCTTTGCTCTGGGCCTCTTCCTATTTGGTCTCTCCTGCTCTGCACTCGCCACAGCTGTGGTCATGGTGTGTTACGCACCAAGCAGGTTCACAAGGCTGGCCACTCTGGACCAGGTTTTGTTGAAGTCACACTGGGGCCCGATTCCTCCTTTTCCCTCCTCTGGCCAGGGCTGGGCCTGGGGGGGCTTAGGGCATGGCCCAGCTCTGAGAACTTCCCTGTTGGGAACATCAGGAGCTGCTGTGACAAATCCAAAATGCCCATGGAAGACAGGGGTTCTGGAGGTGTAAGAATACAGGTGACAGGGCCAGAGGGATGCGGAATGAGAGGAGAGATTCCCAGGAAGACAGCAGGAGGGTGAGACAGAGCCAGGGGTGATGGGGCTGGCAGTAGAGGTCTGGCTGAGACCTTTAGTCCACCTATAGGCCACCTCCGTGCATGAGGCTCAGGACCCCACTGTGGGGAGACCCTTGATATGCCTGCTGATTGGTGTCCCCCATTGTGGGCTCCAGGGGACCTGCCAGTGAGGGGAGAGCGGATGGGAACGGGGGCTCTGAAAACCCCGGTGCTGTGCCTTGGGCCCACAGGCTCTGCAGAGGAGTGTACAGGAGACCACCACACAGGCCCTGGGGCCATGTCAGACCTAGCTGGGAACCTGGGAGTCCTGGATCCCAGATGGAGATGTGGAGCCACTAGGGGCAAGTCCCTTTTCCTTTCTGAGCCGTAATTTCCCAGGCTGTAAAATGGAGATCTTCATCTTGGACCTCCTCATCTCTAGGTGCAGAGGTGAGGTGAATGAGAAAGGGGTGAGACAGCCGTGATAGGTGCACACCAGGAGTGAATGAATGTGTGCATATGTGTCCACCCGTGCACACAGATACATACGTGGGCATGTGTGGGCCAAGATGCACACATGTACGTGCATTTCATGCATACACACAGGCATGTCTATCTGCAGGCCCTCACATGGGGCACGGGCTCTGGGTGTACTCGTGTTGTTGCAGAGAGGGAGGAGGGTACGTGTGCACACGGTTCATACACATACATGTTTGTGGGTGCCTGAAACATGCTCACACAAGAGCCTGTAAGTGAGATGGCTGTGTTGAAGCAGCAGGAACTTTGAGGTGGTAGAGCTCTTCCTTCCCTTCCCACCCCCAACTCTTCAGACTCTTCTAGTACAGACACAGCTCACACACACACCCATGCGTGAAGGCTCTGTCATGGCCCACCCCTTAGCCACACATACAGACACACATATCTATCCAGCACCACACCTGACATGCATATGATAGCCCCCCATGAGCAGACACAACCCCTACTTATTTCTGGCCTCGGCAGGATACTCCACCATTGCTAGTGAACTCCAAAGGGCAGTGGGGTTCTCTTTTGCTGACATCAGCAGCTGCTCAGGGCGGCCTGGGGCCAGCAACCCAGGAAGATCCAGCGCGGCCTGCTGTGCTCACCTGCACCTCTCACTACCTGCTCATAGGCACCACTTGGCAGGACCTGCTGGGCATGGGGCGGGTTCCTGCAGAGCGGGAGTGGGGGGGGACACTCCTGCCTACTTAGGCTCCCGGCAGGGGCAGGGCTAGGCAGTGGGGAGGCGAAAGCCTACAGATCCTCAGGAGGCTGGATCCCCGGCGGGGAGATGGGGCTCAGACGCTGAGCCCAGAGGAAGGTTCGTTTCCTCCTCCTCACTGCCTTCACTCCTGCTTGGGCTCCAGATTTGCACTTGTGGATGTGAGGAGGGGTGCTGACACCCTCTCCTTGCCTCTCCTCCGAGTTTGTCCTCTGACAGCCCATTACGTGTTCTCACATTACTCCGTCTACCCTCTGCTCCCTGTCTGGGGAGCACAGGTCCCTGAGGGCAGGACCAGGTCTACCTCTGTCACTGTGGAGTCCCCAGCAACTAGCACAGGGCCTGGCACACAATAGACACTTGGTGTATACTTGGGTGGAGTCTGGCATGATGGGGTTCGGGGAACCCCGACATGTACTGCAGTGGGAGAAAGAGCCCCTCATCCTTGCCTGCATCAGGTTTGGAAAGTCATGGGCCCCATGGGGGAGCCAGCCAGGAGCAGCCGGCAGTGCTGTGAGAGGCAGGACTGTACCTTTGCTCCTACTGGCCAGAAGAGGCCACACCCCCTGCCCTGGGAGGGGTGCACAGGCTCCTTCCCTGTGATTCTCCCCATCCCTGCCATCTCCAGAGCCACAGAGCATCTGCAGTGGAAGCGGGCACTGCCTGGGCCTGGACCAGGCCAGGACACACAGTTGGTGCTCAATGTAAGTCTGTAAAATGAACAAGTGATACCCCTGCCTAGGTCAAGAGGCTGCCAGGGGTTCCAGTGCCTGGGCTCTAAATCCCTGTGTCTGGTGCTGAAGGTTCCCACTGCTCTTTCTACCTTCTTGGCCCTGCACTGCCTCCACCTTCAACCAGTCCCCCATGTAGGCCCCTTCCTGCCTTGTCTATGCTGTGCCCCTACTTGACCCGCCCACCACTCCTCCTAGCTGATTCTAACTTTACCCATCCCCCAATCCTGCCATTGTCCAGCCTCCATGGGGATGTCTCCTGGAGCACCCCCAGGGCCAGCTGGGGTGGCTCAGGGCTGTGAAGCAGGGCACGTGCAGGGAGTATCAGAAGGGGTGTCGAGGGCAGCCTGGGAGGGAGGTTGCAGGAGCCCTTGTTCTAGCTTCACAGGGCCAACACCTCCACCGCAGCCCCTCTTTGGACCATCCTGGAGCTCTATGTGGGCAGCTGTGTCCACTGCCCGCTGCTGCAGGCTGGAGAGGGAGAAGGAGGCGGAGGGCTGGAGGGGCAGGGACCCTTAGAGGCATGGGCCCTGCTGGTGGCGTCCTTGTTCCTTTCTCATGTCTGGGGCCTCGCTGGAGTCTTGAGTCTCTGAGCCTCTGGAGGCTCGGAGAGGGGCCTGGCCTCTGGGAGTGGGAGATGTGCAGTCATGGGGGTGCATCTCAGGGTGTGACATGGGAATGTTCCTGGATGAGTCCGTGAGTTTGTGGGGGGCTTCCTGGGCTGCACCTGGAAGCCTTAAGACGAGGTGCTCAGCCTGGGAGGAGTGGGGGACGTGACAGGGACATGGGAAGGCGGTGACTCAATCCCTGTCTCCTGGGCCAGAGAGGATTTATGGGAGCCAAGGAAAGAGGCTTAGGCTTCAGCAAGAGGGATCACGGTCTGACACAAGAAAAAACTTCCAGACATTTAGTGGGCTCCAACTCTAAAATGGGGGGCTGAGGGCATGGTGGCATCTCCCTCCAGAGTTAGGGATAGTCTAAATGGGCCTCTGCCTGAGAAAGGGGGGCGGGCCAGCCCTCCTCTAACCCCATAATTAGAGATGCTGTTCTGGTTCCCTGATGTCAAGGACCTGTGTCTTTAGCATCCCTGGGTCCCTGATCATGTGAGCCAGGACCTGACCCTGTGCCCCTGAGCTCCGAGTTGGGAATTCTACACGTGAAGCACTGGTGACCCAGTTAGTGACCTTGAGGCCTATGACACCAACCCTGGGCCGCATCTCACCTGATGAATAACCCTGTGGGCACTTTCCCAACCTGTGACCAGTGGGCTCAGGAATGACCCTAAGGCCACCAGAGTTAACAGCACCCTCACGGGAAAGAGGGGGCCCCTTCTACGGGGAAATCCTGGCCTGTTTAACAGGCAGGTGCTGTAGCCTCAGGTGATTATGAATATGCGGGACATGGTCAGAGCTGGTGCCAATCCCGCATCTGGCAGTGACACCTAGGGTTAGAGTTCTCAGAAGTGCTGCTCCCCTGCCAGAGTGGGGAGGCCACGGAGGGTGGCACAGGGCAGAGGGTGACCGGCAGCCTCCCCAGGGCGAGGCCCTGGGTCCTAGGTCTCCCGTAGTCTCCTGCTGTCTGTCTTCCCCCATCTCTCTTTCTAAGAGGAAAATCACAGGGAAGCAAAGCTTGGGGGGAGAAAGGGAGAATGTTTTTAATTAAAAGTTTAAGAGAATTCATGTCCTGAGGGAGTCGCAGCAAGAGAAGGCGGGGAGAGACGGGGCAGCAGGGCGGGGGGGAGTGGGAAAGTAGGCCACGCCAGCTGAGGGCTCCGAGCCCAGTCCTGCCAGCCCAGCCGGGGTCCCCGCTGCAGCAGGCACTGAGCCAAAAAGGGCCCTGTCTCTGTGCAGACGAGGCCTCAGCAGCCGCTGTTCTCCATCTGGGGAATGGTGGGGGGCTCAGCAGTGTAGGCTGGGTGAGGGCAGCACCAAATTCTGATGCTAAAACAGCTTAAACTGCTGCGCTGCTCGCTGTGCCTGGCCCCACCTCTGGGGACGGAGGGCAGATGTTTTTGCTGCCTGGTACCCACCCCCTGGCTAGAGCTGTTAGGACCAAGGCCTGGCCACATGGACCCTCCGGGGAGCTCCACATGTAACCTGTCCACAGTCCACGGCCCCAGGCAGCCCCTGCCTGTTGGAGAGCTGGACCACACCCTGCTTAGGGTGGGAAGGTGGGTGGGTATGGGGCTTGGGCAGCCCACCAGCCATGAGAAGTTGTCCAACAGGTGGGGGTAGACAGATAGGTGACAATGAGGATCCCTGGAGTTCCTATTAGCCAAGTGTTTGCTGCATGCCCGGCAGCGGGCTCAGCCCATCGATGCACAGCAACATGTGCTGAGCAGAGGCCATCCTTGCGTCCTGCCCCCTGCCCCTACCTACTGACCCCCCAGCCTGCCTGCCACACACATGCCCAGCATGTGCCAGGCTGTGGGTGGGCAACGACACTTAGTATCTCATTAGTCTCAGCTCAGCTTGGGGCTGGGTGTGAACAGGATGCATGGGCACTCCCGGGGCAGGGCGTGGTCAGGCCTGCACCATCCCTTCCTCCTGGCACTGGGAGGCTCTGACACCCTCAGGTCCAGCCCGATGACCTCCACCTGCTCTGGCGCTGGGACATGTGTTGAGGGGCATGTGTCAGTGCATGTGGGGCCCTGTGAGCAGGGGGCATGGCCAGAGCTGACCTGTGAGGTGGCCCTACACCCAGTAATCTTCCTCCATCCCATCCCCTCTACCCTTTCCTGGGAAAAGTAAAAAGTGAGGGGGACACGTGATAGATGCAATATTTTGCAAAATAAGCTAGTTACACAGTAGTCACGCAGGGAGATGAGATTAGCAGAAGAATATTTAATAAAAGGAGGCCCAGGTATGCACAGGGGTGGCGAGGAAAGGCCAGTGTCATCCTCAGGAGACTGTGGAGCCTGGTGCTTCTGCCTGGGCCACGGGGAGTGGGGGCAGCAGCCACCCTCACTCAGGCCACAGCCACAAAGCTGGGCTGTCACTGCTGTCTGTAGGTGAAGCACAGATGTGTCCATTTCCCCTCTTTAAATGCCCATTACATATCTGCTGTGCCTAGGGACAGGGCCTTCCCAACTCTCCCAACCGACTGGTTGTGGGGACACATCAGTCCAGGGCATTCCTCCCATTCTATGGCATCCTGTTCCCAACTCTTCAGCCTTACAGGCACACAGGAAGATGATCTGGAACCTCAAAGCCCATTGGTCTGAAGACCACCCCCCGGCAGGGCCAAGGCCCGGGGCCAAGGGGCCAAGATGCAAGCTCAGAAAAGCTTCAAGGCCCTGAGAACTCTGAGCAGGAATGTGTACCTGATGTTAAACGTACACCCGGACACCGGGTGTGAATGAGTCCAGGTGGAAGGCCACACCCTCCAACCCCTGTGACTGTGAGCTTCCCCTTGCTGCACCCCACAAGCTCACTGGCTTGCTTCCTGGGAAGGGGTCAGCAAACACCTGAGGAAGGCAGGCAAGAGGCAGGCGGGAAGCGCTGCCCACTCCCTGACAATCCCTATTGATTCGGTGAGGGGGGGGGCTTCAGCTTTCTCACCCTGCAGCTTGCTCCTGCCAAGATCCCCTGCCCTGCAAGCACCACTTGTGCCCACTCTCCTCTTCAGCACCAGCAGTTGTCTCAGACTCCCTGCTCCCCTACCTACCCTCCCTCCCACAGTGAACCCACCCTTGCTGTCACTCCCCCTGCCCCCCCCACCCGGCTGCAGGCCTCCAGCCCCTCTCCTGACAACCACGATGGCCTCCACCCTGACCACCCCACTTCTGTGGACTGGAGTCCAACTGCCCATCCCAATTCAGAACGCAGAGGGTCTAGTCCCCTTCCCCAGTTGAAGCTGGCAGCCACACTGGACTCTGCTGGATCTTCCACTCCACACCCCCCGGCTCTCCCGGTGCTATTCCCTTTTACAGAATGCTCCTCCCTGCACTCTGAGGAGCAGACTCCCCCCTTTCCTCCAGCTTCAGCCTCAGGGCCACTTCCCTGTGCTTCCAGGTAACTGGGACACTTTTCCATGGAATCCCGAAGGGGGTCAAGTGACAGGGATCTTCCCCACCAAGCCCCCTTCTGGAGCCAAGGGTCCAAGATGCAAGCTCAGAAAAGCCCAAGCCCCTCCTTGTAACAGCGCTAACCACATGGCACTTGCATGTCTACAAGCTGGCCAAGTCAGCGCAGAGGATCCTCTTGGCAATCCCACCAGGAACACTCTTATCACCCATCTTACAGATGAGGAAACTGAAGAGAGAAAGGAAGTCACCAGCAAAGGCCATGCAGCTGATGTGTCAGGGCTACAGCTGCAACCTCACCAG
This sequence comes from Lemur catta, assembly GCF_020740605.2. Lineage (NCBI taxonomy): Eukaryota > Metazoa > Chordata > Mammalia > Primates > Lemuridae > Lemur > Lemur catta. Next base: position 38,360,838 of record NC_059145.1, on the reverse strand, counting down.
CCCTTCTGCCTCTTGATCCAGTTGCCTGTTCTGTGCCCTGGAAGCTTCTGCGTCCCTGGTGAGTCACTGTCAAAGGCTTATTTCCAGAAAACCTACTTAGGAAGTGGGTGGGGGTCTTACTTCAAAAGTAAACAGAATTTAGAGGCTGGGCTCTGCCATGTGGCCAACTGACTTGTCCCCAAGTGGCAGAGCAGTCTTGGCTGAAGCAAAAGAATCTGGGTTCTCCCCAGGCTCAGGGCAAGTCGTTCCCCCTCTCTGGTCCTCTGTTCCCCTCTCTGTCTTTGACAGCTGCTCCTCAGTGCCAGCCACCAACAAAAAGCTGCCCGTCTCTGCCCTGACCCCTGGCCCATGCCTACATAGCTTGTGTGTGGATGTCAGCTTGCCTGGTTCGTGGTCTCCTCACGTCCTCTCCTGGAGTTTCCATCCCTGCCCTGACCCCACCTCACTGCCTGTCTGTCTAGTCATCTGTCCATCTGCCTGACTGCTCAGGCCTCCTCTCCTCAGATGCTGCCAGAGCTGATGACTGGGGACACCGGAGGAGAGGGCTGGCGCTGGGGAGGTCAAAGGGATCTTGCATAGAGGGTTGGGGGGAGCCCCACAGTTAGTCTTCAAAAGCTTGAAGGCCACCTCTGCCAAGAAGTCTCCTGAGCTGTGTCAAGAGGAGAATGTCCTCCCTGCTGGCCCTTGCTAAGTCCACTCCCTGCCTAGGGCTGCCTTCACTAGTTCCAGACACCTGCCCGGCCCACGCCTGGCAGTGCTGTAGGGCAGATGGGAGGGTCATGGGCAAGGAGCTGCCCCTGCCCAGGGAGGGGCTGGACCCCAGGCACCCAGGCAGTTGGAGGATGGGGCCTTACGCCCTCATCGATCTCCATCACTGGACTCCAGCTGGTGTTGACACAGCAAACATGCTGTAACTCCCGCTTGCCGAGTCACAGAGTGGGCAAACACAGGAGGCTGCAACAAAGGGCCCAGCGACCGTGACCAGCCTCTCAAACAGGGGACCCAGGGCCTGCGCCAAGAGGCAGAAAGCTTTGAGCAGCTGGACAAGTTGGCCCTCAGAGGTGGGAGCTGGGGACAGGGCCCTTGACAAGGCCCCCAGAGAGGGGAGGGTTGGCAGAAGGTCCTGCAGCCCAGGGTTGGTCCACACACTAGGCACAGCTAAAGATGATAGGTCAGTTCATCCATGGGGCCCATCCCATGTGATACGCCCGAGAACATCCCTTCCTGAATTGGTGTCATCAAAGCCCAGGCATGAGCTCTGAGACAGATCTGTGAGGCCACATTTGTTCCAACTGTACAGTAGGGAAACTGAGGCCCAGAGAGTGTGAGATTTGTCAAGGGCTCAAGTGTGAGCGGGGTCTGCAGAACAGGGTGGGTGAGGGCCCTGATTCTTGGCCACCTTCTATGCTCTAGCCTCCATCACATGCACTATGTGACATGCTGTATCCATCTAAGAGGGACTCATGCCACAGCTTCTCTTTGGGGGCAGTGCAAGGTGAGGGCTGTGTAGGATGTGTCACTGGGTGAGGTCTCAGCTAGACTCCAGGAGTCTCATGCGTGCCTCTGCCTTGAGACTCGCCTCACAGTGCATCTGTGCATACATGCTGCAGAGCCAGCCAGCAGGCAAGACCTACTGCCACATGCACGTGTGCACCCGGACATGCACGGACACGCACGTGCTCTCTACCCCAGGCCTTTGTACTTCACTGTTCCCTTTGCCTCAGGCCTTCCTCCTCCCTTACTCTCCTTTGCCTGGCTACATGCTCCCTCCCCGCAGGTCCCCTAGGCCTGGTCAAGTATCCCCATGGGCTACCCCCAGCTCCACACTTTGTGGCATGCATCTCATCACTGTTACCTTGAGCAGGTGACAGTTCAGTGAGCAGACTGCACTCCTCAAGGGAGGGGCCCTGCAGTTCTGTTCATGCTGTCCCAGTGCGTGGTAACCTGGGACGGTGCCAGAATACAGCAAGTGCTCAGGGCTGGGTAAACAGAGGCTGAAGCAAGGGCACCCGAGGCACCTGGTACTCCTTGACAAGACCAGCCAGGCTTGACCAGCCTCCTCCAGGAAAAGCTCAGGGGCCCCTGCCCAGGGTCACCATGGCGCCTGGGGCTGGTGCAGACTTCAGGTGCTGGCTTGGGGAAGATAGCCAAGGGTCTAGGAGGGGCCCGAGGGCCTTCTCGCACCCCTGTGCCCTCCCCCTGAGGCTGGGTCTGTGGCATCGAGCCTTCCACACCAGCACCCCTGTGAGTCTCGGCTCCCTTCTCCCACGGGCGCCCACTGCCACAGTGGAGGCATTGCTCACCATGTATTTTAAGGCACAGAAAATGGGGCAAGAGAGGTGACTTGCTGTTCCCAGGGCCACGCTTGTGGATGTGCAGCTACCGTCTGAGAACTCAGGTGGTGAGCCCTGTGCCCTGCCTTTGCCACCCCCACACCCCCTCTCTCCTGCAATGGAAACTGATGCATGGGCCAGACCCTCCAGGCCCCCTTCCCAGCCCCTAACGCTTTTATCTCAGCAGACTCGGCCTGATTTGGCCTGAGTCTGTTCTGCTCACTCTCACTGCTAGGCCAGTGCCCGGGCTGGGCTAGGAACTTCACTGAAATGCCTTCTTTCTTCCTTTTCTCCACCTTTGGAAATTCCACCTGCCTTCCAGGCACAGCTCAAACACCACCTCCTCCAGGCTGTCTTCTTAGATTTGCCTGTCCCATGTTAGCTGCTCTGCACACCGGGACCCCATAGCCCGTTGTCTGTCTCCTTGAAGTCTGGGGCCCTGGGGGGCAGGGATCAGCCGGGCTGCCGGCTCACCTTCCTCACATGCACCCCACCCTCCCCCAGCCCTCAAACATAGGATTTCAGAACAAAGGGCCAGACGCTATTAAAACTCAATTAAATTTCTCACCTTTCTAATCCTAAATTAGACTGGCTTGTCCCTGTGGCGCCTGCAGGCCCTTTTCCTCTGCCTCCTTGGATCTGCCCCCTTTGCCAGCCAGGAACCCCTGAGAAGTGGGCACAATCAGGAAGGATCCTCCCTCAGCACAGGTCTCTTTTGGGGAGCAGAGTCCAGTGCATCTCCCCCGGCCCGGGGTTCATTTTCTCCACCCAGCTGACTCCCACCCCAAGTCCTAGATTTCCTCTCCTGTGGGGCGTGTGGTGTAGGGGTATTAAAAGGGGAACTTAAGGCCCGGCGCGGTGGCTCATGCCCGTAATCCTAGCACGCTGGGAGGCCGAGGTGGGAGGATCACTTGAGGTCAGGAGTTTGAGACCAGCCTGAGCAAGAGTGAGACTGTCTCTACTAAAAATAGAAAAATTAGCCGGGCGTGGTGGCAAGTGCCTGTAGTTCCGGCTACTCAGGAGGCTGCGGCAGGAGGATTGCTCAAGCCCCGCCCCCACCAAAAAAAAATACCAACAAAAAAAAAAAGGGACTCAGGGCAACAGCTGCCAGCCTGCATTCGGAACCCTCTCCAACTGGGTCCAGCCATCCTCTCTAGCTGCTCCCAGCATCCCCCATCGAGGTCCTGCCTATAGGCCCTTGCTTGTGCTCTACCCTCACCTTTCCCTCTCTGATGGGGCCTTCCCCTTTGTCACACCACTCTGCTTCCTCCCAGTCCCCAGGAGCTCTGGGAGAGGCAGGTGCACAGGCTCAGGACCCAGTGTGAGCACAGGTAGCTATGACCTCGTCTTAGCCAGACAGTAGCTGGGTCTGCCATCTGGTCTCTGAATCTCTGTTTCCTCATCTGTAAAATGGGATTTCTGCCCCACAGCAAGTAGAGCCTGGAACCACACCTGGCCCAGGACCAGGCTGGGGGCAGCAGAGGTTTGCTGAATGACTAGGTGAGCAAGTGAAGGACAGGGAGACTGAATGGCACTCCCAGGGGATGCACCTGGCATCAAGAGCAGGGCCACCAGGCAGGAGAGGCTTCTGGAGTGAGACCTGGGCCTGGGGCTCTCAGCCAATGTGTCTCCACAGGAGGTGGGTGATGCCAATCAGGGCAAGCAGGATGCTGAGCTACCCGGCCTGACACACGTCTGCATTCAGCCATATTCTCTGACCTTCAGCCACAGGGAGAATCAGTGGCAGGGTGTGTGTGAGGCTGATCCACCAGGCTCTGTGGGTCTCAGGGATGTGGCACCCCACCCCCAGACCCTTCCTTTGGCGATCAGACGCTGAGGAATGACCACAGCCCTTCTGAGCCCCGTTGAGGCCACTGCAACTTGGAGCAGGTCCCAGGAGAGGGGTCTATTCCACAGTGGCAATCTCAGGGACTAAAGAAGCTCAGCCCCAAATCAACAACCTGACCTTTCCTGAGGCCTGATAGGCCCAAGCCAGGCCCTTGTCTCACCACCACTAGCTCAGGCAGGTGGGTGAGATGAGGGACCCTTTGGCCATGTCCCAGCTATGCCCTGCATGTACCATCTCCCTTGCCGGTCCCAGAGAGGCCAGCTCCCAGCCCTGGAGCACAGCCCGAGGCCTTCGAGGGATTGCCAGATTCTTGGCCACCAGATAGGGATGTAGGCAGGGGAGGCCGTCCCCACATTCATGTCTATTGGGAGCAGCGTGTCTCTGCCCAGGGCTCACGCTGATTCATCCTTGGGTGTGTGGAGAGTGGACAGCAGTTTACCTTCCCTTCCGCACAATTCAGGGCCCCTAGTCCAAGAAGCCCTCCCTGACCCCCATCCTGAGTGGCCGCACTCTCCCACTGCATGCTACCCGGTCTCTCCTGAGCGCTTGTCGCCACCCAAGTCCCCTTCCTTATTTCCTTGCTGGCCAGCTCTCTGGCTGCTCTCCCTGTAGGCGGAGGGCCCCAAGGGCTCCCACAGAACAGGCGCTCAACGGAAGATGCCCATTCGCTAATGCTCCCCCCTCCCTGGGGACCCCCAGCCGGCTCCTCTGGGCGGCTCCTTGCCAGGAAGCAGCAACACTGTTTGGGTGAGGGGAGAATAATCAGCTGTAAACGCCGCAATCAGGGAGAAAAGGCTGCTTGGGCGCTTGGCGCCCACGCCTGCGCCTAATTGGCTCCACGTGTCTGCGGCTCCTTTCAAGAGCGGGGAAAGTGGAGGGGTCAAGATCTCTTAATGTTCGTAATGGAGGGAGGCAGAAGCCACTGCCAGCCCCACACAAACACCTTTTAATTGCCCAGAGAAGGGTGGGCGGAGGCAGCCAACACCACAGGCTCGCCTGCTTGTCTGTCCTCTATCTCTGTGCCTCTAGAATTTTAGTCTGGAATTTTAGACCCCAGAGGCCAAGCTCTAGCCAGAGCCCAGAGCCACAGCCCTGGTGTCTGTTCTACAAATGTTCACGGGTTTGCAGAACTTGTGTCCTACTCCAGGCTGGGCCTTGGCGGTAGGTGACATCTGTGGCCTGGTCCTCCTGGGCCAACGTTTTTTCTAATTCCCCATCAATGAATGCACCAGTGGGCCCAGCTGAACTGGCCTCCAGCTGCCTCGACGCCAAACTTTCCCTCTAAATCCTCATTGCCTCTTCCAAGCAGCCTTCCTGATTACCCCTTTGGACTGAAGGGATCTTTGTCTTGCTGGAGTTGCCTCAGTCTGTCTGCACCTCTCTGAGGTCCCCAGTGTCTCCCCGTTGTGGGAGTTCTATTCACCACGGCTGATGGTCACCAGGCCCTGTCCCATTGGACCAGTGGTTCTCAACTGGGGCAACTTTGCCCCCAGGCAACATTTGGTAATATTTGAAACACATTTGGTTGTTACAACTGAAAGAGCGGAGTACTACTGGCATCAAGTGGGTGGAGGGCAAGGGTGCTGCTAAACATCCCACAGTGCACAGAGTAGCCCCCCACAACAGAGAATTATCCAGCTTACAATGTCAACGGCGCTGAGGCTGAGAAACCCTGCTTTAGACAAAGCTGTAGAAAGGAAGCAGTGAGTAAGTGGGAGCTAGGTGGGATGTTCTCCCTCCTGACAGAGGGAGTGGTCTGCTGCCCCCCACCCGGGCCCCTGGCTCCTGGCTCCTGGCTCCTTCCTCCTGCCCCTCTGAACACCCAGCTTGGAGCACACAGTTCCTGAACAGACCTGGCCACACCGCCAACAATGCATCAGTTTAATTGGGTTAAGTGGCCATTAGCGGCAAAAGCAGGGCGGCTGTGTGCAGAAGCGTTTTTAATTTTACTCTTTAAATGATGCTCATTCCCCAGAGAGGCCACTGGTGATGGGAACGCTGCCCACTGGAGCCCCCAGAACCAAGGCTAATGCTGCACCTGCCCCTGACCCGTCCATCTGAGTCTTATGGGGGTGCTCCGTATCCTGTCTCCACTGCCCAAGGAAGAAACGGACTTGCACAAGGTCACTAGGTCACCACAGAGCCAGCCCCTGCCAGGGGAGACCAGTGTCCCATCTGCTCTTTCCTCAGCCCAGTCCCACTGTGGACAGAAAATGCCACTAATGGTAGCACAAAGGGAGGCAGTGTTGGGGGGCTGTTATGGCTCTGCCTGGATCCAAAGCCTAGTTTTGCTGTGAGACCTGGGGCAAGTGGCTTAACCTCTCTGAGGCTCAGTTTCTTTAAGTGTAAAACGGGGACAAGAGAAGTAACCCAGTGACTTGTGTCGAGGCTCTGGAGCAATACAGAGTGTTCAGGTTCATCTAGGTCTGGCACTTGGTGGGCACTCAGAACGAGGCCAGTGATCGCGGGAAGGAACCACTTCTACCATTTTAGGGGGAAAGTGCTGAACTCTGAATCTACACAGAATCATCTGGGGGGGTACTGAAAAATGCTGATGCCCCGTCCCACCCTGGAGAATCTGATGTGGGGGCTGGGAATCATGACTTTAAGATTTTTAGAAAGATTTTTAGAATTGCTCCTTAGGAGACTCCAATGTGCAACCAGAGTTTTAAAATACTGCATGAAGACAAAGGTACAAAGGCTCAACATCTGGAAAGGTCTTGGCCTTGGGACAATGGGAGAGGCTTGAGGGGAGCACAGAGGCACAGGCAGAGCAGAAGGGGCCCAGCCTAGGCCCGGGGGGTTCAGGTCCCAGGTTCTGGCTCCCAGCCAGGGCTCTCACTGCCTCTGGCTTGAGGTAGGAGGCGAAAGGGCCTCCCTGAGAGCAGGCTTCCAGCTGCCACACTGATGTCCTTCGAGAACCTGCTCTGGCCTGGCTGCCCTAGCCCTGGGCTTCCCACTCTCCAGGAGCCAAGCCCACTGAGCCACCGTGCCCGTGGCCTTGTCCCGGGCAGGAGACTGGAATTTCTGTCACTGGGGTCGCCCCCCACCTTATCCAGGGCAGTGCCTCCTCCCACGGCCTGTCCTCTGAGCCACACAGCAGGGGTGCCAGGGATGGCGCTGCAGGTGGCACAACCTTCAAAGACACTATCCACACTGTGGCCTTTATAAATGATGGGCCCTGGAGTTATAAAACCAGAGGGACCGGGTAGGAGGGGTGCTAATGTCCCTATTTTACAGAGGGAGAAACTAAGGCCTGGGACAGGACCTGGACTGAGAGTTCCATGAGGGCAGCAGCAGGGCCTGGCACACAGGCCATTGACAAATGTTGGTGAATAGACAGGAGGACAAGAGAGTCCAACTGATTTGGATTCACTCTGCCCTCAGTGTGCTATAAGAACCTAGGCACTTCCCTACCCCTCCTGGGGCTCAAGACCCTAAGAGAGCGGGCCCTGGTTCAGAGGCCCCATCTCCCTGGGTAGTCGAAGTTCCAAGACAGGTTCCCCTCCACGTCTCTGAGGCTGAGGGCCCAGCTGTTTCCTGGACTTGAGGATGCTGGTTGCCTGTGTGGCAAAGCCCCTGATCTGGCCTGCTGCTGCCTGACTCTTGGCCCCAGAAACCACCATTTGCAGCTTGGAGAAACTCGTTACAAACATCTGATTGTCCCTGATTAGATGAGACAATGAACTTCCGTCCTATGTTGCTCAGCTCCCTCTTTGCAAGCCCCAAATTAAAATTCCAGACCAGAGCAAGGGATTTAAATTGGATTACTGGATGGGGTCCAGGAAGAGAGGAACAATGGAGTGGGGGCAGGGGGTCCAGGCCCTCAACACCCCTCCCTCCATATGTGCTCAGTCTACAAACAAATGTGGAAGAGAAGAAAGGGACCAGAAGTTGATTAAAAGCAAATTAAAAACATAATTAAGACCAAGGCTCATACTGAACAACTAGGACCAAGGAGGGGGAAGGGTGGTCCTCCCCCTCCTCTGGGGATATGGCAGGAGCACCTCATGGCCCGGAGCCAGGGGTTGCTGCAGCAGGAGGAGTTCACTGGCCTCTGGAATAACATGCGAGTCAAGGGGCTGCAGGGTCAGAGAGACCTGGGTTCAAGTCCTGGCTCTGCCACCCTGGCCTGATGCATGGCACCTCTGAGTCTCAGTGTCTCCCTCTGTGACAGGGGGGTAGCAGGGCCTCCTTCATGGGGTTGATGTGAGAATGACATGTAAGAGACATAGCACACAGTGTGTGCCTTTTCCCTTCATTCTTCCATTGAAAATAATTTGTAGGGAAGAGACTTGGGGAGAGGCTCCAGCCCTGAGGTTCCCAAGGGGGCTGGGCCCTAGGCTCCAAGTGTGGAGGGCGGGCCGGTGTCTGTTACTGCCACCACTCAGCAGCCCCTGCTGCAGTGGCCAGTCCTGAGGCCGGGGGAGTAGCAGGCCCAAAGGTGCCCCTTCTCACATTTATCAGCCGGTTCCAACACCAGTTCAGGGCTGGGCAGCCTACATTTTGTAAGCTGGGCAGGAGGCAGCAAAGCTAAGAAATAGTGTACAAACGAGGGGTCCGGAATGATGGGGAAAGAGCCAAAGAGACCGAGAACTAGAGCAAAGAGGGGGAGGTGTCCAGGACAGGCCTGGTTCCTGGAAAGACAGGAAGGTGGGGTGCAATGTGCTGGCTGGGCAGGGCACATGGACTGGGGCTGTTGTCCCCGCCGGAGGCTTGGCTCTGCCTCTTCCCCATGACGGCTCATTCCCCCAGCCGTCTCCCCACATCTATGACCAGGACAGCCTGAAGGTCAGGCAAGGCTGAGCTGGGTCCTGCTCTGGGTCCTCTGGGTCCCCACTGGGTGGGAGGCCCTCCGAGTCCATCTTCCCTGGGTCCCTAGCCCCAGGATGCAGCCTGCCCCTATTCCACGACCCCAGGTCATGCAGGGGCAGGCAGGGGAACCTATGGGGGACAGCAGGGCCGAGCTCCTGGAGAAGGTGACTCTAGTTCTCTTCTGGGGCCTGGATATGGTGGGGTCTGGGCTGGGATGGCCACCCTGATTTAACTGCCAGGACCCTGGCCTTAGTCTGGGCATAGCTGGTGTGGACTTGCTTATTATTTTTTAAACTGCTTTATTGAGATATAATTCACACACCAGCAAATTCACCCAAATAAAGTATACAATTCAGTGGTTTTAAGTATATTCAGAGTTGTATGACCATCACCACAATCTAATTTTAGAATATTTTCATCACCCCAAAAAGAAACCCTGTACCCATTAGCAGGCCCATCCTACTCCTTCCCTTCCAGCCGCAGGCAACCACTCATCTACTTTCCATTTCTATGGATTTGCCTATCTGGACATTTCATAGAAATGGGATCACACAATATGTGGTCTTTTGTAACTGGCTTCTTCCACTTAGCATAATGTTTTTGGGTTCATCCATGTTGTAGCATGTCTCACGTCTTCGTTCCTTTTCACTGGACTGTCTATGTTTGACACAGGCTGGGGCTGCTGCAGGTGTGCCTCTGCTCCTCCGGCAGACCTGCCGGGGCACTCTTAGCCCCAGAAGCCCCTCCCCACCTGCCCTCCCTCGGATGGGCTGAGCACCAGGGGTCTGCCTGCTTTGTCAGGGCAGCTCAGCAGGTCCTGTCACCCCGTAGAACCACAGTGCCTTGGAGCTGACAGGCATATCCTCTCTGTATATAGGTGGGGAGACTGAGGCCCAGAGGGGAGCAGGGGAACATTCAAAGTCATGGGCAGTGCAGCCCCCAGCCTTATATGACCATGGCCTACTCTGAGGGGCTTCCAGGGCCCCTTTACACTACCTCCCCACCAGAGCCTGCAGCCCACCTCGGGGGCAAAGACTCCACCATCAATAGGTCACTATCCCAGCCGGTTGCTTGCCTAGGGCACCACACACGGACAGACCTGGGGACCCAGAGGAGTGGGAAGACCTCTGGCCTACACAGGGCCCCCAAGACTCTGAGTCATCTGTCATGCAGCCTACCCCAGATAATACACCCTGCCCCTGCCACAGCTGCCCCCAGTCTGCGTGGGCACAGCCCAGCCTGAACTCAGGAGGATCGCGTGATGGTGACAGGCTGGGACACGGCCTTCACCATGCAGGACCACTTGTTCTGGCCCTCCCTCAACGCTCCCCGCCATGCATGCCTACCTTCAAGGCCTGCACCTTCCTGTCCAGAAGACTCTCGATGTCCCCTGCCACCGTCTCCACCAACTTCTGAGGCTCGTTCTCCTGTACCTCAAACAGGTTCCGGTTGTCCTTGTAGATCTGGAAGGAAGCAGAGGCCAGGCATAAGGCCAGGTAGTCCCACATTCCCATGCCATGGACCCTGCATACACTCTCTGCACAGCTCACCTCAGCATGGTCCTCACTCCCACCTGACCCTGGCTTTGGCCACCGAGAGCGCATGGAGGCCCAGTGCCCTCATGGACTCAGAGGGGCTCTGCAGCTTGCATCTGGGAAAAGGGTCCAGTTTGGGCTGGTTGGTGGCTGGTGGTTGTAGTTGCTGTGAGGGGGTTGCCACTGCCTTCTCTGGGCCTCAAGGTCCCCCTTTCAGGGGCCATGAACAGCACCCCCTGACTAGCTCAGAACAGCAATGGGGGGAGGCTGGGCTGAACAGGAAGCAGGAGGCAGGAGGCGGGGTGTCAGCAGGGTGTAGGTGGGAGATGGAGCCAGCAAGCACACACCATGCACCCACATCCCAACACAAAGATGCTCTCATGCATGCACACACACAGCCGCCTCCATGTGGGCTCAGGCGGCTCCATATCCCTTTTTGTGGTGCTGCCCCAGGGCATTTGCAGAAACTCTAGTGGGAGCTCTGGATACTCGTAGGGGCTCCTCTGTCATTCAGGACACAGAATATGGGGAGTGGGGATCAGGAAGGAAGGGGCAGGTAAGGGGAGTGAATCTGCTCATCCCTCTGTGTGCGTGCGCATGTGACAGCACAAATCTGATGGTCTGTGTGTGTCTGTTAGGGCTCATCACATCCATCTGTGTGCACGTGCTGGCGTGTCGGGGGTGGGGTGGGGTTAGGGCCTTTAGACGCAGCCTGGGCACTCGTGTGTGAGTCTTAGGAGCAGATTTCTGCAAGCGCCTTTGTTCATTGCTGGGGTCTTGGTTGTGTGTGTGTGTGTGTGTGTGTGTGTGTGTGTGTGTGTGTGTGTGTGTGTGCGCGCGCGCACGCACGCGCGTGCAAATGCGTCATACACCCCTGTGTGTGTCTCCAGGCCTGACTGGGTCCATGTGCCCATTCAGGTGAGTCCAGGAGGTCTGTGCCCCACGCAAAGGCTCCTTTGCCACCAGAGGTCACAGAATAGCTTGCCAGGACTGAGCTGTGGCACTGGGCTTAGCAGAAGTAGAGGGATGTGGAGAGACAGAGAGGAGGTGATGAGGGGAGATAAGGAGGTGGGAGAGGCAGCTGATGAAAGACAGACAGGCAGGGAGAGATAAGGTCGGTGGAGTGACAGCAAGACGGTGGGGAGATAAGGCCTCTGTCATCTGACAGGGGGAAGAGTGGGGGCCGGGTGCTGCCAGTGCCTGGCAGCCCAAGGGTTAAAGCACCGCACAAAGCCGGCTCAGGCAATCTTCTCCTCCTCTCGCCACCCCCCATCCCTCCCGGCTTCTCTTTTCTTTTTGTCCTTCTTTTAGAACAAAATAATTTGTGGTGAAGTTGCTCCTTCCCGCAGAGTGATGGCAATTAGGGGGCGAGACTCGAGGCCTGGCTGCATGGCCAGGGAGGATGGAGGCCCCAAATGGGCACCAGGCCAGGCTGTTCCCTGGGCCCCCTGCCCCGGGGGCCCTGCCTCAGGACAGACGTCCTCAGATGGAAGACAGTGATGGAGACAGAGGGTGAAGAGGGGTCGGACCCTGGGGGTCACTGGGAAAATGCAAGGAGCCTGGAGCCTGGTGCCTTATTGTTGGGGAAACTGAGGCTCAGAAGCAGGAGAGAACAGGTCATGGCCACATGTCTGAGTGGCAAAACCAGATCCCCCACAGTCTTCACCCATCCTTCCCAGGTTTGAAGACATTAAAAACACACCCTTTCCCAGGCCTTGGCCAACCGCCCCCAATGTGCTGTGGCCATAGCCTCAGCCACGCTGGCTGAAACCTCTGCAGAGCGGCACCCGACCCTCTTGCACCAGCAGGGGGCGCAGCTGCCTGGCTTCCCCTGGCCTGGGATGAAGTTCCCATACCTCAGACTCTCCTGTCAAGGTCATTCCCAGGTGATGCCACAGTCTGGGCTGCCCACAGCCATGGAGCCTCAGGATCCAAGGCTGAACCACGCAGTTCTCCTGGAGAAGTCCAGGAGTCATTCCCCGTTGGGTCCAGGGTCCCCCTTGCAGCCTGGCATGGTGATTGCACTGGGGCTCAGGGGCACAGGAATGATCTCCAGGTGACAAGCCTGCACCCCAGGGCCCCAACAGGGGACACGAGGGCTTAGAAGCTAAGACTCTGCCAAAAATCACCCATCTCTGAATCTCAGTGGCCATCTATTAAAGGAGAGAACACCAGTCCCCACTTCACAGTCTGACCAAGGACAACAAAACTCACGCTCAAGGAGCCTGTATGATTGTTGCTACTGCTATTGTTTAGGATCACAGAATTCTGCAGAAGGAATCACAGTCCCCTTCCTGCTAGATCTGCACACTTTGCGCTGTCCAAAGCCACCAGCTTCCATTCCTGAGCAGGTAGCCTCCGACTCCTGGGCTCTGCCCACCTCCAGCTTCCCTCCCTTCCCAGGCCTGCCTGGGCAGTTCCTCCTCTAGCCACCCTGTCCTTGTCTCCGACACCTCAGTCTCAGCCCTGGAGGTGATTACGGGAACCTAGAGACTGAGACACCACTGACAGGGCATAGCCATGGCCAGCTTCCTTCTGTCTCTCCCCAAGCACCATGTCTGTGCACACGGGACACTTGGCAAATGTGTATGTCCAAGTCCATGTCCAAGAGCAGAGCTCTGGGGCCAGCTGGGCCTAGGTCTGAATCCTTCACTTCTTCCTGCAGCTGTGTGAGCCCTTGGAGCCTGGTAATGCAACTACCAGGCTTTCTTCCACTTCTATCCAAGGACCCACTATGGCCCCTTCTGCTGGCCCCCGGTGCCCGCATTTGGGGCCCTTCCAGCCCCACTGACCTGTCAAGTGCTTGCAGGCCTCTGGGTCCCCAGTCCATGCTGATCCCCACGGCCATAGTTTGGCTCATACTATCTCTGTATGCCATCTGCCTTTCCCTGTCTGTCTAATCCTCTCTAGAGCAAGGGCAGGGAATGGGCTGGAAGGGGTTTCTGGTGAGATGAGGGCAGAATCCCAGAAGTGCAGGGGCTGGTCAAACTGCAAGCCAAGCCTGTTCCCTAATCCCAAATGAGTCCCCGAGGTGCAATAGTCCCTGAATAGCAGGCCCCTAGTGCCTCACCCTCTCCTCTACATTTCCCTGGACCTGCTCCAATTGCCCATCTCCTGGGGCAGGCCCTGAGCTGAGGCCTGAATCCCAGGGAGATCGGAGTGACACAGCCCAGCAGATGGTCCCACCCTGGGAGACAGGTCATCTCTACATTGATGTGGTCCAGGGAGGTGCTTTCGACTTGCAGGCCCAGCAGGGAACCCAGGAGAGCTCAGGGCAACTCCAGAGCACAGACCCTAGCCCCCCCTTGAGTCCCAACCCCCAGCCCTGGCCTCTGGGACAAGCTGGAAAGTCACAGAAAGGCCAGGGTGCACTGGGTGCAGGACTTCAACAACCACAGCAGGACGCATGCCTGCTGGTGTCCTTGGCCCAGAGAGTTAATTGGAAAAAGCCAACAGCTCCCACAGCAGCGCAGCCGGCACGGCCCCACCTATGCCCAGGCAGTTGGACTAAGGAATGCAACAGGGCCCAGCAGGCTCCAGGGTGTTGTAGCTCCACACCAGCCATGATGGGGAAGGAAAAGCAGTGGTTGCAGCCCACAGAGGGGTGCCAGGATGATGGTGGGACAGGGCGGCAGACTGGAGCCAGGTGGGCGTGTGGGGGAGGGCAGGTGCTGCGGCAGAGCAGGGGTGCCTGAAGCTTGGAGGCACAATTCAGGGGGCTATTTGGAGCCCCTCACTTCCAGGAGTCCCTGGCTCCCCTAACTCTGTACCATGTACCTGTGGCCACTGCTCACCTGGAGTGCCCTCCTCCCTTGAGGGAACTCCCACCCACCCCCCTAGTTACAGCAACCTGTCTGTCCACTCCCCTCCCCTAGGGCTAGTTCCAACCCCAGCCTTCTCTCAGCTGTAGCAGCATGTTTATTAAGGGGGCATCCACCAGCCTCAGCCTATGTAGTCACAGTGCCTGTGGGGGCTGAAGCCTCCTCTGGGGTCCTAAGCTCTCTGCTCCTGCTTCCCCCAGCAGCTCCAACCCGGGGGACCCTTGCTGGAATGGCGACCATGGACAGGAAGCCTGGATGCTGGCAGAAGCAAAGGGAGGCAGCCTTGTCCCACAGCTCCTGACAGTCCTGACTGGGAAAGGGGGTTGAGCTACCTGCCCCAATGTGCCTGGGACACAGAGACAGCCACCACAGGAGACTAATGGCCTCAGGACAAGTGACCTGCACAGGCCCCAATGAGAGGGCATTCTGCAAAGTCCCAGAAAGCCAGCAGCAGTGGGGCCCAGACCTTAGCTGGCACCCAAGCTGCCCAGGGCAAGGGGGAAGGTGGGAGGGAGAGGAAAGGAGAGGGAGGAGGGAAAAAGAGAGGAGGGAAAATGAGGGAGGAGGGAGCAAGGAGGCCACAGGAACAGCCCTTGTGTGCGGTTGAGTGTTGGCTCTGGCCACTCAGGAGCAAGTGCTTTACACATTTGACCTCACTGATCTTTGACGATCCCTGGGGAGGGTCCCTTCTGATCATCTCCATTTGGCTGACAGGACACTGAGGGCCAGAGAGGTTAAGCCATGTTGCAGAACTAGGTCTGTCTGATCCAAAGCCCTTGCTTTAGGTCACACTCTGTGCAGTTCTGTTCCCTGCATTTATCCTGAAACTTGAAGGTGAGGCCTTTGAAAAAGGAGACATAAGGGATGAACTGGGAGCGGATGGGCTGAAAGGGGCCGGGGGCGGATGTGGGCTGATGCTGGGTGACTGGGGCCCCTGGACAGCAGGAGGGCCACTCTGGAGGGGAGAAAGGAAGGACTGGCAGAACCAGCCTGATCAACTAACCAACCACCCAACCCTGGAGTAAAAGCAGGCACATGCACGCGAGGCTCCCTCCGCAGTGAAGGTGAACGGGCCCTAATCTCTGGAAAATTAAATCAGAAAGATGTGATGCAGGCTCGGCCCTGCTGCTGCTGTCTCCTCAAAGGCCCAGGCTCAGCTTGAGCTCAGCCAGGTGCTCCAGCATCCTGGCCCCCCTGCTGGGGAGCGGGGCAGGGCACAGGCAGGGTAGGGGGAGCTGAGCCCCGAGATACGATCCCTGGGTGGTTGGCTGCCCTCCATACTCGCTCTTGCGGCATCTCCTGGTATCTGCTCCTTGGTCTCACAAGGAGCAGCCAGGTGGGGTCTTCACTGCACAGTCCCTCATGCCACCAGGCCCCTGGAGGGGAGGGCAGCAAGTGGGCTAGAGATGGTGGGCTAGGCCTCCCCAGGCCCGGCCCACATGAACATGTGCTGGGGAGGGAACAACCTGGAGGGGTCACAAAGTCTGGGGTTGGAGGTGGGGATCGGCTGCAGATTGGGCTACACTCACATCGGGGATTTGCCAGGGAGCCTTGGGTGGTGGCTGGGTGCTCATGCTGGCTCAGAGAGCCTGAGCTGGGCCAGCAAGGAAGCAGGGGAGTGCAGGACTGACAGTGACCAGTTCAAGGACCCTGGATAGTCAGGACAAAGCCAAGTCTGGGCCCCATCTCACCCTCTGACTCCCAGGCTGCTTACCCTGCCTCCTGCCTTCCTGAGGAAAACAGAGGGTACTGACATACCCTCTGCTAATCCCCTTGAGGGCCAGAGGACTGATCAGGCAGCCAGGCACCTGGGCCTCTCCCACTGAGAGCACCTAGCACAGATCCAGGACAGGCTGCACCCCCTAGGGCTCTCCCCTTCCCCTACCAGCCTTGAGCCCTGCATTCCAGTTCCTGATGGCTCTGAGGGGCTGCCCCATAGTGGGGCACAAAAACCCCAATCTGGCTGCTCTGGGGACACAGCAGGCACTGTACTGGGCACGTGACCGAGAGCTCCCCAGGCAGGGCTGGGGCACCTTCCTCAACTGCCTGGTACAGGACTTACAGTAAAGAAGGACAAGGGGCCCCTGGAGCCCTTAAAGCACACTATTGGGGCACAGGTTGGGGGGCTACATGCCACTCAGTCACATGCCCCATCAGCTGCTGACATTTGCCAGCTGCCATGTTAGGTGCCCATGTGGCTGTGCCATGCTGCCACCATCCTAGGGTGGAGTGGTTTCATGATTAGTGAGCTATATATGCTACCCTGTCACAATCAGGGTTTGGACACTGTGACATTGGTTAAATAATTTCCCATTGTATCAGGTAGGGCTTGCCTGGGATGAACACTCTGTCTAGAAGGGATCACGGACAAGTAACCAGGCCATTACAAGCCAGCCCTGCATGGGCTATGACGGAGGACACACAGCAGTGTGGGGGCAGGGAGGAGGGCTCCTGGCTGGCCTCCTGGAGCAGGTCGAGGATGTGGCCCTCCTGGGTTGGTGGCCCATTAATAACACTATCTTCCCCCCACCCCCACCTCCTTACATTCCCACTGGGGCCTTTCACATTCAGGCAACAGGCTCCCACTGGGGCCTTCTTGAGTCTGGGGCAGGAGAGATGGGTCAGTCCTCATTCCTGCCCTCCTGGGACAGATGCCCCTTCAGAATGCTAATGGTAGATGGTGGCAGCAGAGAGAGACGTGCAAGAGACACCTGGGAGTGGGGCTGGTCTGCCTGGGGGGAGGAAGGAAAAGAGAAAGACTGGAGATGGCTTCACAGGGCAGAGGACATCTGAGCAGGGTCTGAAAGGCTGGGCAGGAGTAATGCCAGGTGCAAAGGCTGGAAGAGGGAATGTTAATGGACTGCTCAGTGGCAGGAGCACAGGGGCTTGTGGGGGGCAGAGGGAAAGGGAGGTAGATACCCAAGTGGCAGAGGAGGGGTCCTCTGGGGAGGAGACCTATGTGCCTGACCACGAGGTGAGAGGTCCGGTGGCTCCATGGTCCCTTGGCCCCATGAGGCAGCTCCTAGGAGCTTTTGCCAGCAAGATTCCCTTCATAAAACTCACAGGGACATGAAGCCCCTGCCACCACCCCCAGCAACGCCTCCCTGTTTTTAAAGTTAAAGTTTAGTTGACTGTCATCCATTACCGCAATTAGTACATTATGTCTAATTATGCAATTAGTGTAAAAAGTGCACTTGCCGCTGAGAATGGGAAATTACGCTGCCTCGTTACGCTGTAAAATCCATGTCATAAAGAGGCTCAATCTCTTGTTTTTCAAAAGACACAAAACCCAACACAAAACAATAAAGCAAATCCTCCCAGCCAAGCTGGGCCAGCCTGTGCCAGCCTCCCTGCGTGTGCCCCTGTGCAGGTCCTACTTCTGTGAGGCCCGCCCCCACCCACCACGGAGGGGTGCTGAGCTCCGTCTGCCCCGTTCCTGGGTGTCACCTTTTGCTCTTCTGAAACAAAGCATTTCCAAACTGACTTCCAAACTGTGGCAATCCTGATTATCCCACCTACTGCAGGCCTGCCTTGGAGTGAGGCCTCCAGTGTGAAGGCCTGTATCTCAGGGAACCGTCCTGGAGGGATACGGTGTCCACCCAGCTCCAAAAGTGAGAGGTCTTTTCTCCAAGGTTCCTGATGGCTCCCGTGAACAGAGGGGAATATTCCAGCTCAGGGAAACTGGAGGAACTTTCTTACACTCAGGGATCCCAAAGTCTGGAAGCAATGACTAGATAAGTAGTGAGCTCCCTGTCACAGGGAGTATACAAGCTCAGCTGTCAGGAATGCTAAGAAGGGATTTGCCTATAGTCAGCCAGCACAGAGGCTGGACTCCAGGCTGCCATCATTAGACCATAGCATTCCCACGGCTATGTGCCTATGTGAAGCTCGCAGTCTGTGATTTTACCTTCCCGAAGTTCTGGTTCCCTTGGTGGTCAAGGGGATGCTCTGGGGACAGGCAGAGGATGAGAAAGAAATCTGATTTGGGGGTGGGTATCCCTACTACAGAGATGACAATCCCAAATGGCCAGCCCGTGGAGGCTAGGAATGGGTACACTCCAGTGTCCCTGCCTACCTATGTCAGCATGGAGCACACTCCAGTGTACCTCAAAGGCAAATGCCGCAGGACCAAAGCCACCCATGATCCACCTCCAACGTCACAAGTTAAAGCTCCAGCATAGGCTGCTTAGTGCCTGACTAGGAAGCCCTCTCCCTGAGCAGCTTCCCTGGGCCCCTGCCGCCAAGCTTCCACCACTCTTTGACCCAAGACACTCAGGCCAGGTGTGGCGGTGGATGGTACAAAAACATGGAGACACCTTCACAGAAAAGAATCTGCCCTGACCTCGTGGGGAAGATGCATGACCTCCTGCAGGTGCCACTGCCAAGCAGTGCTCAGACAAGGTGATCACAGACCGGAGAACCTGAGGCAAAGAGCCCCACGCATCCCAGGGCCCGTGGGGCGCCAGGCCCGTGTAACTGTATCCGCCTGCAGTGTACACCCATCGGTTCTGGTGTGCTCAGATACCTGGGTGCTGACCACGCCCCAAGCGGAAGCACTTACTGAGAAGGCATCTGGGGTATAGAGGAGGGCAGTATAGACCCCACTGGAGGGACACGTGTTACCTAAACTCAAGACAAGCGTTCTTGGACAGTACCAGCTTCCAGTTGGCCTTGGAAAGCAGGGGAGACAGCTCTGGAACAACACAGCCACATGGACACCAGCCATGGAGACTCTCAGGGCCCCGTGTCCTCTCGATTTGGCCTGGGAGAACATCAGGGTGGGAGATTTGAGCCCGAGGTGAACCAAACTACAGGCAGGATCCAGGGGCCCCTGCTTACTCCCCCTCCCTGAGCTGGGAGCTGCCGGCTGTCGAGGCAGCTGGGAGGGAAGCTGTGCCCAGCATACCAGCTGGCACGGGGGAGTGCGAGTAAACATACCCGCACTTTCCCAACTCACAGAAGTTGCCGGGTGGCGGCCGGCTGGTGTGGGCGCCCATGTTTATGGGAAGCAGATTGTTTGTGTCGGCGTCTGGGCCCCCTTGCCACCCACTCTGGCTCTGCTCTCTCCCGCTGCCTCCCCACCAGGCGGTCCCGCCTTCCTTCCCCCAGGACTCCTCAGCCTCTCAATCACAGGACGAGAGTGATAACAGGGTCCTCTGTGTGGCCAGACAGGGCTCAGCACATGACCCACTGAGTTGTCACAACAATCCTAGGGGGCAGGTACGGTTATTATCCACACTCTGCAGCTGAAGCGACAAGGCTCTGGGAAGTCGAGCACCTGGCTGCAGGCCGTGAGGCAGTGCACGGAGGTGCCTGTGGCCCTGGGTGTCTCAGACCCCAGCCCTGGGTTCCAGTTCCCAGGTGCCCCTCAGCTCTCCTGCACCCCAGACAAGTCTGGTCTGCCCTTTACCCCAGTTTACCGCCTCGAGCAGCCCTGGCCCAGCTTGACCTTTGATGAGGACCCTGCCCTCAGAGAGGGAAAATAGTCCCCTCCCTGCAACGACAGCTCAAGTAGACAGACCAGGTCTGGTCACTGCCTTGCCCTCTGGCCTCTTCAACCCCTCTACCCTCTGCACCGCTATCTTCTGATCTGTAAAACAGGCCCTCCCTACCTGCCTCTCAGGACTCATGAGCGAAGGGCTCTGGGAGCCAGGGTGGGCAGGGGCTCCCGTGGACCCTCAGTGGGCCAGGGAGGACTCCTAATCATGTCACAGCTCCAATTAGTTATGGAGTTCTCATCTGAGCTCTTGTAGCCCAGAGCTGGCAGAAATTCAGCCCCATAAAATACTCACACGAGATGGAACTGAGGCAGGGAGCAAAGGACAAAATTTGCTTCCTGTCTGCATCACCTCACCCAGCCCTTGCGTCACTGATAGGCCAGGTGGGGCACCCCTCTTCAGGGGCCGGAGCAGGTCCCCTAGGGACTCGAGAGTGGCCAGAAACAGAACCTTGTCCCCAAGTCCCCAGTCAGTCTTCCTGGGCAGGGAGGGCTGATTTTTCTTTACCCGCATCCATGTCCTGTGACAAGGGCACTTGGGAGGTGCTGAGCAACTCTCAGTCTGCACACCCATGAGTTACTTCAATGAGGTTGTCCTGGCATTTCTCAAAGATGGAAGGTCAAATGTGGGGTGCTGGTGGCTTCTCGTGGGGCCCTGAGCACCTTCCCTGCCCCATCCTATCCCGCAGGGACCAACTTTCCTGGCCTTATAGGCTGGAAGTCTGCACTTTGCTGAAGAAGTCACCAAATAATGACAGCACCAATGACAGCCATGATCACAATGAAAGGTGCTGCTGAGGTCGTTGGGCTGGCTGCTCTTGTGAAAACGTGAGATCTTGGCATGGCAAGTAGGGGGATAAAGGTAGAGATAGCGGTAAGCCCAGAAGGTGGCTGTGGACTCCCATGCTATCAAGGGCCCCTTTTGGCACAAGGTCATCTCAGGTACCTTCCCTGTTCTAGTGCACAGATGCAGCTGCAGGTGCATGAACTTGACCTTGCATACAAGGTCACATACACCGATCTCACTGCATTCACACTCAGCACCCAGGAAGCCACTTGCAGATCCTGCTCATGACTCACAATTAGGCTCATAGAAAAAGCACCATAGACCGGATGGGCCTGTCCACTGTCCGTGGGCACCTGGCAGCCACAAGCCTGGGTGAGGCTCTGTGTGTCTCCGTCCACACTTTGAAAGGTGGTCTGTGACCATCCAGAATGTTTTAAACAGTGGAACTTTGCTGGCCCTACAGGCTTGGGGCTATCTTAAGGTCATGGCCCTAAATCCCCTGTTGAAGACAATGCTGGAGAGGATCCGTAAACAGCAAGGGTGCTGGGCCTGGTGGGGGCAAGGGCATGGCCTGACCAATAGTGGCCTCTGAACCAGGGTCCAGGAGAGCCTGGCCAGGCTCCCCCTCCTGCAGTCCTTGATGCAGGCTGATCACAAGGCCCAGGTGTCAGGCACTGATAAGGGAGTGGGCAGCAGAGCCAGGCTGCAGCTGTCCACGGTGCACGTGCAAGCAAGTGTACAAGGGAGCACACCCACGCCTGGGCCGTCTTGTTCACCTCTGTCACATCTCCTGATGCCCTCTTACTCCTTCCCCTAGTTTTTCTTTTTTCTTTTTCTCCTACTTCCAATTTATAGGCTCTTCTTGAATTTTATGTATCCTTGTAAGTGCCCTTAAATCTTTTGTAGAATAAGTCAGAAGTATAAATAAATAAACAAACAGGAGCAAGACATCGGGGCTTTTTACACGCCAAAGATATGATGAGGACAGGTACACATTAGGGACATGCATGCACTGAGGACACATGCACACTAGGGCCACACTCCTAAGGGGACCCGGGCTTTCCCAGAGCTGGGGGGCAGTGATCTCTGGACCTAGTCCAGATGAGCGCTCCTGAGCAGGCACTGGCCCCTCTCTGCACCTCAGTTTCCCCTTATTTCACTGTGGAGGGAGGGACAATCCCTGGCATGCCAAGCTCCAGGTTCTGTCCATGAATGCAAAACCCTAGTGGCAACAGAGGCCAGCGTTTACCTTCCCTGCGTCTGCCGCAGTGTTTGCCATGCAAACGAACTGTGCAAACAGGACTGACGGCCCGGCCACACTGGCAAACACTGCAAGGGCCCTTAGCCTGAACAGCCATGAACTTCTAAGTTAAGTGTGCTGTGCTCAGGGGAGGTAGACACTGCACCTGGGCCCCCACTCCAGATGGGTCACCTCGCTGCCCAGCATTGGATGAGGTGATGATTACTATGGGAATAGCTGTTGATACTGGCGGGGCTGAAGCAAGCCTCTACACTGGCAGTCCATTGCATCAAATCCTCACAAGCCCCAGTTGTTGTCCCCATTTCACAGATGAGGCAACTGAGGCACACAGATAATTGGCAGAGCTCGGATTCAGTGACTGCATGGGGGACTAACCATGCAATAAACATAGACCCTGTTCCAGATCCCACCTCCATCTCCCCAGCAACTGGTCTGCAGCCTGTGGGATCCTGTGACCCTCGTCAGGCCCGACCCTTCCCCTGACCCCCTGCTTTGGGAAGCTCCTCCAACTGTCCCCCAGCCATGTCCACTGGGCCACTTGCACTGGGACTATGAAAGTCAGACGGGGTCAGCTGAGTTCCATGTTCACAAACCCCGTCCTGTTCTGAATGTCCATGGAGAGCTGTTTCTCAAAGACAGTTGGGCAAATCTTCCCAGGAGACCAGCCCCCCTAGAATAACAAGCCCCTAATTCATTTGCTGGGGCTGTCCACCAGACCCTGAGGGCTCAGTTACCCAACCTGCTTGCCCAGGTGATTGTGCGGGGAGGGAGAGACAAGGACAGTTCTGGGCTGGACCCAGAGGGTAGGCATACCTCAAAGGGGTGCGTCTATCTGCAGAAAACCATCCTGTTCTTGCAAGGCTGGAAGTCCAGGACCTTATGCTACAGATGGGTAAACTGAGGCCCAAGAGGGTAGCCTGAGCAGCAGAGCAGATTCAGGAAGACCCCAGCTCCAGCTCTTCGTCCCCCCTTCTGTGCTAGGAAGGTCAGGGAAGACAGTCCAGAGGAGGGTGTGAGTGGATGGGCCGTCAGAGAGCGCCCTGGCAGGGGAACAGCGAGCAAAGGTGGAGGTGAAGGCAGGCCTGTAAGGAGCCGCTGGGGGAGGGCGTCCAGCAGCAGGGCAGGGGCAGCTTTGTCCCCACCCCCCACTGGGGCCTCCGGAATGGTCTGTCTGCCTGTGTGGACTCTCTGAGAACCTGTAGGGTCATCTGGCAGGCTGGGGGCTGCAGCCTGAGTTCCCCCACCCCACTTTCCTGGGGCCCAGGTGCCCATCAGGTCTTAGCGGCAACGGTGTCCTGGGCTCCCGCGTCCTCTGCTCAGCAACCTGCAGCAGAAGGGAGGGAGGCCTGAGCTTCTAGCTCTGTCAAGGGCTCCCTGAGCAAGGAGGCAGTGAGGGCAATGACGCCAGAAGGACAAGAGTGGAACAAATTGCCCTGATTATGTAAGGTGGCCCTACTTCTTCCCTAGCAGGGAGAGGAGAACTGGGAAGTTATGTTCCTCCATACCTGACCCTCACCTATGCCACTGGCCTGCTGGTAGACCCTTCAAAGAGGCTCACTCAGCAGTGCCCTCAAGCAGGGTCTGTGGGCTCAGGTCATTCAAGGGTGCTGGAGAAGTCTCTTGGGGATGGATCCCAGTTGGCCACTCTCCTGGGGCCTGCAGGGCCTGACTCGAGCAAGAGGCCTGGGTGGGTCCTGCTCAGTCATTGCTCCTTGACTAGCCCCTCTGGTTTTCCTGCCTGTACTGTAGGCTGGGCAGCCTCCCTGCCTGCTTGCCCAGAACTCCACACCCCAGGCCTCTCCCCTGCATCAGCCACTGTGGAGCCTGGGGAACTCGGAGCTCCTTTAGAATCCAACTGAGGACCCTGCCATGCCACACCCGCACTGGAACATGGCTCAGGTCTGTTCTTCTCAGTGTCCCATAGGGGTTCAAGCAGGAGGCCCCTCTTACAGGCCCCACAACCAGGCTAAGAACCAGACCAGCTGCCTCCTAACATGGAATCTGGATTGCCCTGCCCCCTCCATGTACACAACCTGCCTCTCCCAGGGCCTAGACCCCTCTGAGTGTTGTCACCTTCCCCTATCCTAGGGCCCCGGGGGAGTGCTGGAGATGCCACAGGCTAAGGCATCTCTCTGCCATGAGGCCCCTCCCTAGTACAAGCTAGGCAGTCCCTGCACAGGCCCCTCTGCCAGTTAGGCCTGGGTATACTCTGCCCTGCAGGGCTATCCTGCGAGGTAGGCTGGGAAACCCACTCCTACACGGCACCATGCTTTGTGGAGCCAACCAACAAACACTGAAGCTCTGCCCATCAGGCTCTTGGAGCCTCTGGTGCTGGCAGGCATAGGGTTGCTGAACTGCAAATTTATGTCCTGCCATAAATCCAGATGATGTAGGAGCCAGTATGTGCCTGATGTGTCTGTGCATGTACGTAGGAAGGCATGCACGTGTGGTGCATGGCAGCGTGTGCATACACAAATGTTTAGTGGCATGCCTATGGGAAGGATAATGGTATCCCCATGGGCAATGCATGCCTAAGCACATGTCCCAGTGTGTGTCCCTGGGTACTCATGTATCCCAGTGCATGTGTGTCCAGGTACATATATAGCCTGGTGTATATATGTCCAGGTTTACAGCCCATGTGGGGGGAAGTCTTGCAATGAACAAGGTGGGCTGCATCCTTTCCTGAGTGCAGCCCAAGTCCCCTGTGTCCTTCTGCTCATGTACAGCACACGGTAGGTCTCAGGGAACATCTATGTGCATGTGCATAGGCCAAGGGTGCCCACAAGGAGACCCAGTCCCCTGCCCTTCTGTCCACCATCTCAGAGGGACTAGAGCCCAGCACTGGTCACATGTTCAGACCCAGGCCAGCCACTGACCCCACAGATTATGAGAATTCCCCACTGATGAAGCCAGGCTGCAAAAGAGAGAGCCCAAGGGCACAAACTCTCTCCTGTGTGTGCGGCAGAGTGACAATGGAACTGTCAGACAAGGCGATCCCTCCTGCCCACCCCCACCCCGCAGACAAGAGAATCCGGAAACATCATGAAACAACTGATCTCCCTGCTGATGGTGGGTGAAAAAAAATTATCTTTCTCTGAACACTAAAAATAAAGCCCAGTTTCCTAAAAGGGCCCTTCTTAGCCCATGGCTTAGAGAGGCTCCATCACTTAATTCCAAAGGTAGATTTGCTAAAGCCAAGACAGTGATAAATCCTCCTTGGCTGCCTCACTGAGGGGCTCACCCTCAGGGCAAGATGGTGCCTGTACCCGCAGCCCCGATCCAAGCCTGGCCCTGGACCACTCAGCGAGCCCACATGATGCTATCTGCGGCGGGCGGGAAGAAGGAAGAGGGCAACAGGAATCCGGTCCATATGCTGCTCCTGCCCAGCTAATGGGCTGACAAATTAGCAGGTCTCCCCTCTAGGAGGTGATGAATGAGCAGTTGCCCAGGAGAGCTGGGGGATGGGCCCCTCGCCCACAGTACTCCATAGGCTCAGCCCTGCCTCCACCTCTGTGGGTGCCCAGCTCTGCCTGAGCTTCCTGGGGGGGTGGGGGCTGGGGTTATGGAAAGGGGCTGGGCAGAGAGGGCATAAAAGGGCAGACCTGGCCTCGGAGGACATCTAAACACAAGCCCAGCCAGGAAGGCCCAAGCCCCTCAGGCTGCTGTCATGCAGCCTGAAGACACTGTTAGGGAGGGGGTTAAAGCAGGCCCTATGCAGGCTCCGCTTTCAAAACATCTGCACCGCACACAAAATGGCCTCAGACAGGAGCCTGGGCCCTGAGGACTGACCACCACCCTCCCCACAGGAGAGGGGGGCATCTGGCCTGGATCCCAGCGACTGACTGGGATGGGGAGGAACTGAGGCTGGGTCCTGGGGCAGCACCCAAGGAGTGGAGTTGCTTCTCTCACATGGCGACAGGACTGTGGCCTCCCAAGCTCACAGGGCTGTGGAGCGACTTTTGGGTGGAGGTGAGACCCCACGTGGGAGGGGTCCAGGGAGCCTGACTTAAGGCAAACAGTACCCTCCGGAGTTAGTGAGCCCCTGGCACAGAAGGGGATCAAGCAGAAGTTGACCCCGAGGTTTTAGCCAGTCTGCTCTGGTGGGTAGTTGGGCCAATGGTCATTTCTGGCCTAAGAGCCCAATATCCTTAATTTGCCCCCCAAATCATTATATAGTCCCCCTCTTCCATGCAGTGAGGACGTCTAAACTGGGGCAGGATTTACACGTTCTTTTGACAGAGGATGGGCGGGTCTCCCTTTGAGGCTGTCTGGCTGGGCAGGCAGCCTCTGACCCAGGTCCTCTGTGGGCTCCCCCCATCCCCACCCTGCAAACAGCCTGAGCCCTGCCTGCACGCTGCCCCCACCCACCCGTCCGCCTGTGTAAACAGAACCCGCCTGCTCTCTCCCAGGGGCTGCTAATTCCTCACCAGAACTGCTCGGACGTGAAATTGGAGTGAGACAATGTGTGTTTAAGGAAATGAATCTCGAATCTTAAGAGGGTCGGGGAGCCCGCCCTGCACCCCCATGACCCCACTCTCGCCCACCCAGAGCCAGGAAAGGAGCACTCGGCATCACGGAAGAGAAAGGCGGAGGTGACATTCAGTGCCAAATTAGCAGCCGCCACAGCCAAATATTGTACTTGCCTCCAATCTTCTTTTATTTTTCTAAAGAAAAGGCTTTTACAAAGTGAAAAAGGCTGTTGGAACACTGAGGCTGATGATCGTTTTTAAAAGGCGTGCCCACCATCGCTGCCTGCGTCAGAGCCTTCCCTTCCCCTCAGCATGGCTTCTCCTCCCTGCCCACAGCCACACCCACGAGACACTGGCCGATGTTCCTGCCCCCCACACCAGCCACGCAGGCTGACACCATGGGTGTTCTCAGCCAACATGGCCCAGGGTCTCCTACTCTGTGCCAGTCCTGGACATGGGACCTGCCTCTGAGCCGTCTCCCTGCCTGCATGGGGCCCTTAGAAATGAGGGGTCATTCGTGCTGTGTCCAGAACCATCCTTCCTACAGAGGCTCAACAAAAGTGACCAGCCCATGGCCTCTACAGGGGCTCCTTGTCCACCCTCTGATGGGCCCCAGTCCCCCTGCCAAGGACAATCACCCTGTGCTTGCTCCTATCATCACTTTTATCCCCCTACCAGGGGCTATTTTCCACCCCACCCCAACTGCCTCATGGCCCCCCACTCTTTGTTACTTTGTTAAACAAACACCACCAGTTGTCCTGGAACCCAGTCCCCCAAACCCAGTCTGCCTCCCCCTGCCACTAACTAATTAGCCCACTGAGGTTGAGCAGACAGCTTCTGCTTGCCCCTTCATAGGAAACACAATTTTCATCCCTGACCCACGACCAAGCTCTTGGACAACTTTGATGGGGTTTTATCAGCAGAACAGACTTAGCCCACGTCTCCCACTTCCTCAAACCTGGGCTGCCCAAGGCCTTGTCCAGTGAGAGGATGGGGAGCCTGCTCAGAGGCCCCCAGGTCCTACCTGGATGATGACTGGAACCTAGCCCTGCCCCACACCATGCCTCGGTGCCACCCCAGATGCCACCCCTAACAGTCCTGAGAGTAGGGGCTTGGCAATGCCCCATTTTGTAGGTGGGACACTGGGCTCAGAGAGCACCTGTAACTCATCCAAGGCCTCAGGGCTGGTGAGAGGCACAACCAGAACCTGGATCTGAGCTGTGTGGCACCACAATGTGGATGCTGTGGTGCATCACCCAGATTTCCCCTTTAGAACGAGGCTCTCATTCCCCCAGCTGCCCAGAGTGTTGCCCGCTGACTGCTCTCATCTGAGTCCCTCTCCGGGCTATGCCCTGAGCATAAGGGTGCTACCCCACTGTGCTGTGGTTGACACATAGGTGGGGTCGGGGAATACAAAAGCCTGGTACCCTGGCCTCAACTGGGGACAACTCCAGGGCTCTCTATGGAATTGGCTCAGGCTTCTGATGTACTGCATCACAGCCAAACTTCTCCTGCTGCCCAGTCCTGCTTCCTTCACCCCTCGGAGGTGTGGTCCCCGAGAGTACTCCCCTGCCTGCACATAACCTCTATCTCAGAGTCAGACTCCAGGGAATGGAACCTACCACAGCTGGTGCTGGAAATGGTCCCAGAAAACAGACCCTAAAGTAAGCATTGTGCTGGCACTGAGGACCTCACGTGGAGGCAGGTGGACTGCTGACAGTCCTGGCATGTGATTGGTGCAACCGATCAAACGCTACCCGTCATGAACCAGGATGGGATACTTGTGAACGGGGACAATATTTCAGGTGTCTGAGAGGTTCAGGGAAGGGTAATTATAAGGACTATGGGATAGGATGGCTGTTGCTGGGGGCTAGCAATGCTTGAGAGAAAGACAATGAAAGACTGAGTATGATTAATCACAGATTTAAGGTGAAATGTGAAAGTCAGAGGCCCCCTTGGAGGGATATAAAAGGATTCTCACCTCCTGCAGCCAGAGGCAGAAAGGCTGAGGATCAGACTCAGGACTTAATTATAAGACTCGAAGATCCTGAGGGGTTATAGGCTCAATCCCTGCAGGCTGGTCACACCAAGGCCAGGCCAGGATCCTGACTGGGAAGGAGTGGGGCCCTGAGTGGTGGCATGGGGACATCTAGGTCACCACACTCAAGGACCTTGATATAGCAGACTCCCCTAACTCTGAGCCTGGCAGAAGTGGCCTTTTATCCCTGTTAACAGCTAGGACTTCCTCTTTACTTGAAGATGGTGCAGAGGCCTCCTGTGTGCAAATTTTGGAGCGTCAGAGTATATTTCCCAGGAGTATTACCTATGATAGATGGCTTAGTTCCCTCGTGGGGTCCAAAAGAGTCCATGCATCAGTTTCTACATCACTGAGACCCCAACACCAGCTTCTCCCTCTCCTCCCCACTGCATGCCACAGTTGTTCCCAGCTTTTGTCCACCTCCGGCCCCCCACTTCCTCTAGGGAGCCCTCCCGAAACTCCCTAGTGAGCTTATCTGTCCCACCTCCCACGTCCTCGCAGCCTCTCCATCTGCAACACACACACACACACACACACACACACACACACCCCAGTCTCCAGCATGCCACCTGCTTTGGTCCCGGAGCATCCAAACATCCTCTGAACAGGACAGAGCCTTGTCAGACCGCCCAAGCCCCATCTGCCCCCACCAATGCCAAACCCTGGGCCAGCCTATAGAGGCTCAAGAAAACCCTGTCCTGGGGCCTGCTCTTCACACCCCCGTCCCTGCATTCAGGTCCCACCCTCTTCAAAGAGGTCAGATTATTAGGCCCTTGCAAGAAACCAAAACTCCATGGCTGCACAGCTTGGGGAGGCCAGTGCCAAGGTCCCAGGGCTGGGAAGGGGATGATCAGGTTTGAACCTAGTCTGTCTCAATCCCCATGACTCCTATAACTCCTGGCAGGGCACAAGAGGGGCAGGTGACAGGCTCTGTCTGGGAGCTTGGAGGAGAGAGCTCACCTTGGGCTGGAGAGATGCAAATGGACTCCATGGAGGAAGTCTTGGGGGTTCAGACAGGTAGATGTGCAAGGAAAGGTGCTGCAGGGAGAGGGAACAGTGAGGGCAAAGGCTGGGAGGCAGACCTAATGGGGGAGTGAGGAGCCCTGGTTTGGGGGTATAGAGAAGGGAGGTGTGATCTGTGTGAAGGTCATTGGTGGACACAAACCAGGCTCGGGTCCTGCATCTGTTTCACCCTGCCCCCATCTCGCTGAGCCCCATCTCCCCCCAGGTTCCGGTGCCTGCTCTGAATGGCCAATGAGGCCATCTGATTGGCTCATCAAGGGCAAATAATAGCTTTTGCTGAATTCAGCTGCAGCCAATCAGAGGCAATCAAGCACACAAGAGGCCTGATGGGCCACACAGGCGCACCCACAGGCACCAGAGCTGGCCCCTCAGCCAGGAGCCGGAAGCCTCCCTGCCTCCCTCCTTCCCTCTGTCTGATCACTGGGGTGGGGGTTGCGGAACCGAGTCCAGGAGGCCTCAGGAGAAGAAGGGGAAGGGACCCACCTGGACTCTGTAGCATTTACGTGGCACCTGCTGTGTACCCAGAGCACTGGAGAAGCTGTGTGTTGCTGGGGGAGGCTCGGACAGAGGACACATGTACCCTCCCTGGCCCAGAATGCGTTCTTGCAGGGCAGGCCCGCTCACAGGCCCCGGGAGGGGCCTCCACAACAGCCTTCCAGCATTTGTCCCTCAGCCACCCCCCGCCTGCCCTCCAGCATCTCTGTGCCGAGTCCTTGCCTCTTCCCCGAGGAGAGTGGAGCCTCCAATCAGGCCCTGGGAAAGCAATTTTTCAATCTCCAACTGCAAACACTAATACCGCTGAAGCTAATTTTACAGATTTCCACTTCGAGGCCTCGCCTTTGTCCCAGAATCCCTCAGCCTGGGAGATTAGCAGTTTAGAGACTGGAAAAAATAAGGTATTTTAAAATTCAGCATAAAACTCCCTCTTAGATTCAGTGAGCTAAAAAAAAAAAAAAAAAATTTTTTTTTTTTTTTTTTTTTTTTTAATTGCAAAAGAGCCTGTTAGTGAGGGAGGAGCCAGGTCTAGTCCCTACTCCACTGGGTGGCTGGAGGAAGGGTGCTGCCCAGGCCCCTGGACTAGTCCAAACCCGCAGCCTGTGGAGGGCAGAGAAGGCAAAGGGGAAGGTACCTGTCCCGCATGCTGGGGACCCCGCCTGCAGTACGGGGGGCCCTCTGTTTGGGGCTCTGGATGTGTGTCCCGGTTGAAGCCACCCAGCATTTCTTGGTTTCCAACCCCAAAAGTCTTCCCAGCTGTAGAGAAAGGCTTTGGCTCTGGGGACAGAACAGGTCACAGGCCTGTTGCCCACTTTGTCAGTGAAGCTGATTCCACGCCAAGGCAGACCCTCTCTGGGCCTCGGTTTCCCTATCAAACCAAATTTCCAAAGTCCCTGGCCACATGCCCACCTGCCACACATGCAACCCAGCACTGAACACGCACTGCACTCACTCCCCAAGCCACAAGTACTCGGACCCTCGCCCACATGGACAAGCGCCAGATGCATCTGGTGGAGCTCAGCCCGTGAGCACCTCCCTATTGCATCTCTCGCAGATGAACAGCGTAATCACTCTGCTCTCCGGGGGCCACAAGCTCAGAAACGTCCTAATGAAAAATAAATGTATTTACAGGGAGACGTCAAAGCTACCAGGACGAGTCAAAGTAATATGCTTGCGACCGGCACACGGACTTTTATTTCTTCCCCCTCCACGCTCCAGAGCTGCTCCTACAGCGTGGAGAGATAAATATTTTAAATAGCGACACTTTGGCGATGCATGGTTATGCAAGACAAGGAATAATTAGAAAATAAATTACTTTTTTTAAACACAGTGTTACAAACATCGGGCGCATCAGATTACTGTTCTCTGCAGGCCAGGGCTGCACGGCTTGGGGAGGCCAGTGCAACAAGGACCTCAGGGAGCAACCACACACCAGCCTGTCCCCACAGCCCCCAGATGGTGATGCCCCTCCCGCCTGCTCTGGGAGGCTCCCAGAATGAAGCTGAAGACCACACTTGGCAGCTTCCAGAAGATCTCGGCGATGGAAAGGCTTCCTCCGGCGTCTCACCAGCAGTAGCGCAGACTAAAAATAGTTTAATCTCTTTGAAAGCAAAAGGAGCAATCAGCAAAACAGACACTCGGGCCCACATGCTCTCCCCCCGGCTCTTCTCCACGTTCTGCCCCCATCCATCTGGGCCCGTCCCCAGCTAAGCATTGTCAACTTCTGACCGAACCCAGGGCAGAGCCCCACAACCCCCCCAAAGAGGGCACCCATCACCCATTGTCTAGGACTCCACATGTCTGCAGCCCGGGACATGCACAGCATGTGTCCTTTAAACCTTGTGACACCCCAGGAGGGAGGCAAGACAGGAGTGCTAGCCCTGCTTTACAGATGAAGAAACTGAGGCACAGACAAGTGGAGTCGTTTGCCCAAGGCTAGAAATGGTAGAGAAGGGTTATGTGCAAATGGAGAGGCTCAGCCTCAGCAGAAAGGAGGTTGTTGGCTTTTAACTAACCACCTAACCTGAGTCTCCATGGTTGCTCCCAAGAAACAAAAGCTGCCCAGGGCAAGAAGGGGCAAGGGCTGGTAGGATGGGGGAGGGGAGAGGCTCACACATTCTAGGGATGGGGCCAGCTTCTTTCACAGCTGAGTAAGTCTGTCACATAGATGTGTCTTTTCTTCTGCAGCCAGAAGACACTGTGACTTTGCCATTTTCACCCACTGGCCTGGGATAGGGTCTTTGGATACTACATTCTGGTCCTAGTTTGCTGTGCGGCTGAGAGCCTGTCCCAGTCCTCTCTGGGCATCAATTTCCCCAGAGATTGGCCAACGTGATCTGAGGGATGTTCCCCACTGGCATTCCTGCTCAGGGCCCACCGGAACCCTGCTGCCCTCCCAGGCCTGCCCCCTTCCCACTCTCTGCCTCTCCTCACTCAGACCCGCCTCTCAGCCTGTCCTCCTGCCCTGCCTCTGTGCCTGCCCGCCCTGAACCAGGAGCATGGACAGGGTCCTGTCCCACCACCTGGTTTTACAGGAGAAAATTCAAAAACAGGGAGGGGACATCATGTACCCAAGGCCACCCACAGAGGTCAGAGAAGGCACAGCAGGCCAGGACCCAGTCTCCAGTCCCAGACCCATGGCCTCCCCAAGAACAAAGCTCAGAAGTGCCTCTTTCCCCTTCCCCGATCTTTTGTAGAATGAAGCCAGCACATGAAACAACAAACTGGGCCCTGGCGTGTGGTCCAGCTCGCCTAGCCTCTGGATATGCCGTCAGGGAAGTTGGAACTGAGACCTCCTTTTCTACTAAATATCTTTCTTTGTAACCAAAAGCTGCCTGCAAAAAACCACTCCACAATCTTGGCTCTGAGTTTTTCCAAAAACAGTCTGTGGCCCCACTTCTAGAAGGTGCTACCCTGCCCGGTCCTATCTGTAGTGGTGAGGAACATTTCCCCTCAGTTCCTAGAACCCTCTGCTTTGGCTTCCCCATCCATCCCTGGGACCCTGGTCCAGTGTATCCCAGTCCACTCCTTGCCTCCTGCTCTAGCTTTTGGCCCCAGGTCCAGCTCTTGTCCCCACAGCCCCATGTCCCTCTGTCACTGCCTCAATATACATGGGGCTCGATTCTGTCTCTTGCAGCAACTCCACATCCTTCAACATCTCAACATGACCCTGAGGGCAGAGACAACCCTTCCCCTTTTACAGATGAGGAAACGGAGGCCCAGATCAGCTGGTTTATGAGGGGCTTCTTTTGGTCTGATTGCTCTCAAGGTCCTGCCCAAGCCCTACTCACTCAGCTTCAGGAGAAGGTCAGTTTAAATAAGTGGAGGCGGGGACTGAGGAAGCCAGCCCAGGTGGACAAAATAGCCCAGGCAAGGGCATGGCCCTGGGGAGGCTCAGAGACCTGGGGCTGAGCTGGAAAGGAACCTGCCCTGACACACTCAGAACTGGCTGCATCTTCGGGAGCTGCCCCAAAGGGATGAGTTCTCAGCCCCCTGCCAGGCTTAGGGTAATGCTCTGCCCTGGCCCTGGGAGCCCTGGGTAACCCTACCTGCTAGATCATAACCACAGAGAAGGTGTTGGGTGGGGGAGCCATCCAGGGAATAGCTGGCATGCAGTCAACCAAGGCAGAGCTTGCTATATCAGCAGAGCTCTTCCCCGCTGCTGGCTGCATAAGCTACTGCACACATGGAGGAACTGAGACCCAGGACGAGGGACACCTGACCACAGGGAGAGGCTCAGGCTACTCACGTGTCCCTATGGGGCTGGCTGAGCCCCTTGCCTCTCTGTACCCTCCTCTATTCCCTGAGGCTCCCTGTTGCTAACTCCAAGCCAAGCCCTGTGCTCAATACATTCCCAGGCACAGGGTAGCAGTTCTCAAACTATGTTCCCTGGATCCCTAGGCAGTAGGTAGTGGGCCCTTGGGCTCATGTGGAGGGTCAGGGTAGCGAGAGAGAAGTAAGGCGATCAGCCCAGGCTTGCTGCCCCTACCCTTAGGCCAGAGAACCTCTGTCCATGGACTCACTGGCTGGGTTCCTGTGTGGATTTCACATAACCAAACAGTAAAGGCTCAGCTGCTACTAAAGAAGTAAAAGCAGTGGTGCCTGGTGAACTTTCATTCTTTCCCATAACTCCCTGTGACAAAAATTCACAGGGACTAAGAAAATGAGGAAGAGCCACCAGGAACATTTTGGAAGCTGGAAGCAGGCGGACTATGGTGACTGACTTACCAGGCCTTAGAAGCTCACTTCTGCAAGCAGTACGGTAATGCTGGGGAACCCCAAAGGCTAGGGCCTGAAACCCCAAGTAGGAGCCTGGGAGAACCTTCTCTGGGGAACGTGCAGCCCTGGAGGGCAACTTGGCCAGATCACCCACAATGAACCCACAATGGTCCACAAGTGCCCCCACCACACCCAGAGCCCCCAGCCCCACACTCAGTGCCCCACTCTCTGGTGTTGTTTTGACTCAAGGCCCAAGGGGTTGTAGTCCCACTCTCAGCTGTCATCACATTATCTTCTCTGCTTAAATATGAGCAGAGCATGTGGAGCACCAAACACTGCAGGGAGACAGACACGAAGGAGTCAGAGGCCAAAACAAAAAGAATTTGAAATCCGGGCCACACAGGGAAAAGAACACATAAAAAATTGCTATAAAGTGTATATACTGGGTTGAACAAATAAGTAAATATATTGTAGATAGTGAGAACTGGGTTCCCACTGTTGGAGAGGGAAGTCACCAAAAGGAAGGGAAGAAGACTTGAATGAGCCCTGTTGTGGTGGATTGGAGTCAGAGGTATCACTATGGACTCACAGTGATGAAAACATACTGAACAGATAGACAGACACAGATATAATTATAGGTATATATGTCCACCTGGGTTAGTATGTGTACATGTATTTCTTAGTTCTGATCATGAGAGGACCCAGAAGCAGTAACACCCCATTAGCAATGACCATAGTCAGCACCCGGATCTTGATTTCTAAATATCATTCTCTAATAAATGGAACCAGAACTTCTTGGAGAAGTGGCTGATTCCAGGGATGGGACAGGAAAAATACAAGATGAGCTTGGAGCATCTTGTGGTGACAGACAGTAAAGAAAGGGCTCAATAAAGGATGGGGGCATGTTGAAAGGGCACAGGAGCCAAATTGAAAGAGCTCCCAGTGACCAAAGCTAGAACAATTTGAGCAACAAAATAAATAATAACACTACTGGGTGATAATCCACAGAATACAGTAAGTATCCATGCACCTGTACTGATATAAATAATTGGAAAAAAAAATAAATGGGTGACAATGGACAGTTCTTTATAGGAGAATTCCAATTAATAAATGTAGAAGGAATGAGAGAAATACAAAAGCACCATCCAACCCCACAGTAAGAACTGCTGCAGGCTAGAGCCACCAACAGATGCTAAAATTAATGGGCAAAAGTTTGAAGAGAAACAGGGTATCTGCCCAGCCTTGATGCATCTCTGCCAAGAAATTTACTAATTACAAACGGAAAAATAGCAACTTTACAATGGAGGAGCCAGCAGACACCACCTTAACCAAGTGATCGAGATTAACATCACCAATAACAAGACATACTGACATCACGTAACCCGGATAGGACACACTGAGAAGGACATGCCATTTCTGGGGTGTTCTACCTAAACAGGCATAGCCTCAATCCAGTCACAGAAAACATCAGAAAAACCCAAATTGGGGGATGTTAAACAAAATAACTTGTCAGTACTTTTAAAACAATGTCAAGGTCATGAAACACAAGGAAAGATGTAGAAACTGTCACAGATTAGAGGAGACTAAAGAGACATGACAACTAAATACAACCTGGTATCATGGATTTGATCCTGGAATAGAAAAAGGACATTAGTGTGAAAACTGGCAAAATCCAAATATGGTCTTCGCTTTGGTTAACAGTATTGTATTGTATCAGTATAAATTTCTTCTTCTTCTTCTCTTTAAAATAGAGATGGGATCTTGCTTTGTTGCCCAGCTTGGACTCAAACTCTGGGGCTCAAGTGATTCTCCTACCTCAGCTTTCCAAGTAGCTTGGACTACAGGCCTAAGCCACCCCACCAGGCCCCAATGTCAATTTCTTAGTTTTGATGTTTGTACTATGGTTATGTAAGATGATAACTTAAGATAACTTAGAGGAAACTGGGTAAAGGGTTAGGAATTTCTGTACTATTTTTGCAACTTATCCGTAAGTCTAAAATTATTTCAAAATAAAAAGCTGTTCTTTCTTTCTTTCTTTTAAAGCTATAATATAATACTATCCTCAGAGAACTAACAGACATCATGGCAACAATGAAAGAAGAACAATCTCATCACCATGAAATGAAGGCAAAAAATAAAAGAAAGAAAGAATGAGAGGAAGGTGTTATTTTTTAAAAGGTCCAAAAAGATACCCTGGAAATTTAAAATACAGTGGTAAAATGCAAAACTTGATAGCAAGACTGGAAGATAAAATGGAGAGATCTCCTGACAAAAGGCACAGAGATAGAAAATTGGAGAGAATGTAACCTAAACATTTGTACCCTGGTAATATTCTGAAATAAAAAAATGATAAATAAAAAAATTTTTTTAATGTAATAAAAATAATCCAATATACTCCCACTGCTCTATGCTGCATCACATTTATAGGTACACTTTTAATAAAATACTAACTTTGAGGAAAAAAAAGAAAAAAGAAAATTGGAGAAAAAAAAAAAAAGAACAGGGTCTGAGTTAAGGGTTCTTGAAAGAGAACAGAGAAATGAGATGGGAGGATATAGTCAAAGAAATCATTCAAGAAAACTTTCCAGAACCGAAGGACACAAGTATCTATTAATAGTTTGAAAGTATCCACTGAGTGGTAAGGAATGAAAATAAACCCCACTAAGGTCAATCAATGTGGAATTTCTGAACACTGGGCAATGGGAGAAAATTTAGAAGTGTCTGATAAAAACCAGGCCACGTACAATGGATCGGGAAGCCAAATGACTTGGGACCTCTCCATCAACTCAGGAAGCTGGAAGGAATGGAGTACTCCCTTAGGAATGAGTTGGACATCAGATGGTTTCCACCCTGGACTTCCAACCCATCTAAAATCTGTCAAGTGTGCAGAAGGAAGGCTTTCTGATGCACGGAAGTCTCAAAAGTCTGGCTCCCCTGTATCTTTCCTCAGGAAACCTACTGGAAATTCTCTCTACCAAAATGAGGGAGAAATCTGGAAACCAAGGAAGAGGAGGCCATGGGATCCACAAAAGAGGGGACTCTAACGCAGAGAGATGTGAAGGAAATCCCAGGGACACATCCGAGTCGCAGGCTAGAAGAGCAGCCAGTCTTCACTGGAGCCAGTGTGAGGCTCCGGGCAAGACTTCCTTGGATGGTGAATTTACTAGAACTCCAGATGCATCTGAACATATAAGAAGAGGGTCAAATAAAATGGTGGGGAATTTGGGGCAGATGAGTAAAGTTCACAGAAAAGTAGGCAAATAAACTAACAAACAAAATCCAGACAGTTGTTACCAGTAGAAAAAGACTAAAAAACCTGTACCCAAAAGTATGTACTATGAGGCATAGTTCTAAATAGCATTTGCTGGGTCAGAGCGGTGTCAGCAGTGAGTCCTGACCTAACCATGTCACGTGATGACACTGGAGGGCGAGGGACAGGGCTGTGGGGGGCCGAGGAGAGCAGGGTCCTCCTCTCTCTCAGTGGGATGCTCAGGGATAATGCCTGAAACTGAGCAATCATGAAGTAGCGACGTAAGTGTGTCATTTAGAGATACGGAGCTCAGAGATTAGGAAGTGACAGCCTCTGGGGAGTTGGAAATGCAGAGCAGGGGCTGCTGTGCTTCTAACACAACTCGCCTGGTAAAATTATGACTTTATACCAGGTGCCGGTGTAATGATGCTTTAAAACACTAAATTTAAAAATCCATCTTGAAATGTAAGAAAAAGAAGGGAAAAAAGGAGAGAGGGAGGCAGGGAGGGGAAAGAAGAAGGGAGAGAGAATAATGTAGGCAGAGGAGTCAGGGACAGGGGACTGACGAGGCCACCAAAGGGAAGCAGCTGACACCACTGCCACTGTTCTGCTCTTACTGCAAGTGAAGACAGGTTAAGGCTTCAATTCCCCGATTTGCTGAGAACACAGACCCAGCCCCTGAGACCAAAACACCAAATTGGTGTTGACGACCCCTGGTCTGGGGTCCCACCCAACATTTCCCAAAGTTGGGAGTAATTACAAAGCAAGTAGAGGGACAGCAGCCCACAGGGGTCAGAGAGATAATGCCACCCATCCCAGGGGGTAGCAGGGGAGAGTGCCAGGTGGCAAGGAAGAAGCTCCAAGTCTTCCACAATGTCTATGAGGCCACAGACACACTGTCTTTGCACTCACCTCTATTGAAAACCGTGTGGGGGTCAGGTGGCCTATTTCACCCCGCCCCACCGACAGCCCTGCCTGGGAAAGGACAGGGCGTAGGGGCGCCAAATGGGCTCCAAATGTCTTTGCCGCCTTTCACACCCTCCCTGGAATCCTAAACTCTTTGTGTCATTTCCAGGAAACGCACAAACCCGTGACCCCTCAACCCAGTGGCCACCTTGCACTGGAAAGACATCTTGTCCCAGGGGCAGAATGGGGGCTGGGGTGCAGGAGCCCCTCGGCTCCAGGAAGGGAGGGTACTGCTTCATGTATGGCCTACACTGGCAGGCCGCATACCAAGTGCAAGCTCAGCTGAGAAGAGTCTAGCACAGTTTGGAAGAATCCCAGAGTGCTCAGCTCCTTGGAGAGTGACACAATGGGCCTACCCCATGGGTGGGCTTGGTTCCATCAACAGATCATGTGTCTCAAAAAGAAAGATGGCAGGTGAGTACCCTGGGAGAGCTCCCTTCATCTTCCAGGCCTTGACTAGGCCCAGGACATGACTTATTGAGACTGAAGCCCCACCAGGGCCCCAAAAGCCTGTTGGCACCCCAGGGTGTGGGGCTGCCTCCAATATTCACCCGTCTATAGCCCAAGTTCACTGGGCACTCACTTCAGAAGGGGCCCAAGGATACTGGGGCTTCCCAGGGTCTATAGGGGATAGGCGGGTCACCCAGCCCCACGACTGGACATGACCTTCCGTAGCTCTGCCACAGGCTTCTAAGGCCCTGTGGGCAAGCGTGCACATTCCTGCATGGAACCACCCAGCTGCTGGTGAAAGCTGTACAGGTAGGGGGAGCACCCCTCCTTGGGCAGCAGAGGGGTATGTGTCCTACTCCAGGAGCCAGTCTGAGGTGGGAGGCAAAGCCCCATCTGATAGCCCCATCCAATGAAGGAGCACAGCTGGCCTCCTGGGAGCCCCCAGTCTGCTGTAGGGGTGCAGCCACCATCCTCACAAAGCTGCGGTCTGAGGGGGAGACAGTGTGCAAGCCCCAGGGATCCTAGTCTGAGGGGGGAGGCTGCCAGACCCTCCTTGACGCACAGAAGTGAGTTTCCAGGGCCCAGTCTCCTGCCTTCTCCCCGGAAGGCTCCAGACCTCGCTCCCTCGTTCCTCCTGAGCGGCTCCTCCACCACTTAGCAACAGAGACAATTTACATAATGCATGGAGTGTGAGAGCAATAATGGCTGGGGAAGCAGGGTGCCCCTTAGTGGCTCCTCGGGAGGGGAAGTACCTGCTCCCACACCACTGCCTCCTCCCTTTGCCAATGAGGGGCGATGGGGCTGCTGGGAAGCGGGTGCCTTTATGTGCTTGGCTGCTGCCAAGAAGGGCCCAGAAAGGGTGCGCCAACCCTGGGACTGCGACTGGAGCAATCTCGGGACAGAGATGCACGCGGCAGGAAATTTCCAAAGCACCCAAGTTTTGAACATAAATCCATGTAGCTGTCCTCCTGGACTCCACACTCCTACTGGGCCTGTGCCCTGCATCCTGATCCTTCCCGGAGGAGGAGGCCACTCCAGCAGGCAGGAAGCTGTAGCTGGGAGGCCAGGAGCCTGGGAGCTAGGCTGCAGCTGCCCAGGAGGCGGTCACGTTCAAACACAAAGGCAGCGATAGAAGGGGGAGAATACATAAAAATTACTGGCACGGTAATTGCTTTTTATACAAATGTTCTTTTTAAAAGTTTTCCCCAGTGTGAAAGTCCCTCTTTAAAAAGAATAAATTCACGGCACACCAATTTATTCCATGCCTGTAGATGGAGCATAATGAAGGCTTCTCTGTCAATACCTGATCAGGAGGCAAGTGACTGCCACTTGACCCAGCTTCTGGGTCTCCCTGCACGACGCAGTGCAGCAGTGGGGCCAGGGATCTCTGGGGGCAGCAGGCCTGCCTGCCAGCAGTCAGCATCAAGCCCAGACTCTAGGACTCAGGGACAAGTTCGAAAGACCTCATCAAAGACCCGAGACATGCACTCGAACAGAGGATACAGAACAGGGCGAGCTACGATCACAGAGATTCATGCTGACGGGAGGTGTGTGGGGCTGTAGGAACTGGGGAGCATGGGGGGCCCTCACTTTCCAGGGCCAGGTGAAGGGAGGCTTTATGACGGCTTCTGGGGGGTCAGGCCTCTCTCGGCCTGCCTGCAGGGCCCATGGAGGGAATTGGCATCTGGGGGTTGTAAGTGGGAGTGGCTTGCCTAGGCCGTAGAAAGCTCCTTAAGCCCGAAGGCGCCCAAACTGTCCCCCCACCTTCAGAAGGTAACTTCAGTGGACCCAAGCACAGGGCAGGAAGGGCTGCCGGAGCCTACGAGAGAAGAACCTGACCACGCCTGCAGACTCTGGAGGATGCCCCCTCGCCGGGAGGCCGAGTACCTGGAATTGGGGCTCCTTCTAAGTGCCCCCTTACCAGCTCTCTCATCTGTGGAATGGGGACAAGGACCTGGATGGCCTCACCACCCAGCCTTTGTGAGCACTGGATTAGGGACAATGAGAATGGCCCTGCACAAGTCCTGGGATCTCCACAGTGGGGTCACTTGGTCTAGCCCCCATCCCAGGGCACAGACACGCAGCCGACTGGCATCCTGCCCCCCCGCAGGGCTGCTGAGCACAGTGTCAAGCACAGTGACTTGCGGGGGTGCTCACCATGCACGGCGGAAGAGTGTGTGTGTGAATATGAGCTCCTCACCCACAACCCAGACTTCTCGGCTTTGCTAATTAATCAGCTAAGTAGTTCTCGCCTGCTCAGGTGATAGAGCTCTCAGCACCTGCCCCCTCGCAGTCCCATCCTACCCTGCTCACACCCCCACAGGCAGCACTCAGAACTTTGCATTCGGCCATACACACACGTGCACACGCTCGCCTGGTCACACCCCCACACGTGGCACACATGCAGGAGTGACCACTTTCACCTGTTCACACCCCCCTACTTGCAGCACCCACACACACAGGTTCACACGCTGTCTTCTACGTGCACAAGCATTCATGCCCACATTCCTCATGCGGCATCGTGCGTCTCTCTACTCAATGATCAGCCCATGTTCCACCTCGCACGAGCCTCAGCAGGTCAGGGACTGTCTCCCAGTGAGTCACGGGACCAAGAATCGCCAGGACCAGTTGTCTTCCAGGTCTGACTGCCTTTGTTCAGGTGGACTCCTGCCTGGAAGGCCTGGCCATGACCCTGCCCTCTGGCCATGGTCTCCAGACCCTGGATGACGGGAACACTGGATTGGGCCTGCCAGAGATTCCTGGCAGCCCCATCTTCTATGTGTGCCCAAAGGATGCAAAGCTGAAGGCAGTGGGGCGCATCAGACATCACTGGCCTTGGCATTGATCTGGAGGGATTCCTGGAGGAGCGGAGCTGTGGGATGGGTTTAAAGCTGGGGAGAGACCTGGAAAGGGTGGAAGGAGCGAGGAGAGTGGCAAGTGGACTGAGGGGAGGAAGCTGACAAATGTAGTTGGGGTGGCGGGGAGAAGGCACACAGGCAGCTGGGAGGCCCAAAGGCCTAAGGCGGGCTCCTTGCTACCCCTGCCCTGGGCCATATACTAGGCCCAGCCTTCAGGTCATTCCAGGAATGGCCCAGCCTCCCTAGCCGCAGCCTGACGTCTGGAGAGCCAGCACACTCATGCAGCCAGCTCTTCTCCAGGGCCCTTCTCCACAAACCCTGAGCCCTTCGTACCCATACACAGAGCAATTAGGGGATCATCTATGTGAGGCCAAGTCCTGTAGACCCCTCATGCAAGCCCACCTCTCTCAGGGCCAAAGCTCAAGCCTGCTGCACTGGTCTCAGTTTCCTCATGTGGGCTGACGGCTCCCGAGCCTGTGTGGGACAGTCAGAGCCCTGATCTTTCCGTCCTCAGTCCTTCAATGCCTGCCCCTTTGCTTTACCACCCACTGAACAGTTACTAGCTGAGGACCTACTCCGTGCCTGCCCTGCGGGCACCTATAGGCATATGCGACACTGCAGGCATGTGTGTGGCTGCACACCTGCACGTGTGCACAGCCTGCTTATCCACCCAGACCGACATCCTCTCATCCTGATGCCAGGCACTCAAGCCCTGAGGGTCAGTCACTTGGTTCCCTGACTCATGAGAACGCAAGGATGGACAAGGAGGGGGCCTGAGGGGTCTGCCCAGGATCTACCCCCTGCCTCTATGTGGAGCAGGCCACCCCTCTTTTAGGACCACCAGGTCCCAGGACTGGGAGAGAGGTACGGGAAAGAGAAGGTCTGTGGCTCTGTAACTTTCTCCAAAGCTGACATCTCTGCTCACAAGGAGAGGGCAGCCATCCTCAGAGAAGGTGGAGGGAGGCCACACTGAGCCTCCATTTCCTGCCTGGTCGTGGTAAATGCTGCTCATGCCGCCCCTGGGGCCGGCTGTGGTTTGTCAAAACCAATTACTTCTCTGCCTCCGCCAAGTGCTTGGGGCTCCATGAATCTGAGGCAAGTGTCCCTGTGGCTGCCACCGATCTA
This sequence comes from Lemur catta, assembly GCF_020740605.2. Taxonomy (NCBI): domain Eukaryota; kingdom Metazoa; phylum Chordata; class Mammalia; order Primates; family Lemuridae; genus Lemur; species Lemur catta. Next base: position 38,318,048 of record NC_059145.1, on the reverse strand, counting down.
GCAACGGATGGGAGTGAAGGACCGGGGAGGAATGCAGATCAGGTCAACCGTCCCCAGGGGCCTAGCATGGAAACCCATTCGGCTCCCACCTCCCATCCCCAACCATCCAGACCAGCCCCCGGCTCTGGACACGGCAGCCCCGTCACTCTGCAGAGATGGAGGCAGAGGCCGGGGGAGGGGAGCAGACCCTGGCCACTCCTCAACAAGCTGCACAGCCTGGGTCTTCATCAGGGCTGACTCCCCGCTGTCCTGCTACAAGGCCAGTCTCTCCGCAGACCCCGAGGGGAGTCAGAGTGTTCATCAGAACACTCTTCCTCTGTGTGTGTGTGTGTGTGTGTGTCTGTGTGTGTATGTGTGTGTGTATGGGAGGGCATCTTGATTTAGAAATGCATTCCCAAGATGCAAGGACTACATGGCTTTCACTTCAGGGAAGGGCCCTGCAGTGCAGCCAAGGGTTCCTGATCAAAATTCTCCCAGGCAGAGTTCTGCTGTCTGCCTAGTGAGGTTCTGCTAACAGCCACTGAGACTGTCTCTTCCTTAAATTGTGGGGCCCCCAGTCAGAAAACTTTCCAGAGATCCCTGGAGCTGCCACCCTCAAGAACCCCTGATCCCCAGCCCTGGCCTCAGCGACTCCATTTCTCACCCACTAACCTCCCATTCCCAGCACCAATACCTGGGGACAGCCCAGAGATCATTGGTTTTGCACTGGTCCTGTTCCACTGCCATCCCCTTCTCTAAGCCCATGGGCCTGAGAGATGAGCTGCCGACTTATTGACTGATTGGAGAAACCAACTCATGGCAGCCTACGGGCCCTTCCCCCACCTCCGTCCACCTCTACCCACAGGGGCCTCTGCAGCTGGCTCCCTGGGTTTCTGGCCAAAGAAGCCACCTACCCTTTCCTAGTCCACAGGCCCTGTTTCTTCAAGCCCTTTCCCAGCTTGGTGGCTTTTGTGCCTCGCTCAGTAAGACGTCCCCCAAAAGTGTCATAGTCAGATGGAAGAGAGAACCAATTTCCAAACTCCTGGGCTGAGTTGATTAGAAAAGACACCTTGGGTGTGTAAACTTTCTAAAACCGTAACTGGAAGGGCAGGCAATTAGTAGGGGGAGGGGCACAAAGTCAGCCTCACATTTGTGGGGCTCTGTCTGCACCCGTTCCTTATTCCTGCTCCCTGGAGATCCTCATGTCTCCTGTGAGGACAGGACTGCTCCGATCCCCATTTCACAAGTGGGGGAACCAAGGCTCAGAGAGGCAGGACAGTATATGTCCCAGGTCCCATAGTGTCTGCTCTTTCCGCCCACTCCAGTCTCACCACCACTCACCATGCAGCTGCTGCCCCTGGCACAGGCCCTGGGTTGAAATCCAGCTCTGCCTCCCCTGTGGGACCACAGGCAGGTCCCACCTTCAGAAGGCACAGTGTACACCACATGCTTCTCTCCCCCTCCTAGCTGTTCCCTATCCCTGGGAACTGACCTTGGATGTGCCCCTCAGTGACCTCTCGGCACAAGCTGGAAGCTGGAGGCCCCCTCCCCATGCCTGTACCAGCAGCTGATCCCACCCAGAGACACCCTTCGCACAGACCTGTGCCCTCTACACCTGTGGCCCCACAGAAACCTGGGCAGCAGCTCCCTACTGAGACTATTCAGAATCTAGAAAGCCTCGTAGCAGAGCTCCTGGCCCAGCCTTCCCTAAGACTCCAGGAGCAAGGAGCCCACTCATGCCCAGGCCCCTTCTCCTTGAGAGCAGGAAGAGGGAGGCCTGGGAGGGGATGGGGGCTGAAAAGGGTACCAGTACGTGACCCAGCCTCAGCAGCCCTAGAAGAGCTGCTGGAGTAGGGGACCCTCCAAGTGGCTGGTGCCCACAGAAGGGGTGGCCAACATCAGCCACCCCTCACCCTGGGGCAACCATCTCAGAGCAGCCCCCCAACACTGGGGGTGTGTGTGTGGAAGGGGACAGGAGATCTAAGCCAGTCAGCTGGCCCTCAGGCAGGAGTTCCTGCCATGGATGAAACAGCTTTTGAAAAGCTTCTCAAAAATGGAATTTTCTCCTGCCAGTGACAATGGGGTGGGGGAGGGGGGAGCGAGCAGGAGGGCAGCAACCACTCCCCCCAACCCTGTGGCTCTCCACACAGTGCTCAGGGAGAGCACTCCCAGACCTTGCAGTGGGAGGGGGTGCCAGGAAAGGCCACCCCCAGGTCAGGGCCCAGGAATCAAAGAGGCGGGGAGCAGGCTGGGCTGGGGGGACGCACAGGGGATCCGGGCAGGGCTTCAGTCAGGCTCTACGCATTCGCCTCTCTGTCCCGATTACGCTTGAGCAGCGGCCTCACCGCGTTTCAGACGCCCTCCCAGGAGCCCTCCCCCCAGCCCCATGCATCCCCGCTGGGTGCCAAGCAAGAGGACCATATGGTGGGAATAATAAGACAATTAACTTTCCATTAAAGAATAATATATGTGGGTTTTTAGGGAGGCGAGCGACAGCAATCCCTACCCAGCGGCATATTTCACACCCGCGCCTCCCCACCCCCACCCTTGCCCCGACCCTGATGTGCCCCACATCCCCATCACCTACACAGGAGACAGGAGGGCACCACTGGGCCTTGCTGGGAAGCGGCTGGTTGGAGGGGTGGGGGCGGCACAATGAGTAAGTGTGGAGCCCCTGGTATGATGGTGCTGAGGCTGCAGGAAGCCTGGTGAGGGCTGTGCAGGGCCTGAGTGAGCTCCCTCGCCACTCCTCACCTGTCTCGCTAGCGACAGCCCGTGCCAGTGGGGGACCACCTGGCCAAGAAGGTGCATGCCTACCTCTTGGGGCACATGTGAACCACAGTGCTCTGATAAAAGGACCAACTGAAGGGTCTGGGGGTCACAATCTCTTGTGCTTCCCTTGCCTGGCCCTCTAGGGGCTGCTCTGTCCCCTGGCACCTCCCCCCACCCCAACATCCTTCCTCCTCTTCTGCCCCAGCACCTCTAAGGTCCTCAGGCTCCCTGGCACTCTTGGGCACCGCTAACCCTACCTGGGATGCTCAGAGAGCACCCTCCCCTAACGGGAAAAGACCACAGGCTCAGCCAGCACCCCCAGAGTCAGCGTGTGAGTATGCATGTTTCAGGACTGGTGGCGCCCGCTGGGGAGGAGGGTGCAGGGGGTCAGGGAAAGATCTGCCTCAAAGGCACCTGCAGAGAGGCCCTGTTCCACCACCCTTAGTCCTGCAGGAAAGGGGCCCTGGACGAGCCAGACTTTGGTCCATGCCAGGAGCTGGGTCCAGATGTGGCACTCCACAAATATTAATTACACATTCCCAGGGAGCGCTGACCAGACAGGGCACAGGGATGGCCGGGGGCAGACAAGATGGGTAGGACTATGATGCTGTCACTGGTTCAGAAATGCCATTCCTGGCCATCCCTAAGAAGTGGGGGCACACAGACACTACTGGCCTGAATCACCATGACTGTCCAGAGCGGCATAGCAGTGGAGAGGGGAGCAAACGACTTGGGGCTGGGGATCGCCAGGTCCTGGGGTCCTGCTCTCTCTGGAGGCAGGCTCAGCAGTCCAGGGGAGGGGCTGCCCCAGGGTGGCTCCTCTGCCAGGACACCTCCCCTGCACTGCACAGGGCTGGCCTGCCAGGGCCCAAGGAAGGGACGGCTGGTGGAAGCAGTCAGCCAGGGCCTTGGTTTCCCCATGTGTATGATAGGACTATGGGAATAACCGTGGGCTAAGGCTATCGTGGGGGATCAGGTAGCTGGACATATGGGTTGGGCTCTACATCATTTCTGCCCTGACCACCAGGTGAGCTACGGGGGGTTGATGCAGGCTGGGAAAGGCTCCTATGGGTCGGGGCTTGGCTTGAACCTTCCCAGAGGGTAGCCTGTGGCCCCCAGACATGGCTGTCCCAGGTTCCTGTTCTTAGCCCAGCTCTGGCCAGGCAGCCTGTCCCCACTGCCAGCCTCCAGGCCAGGTAGAGGGTCTTTTCCCCTCTTTCTGTAGAGATCCTCCAAGGAAGGTGTCTCACCCAGGTCAGGACCCCATTTTAGGGCTATTGAACCTGATGAGCCAACTGGTTCTTCCTCATGTCTGACTAAAATCTCTCCTGCTTTGCCTTCCCACAGGGTTCCCAGAGTGTTCCCCCTGTACCTTAGACACCCAGCCAGAAGGGAGTAGGTCCCTGGCTGTACCCATCAGACTGGCGTGGGCTTTAGAAAGGGGAGACCTGCCCATCTCCACATCCTCCCCGCCCCCACCCCTGTGCACCCCCAGGCACCTGATGAATTATTCATCCTGATCAGCCTCATTATGTAAACGAGCTCAGAGCCCAAGCATATGCTCTCTGCTCTCCCCCCAGGATGGGGACAATATGGTGCTGATGGGGGAGGGTAGAGAAGAGGCTCAGGAGATTTTGCTCAGCCTCCAGGGACTCTGGAGGGGGTGGACAGCACCAGGGTCTACATTTTTGTGGGCCATTTAGGCTAAGAGTGGGCCAGGGTTGGGTGGGGGGTGGGGTGCTGGGGAACCCAGGAGGGTGTGGCTCAGGGTGTCTGGCTAAGTATGGGAGTGGGATGGCATGGGAGCACCAGGTCATAGCAGGAGCACCGACTATGCACTGGGCCTGGGGTTAGATGAAGAAATGTGATGGGGTCTTCACAGACAACCCCTATACCCTGCAGAAGTATGTCACGGTTTCCAAACTACAAATGGGCTACAGTCTGCACCCAGTCATGCCCCCATGGGGTTGTGGTGAGGTTGGGAAAAGGAAAGTGCCAAGGCAAGGAAAATGTTCCCAAATGCTACTGTCTGCAGTTTCTGCACTCTTGCAGCTGCCAGCCCTCGTGGCTCCAAGCTACTGGGGGTGGAGCAGCCTCTAGGATGGGGCAGGCAGGGAGTGCAACCACTGGGGAGAAGGCCAAGGGGGCCCAGATACTAAGATCACCCCAGCTGCAGGTGTTTGGGGGCAGCTCAGAATCAGCTCAAAGAGGCCTGAGGAGGGGCAGCCCCAGTGGGGGAGGGGCAAGTCTGTCTGTTTGGCAGAGCTGGTGCCAGGGTACACTGCAGCATCCATAGCTGGGTCAGGGCTCTGCTCTAAGCATCCTGCTGACCTGTCAGAGCCAGGCATGGGGTGGGCACATGGGCCCTCTCATATGCATCTGAAGGAGAGCAATGGTGGCTCAATCAGGGTCAGGGTTCATTCCTTCCTGCTCTCCCAGGGTTGCTGTCTTCCTCTAGAACTCTACATCTGGCCCCCCATACCCCTACCTCACCAGAGTGCCCAGTGCCAAGAAGCAGCCCCAGAGCTGTCAGCAGGAAGTAAGAGGGTGAGGAAGCAGGTGAGAAAAAACTGGAGCAGCACAGAGAGCCGCTGGAGAGCTGGCAGCCATCCGCAGCAGAGGGGCTGCCAGGAGGAGCTGGACGCCAGGTCAGCACTTCCCGGCCTGCCCCTCACACCACGCACAGCCCTGCTCCTGCCCAGCTCCCCGCTGCCCCAGGCTCATCCTGTCTGTCCCACAAGAGTGGAAGGAGGCCAGGGGAGGAGTGGACCCTGGAACAGGGGTCAGGAGCCAGGGTCCAAGCCCTAGCTCTGCCACAAGCCAGCTGCACAACCACCTTGGTGACTGCTGGGCAGGTAGGGGTGGGGGAGGACATGCTCACCGATAAAAGTGTCTGGAATCACTCAAGTCCCATCAGAAAGTAAGGAAACACAGCCTAGGAGTGAAAATGATTAATGAGGGAAACTCAAATTTGATTTCTAAAAAAGGGAGCATATCTGCATGGGCCTGTCCATTGCCATTCTTGCCACCTCATCCCTCCAGACTTCCCAGCCACACCATGGGTCAAGAATGAGGATCAGAGAGGGTCCAGGACTCACCCAGGGGCACATGATGGGTACACTAAGCTGGGAGTCCATTTCTGGTCCTCACTATCCAGCAAACTCAATGGTCTAGACAGATCTGAGTCTCAGGCATGAATGTGTACATTATTTTCTCATTGACAAACTTTCAGGGTCTGAGTTGCCCATGAGTATAAAATAAACAATGTCTCCAAGCTGAGGGTTCAAAGCATGGAGGATTGTCGACTGGAGGTACATGGTTAACTCCTCTTGCAGGGTACGTTTTATGTCCCAATATGAAATTTGGAAAGGTACACGATGCACATACTGGGAAACTATCATTCCTTCATTAACCCACACAGCTGTACTTGGCAGTTGCCACTTAGAGCCTGGTTAGTGCTAGGTGCTATTCCTGAGCCTAAATTGACTCCTGTTCCGGAACAGCTTTCCCTACAGCGCTTTCTCTGGAAAGCTCTGCTGGCCTCCAAGTGTGGCTGAGTCATTGAGAGTTCACAGGAAGAGAGTGTGATGGGGCTACTGCGACTCAAGCCCAGCAACCAGGAAAGGGAGGCTCAGAGGCGCCGGGCCACTGTGGAGAGGACACCCAGCAAGCTGGATGTCCTCTAGACCTGGACTCCCCCAGCTACCATGTCACCACCCAACTAGCCACCCCAATCAGCCCCATCCTGTGCCAGAGGTCCTACATCCATGGCTAACGCCAACACACTCACAGCCACCCATTTCCTGGACACCAGCTAAACCAAGCATGAGGAAAGGACTGAGGACAACCCCACAGTCCCTGCCCCACGAAGGTTACATCCTGACCCTGATCAGGAGGGATGACAGGAACACAGAGGGTACAGGGTCACCAAACCCTGGACCTGGACTCTCGACTGAACCACCAACAGCAAGTCAGTTTACTCTGCTGCTCTCAGGCCAACTGTCAGCAGGAGGTCCCCATTGATCCCCCGCCCATTTCTGGCCAGTACGTCCTGGCCCAAGCTCCCAGCAACAAGATCCTCAAAATCCCACCCCCTCCACTCCAGAGAGCAGCTCTCTGAGCCTCTGCATCTCTACATAAAGAGCAATGGCTCAGGAGCCCGTGGCCTGACAGCAACACATTTTGCAGCCTTCTGGGGGTGACGGATGGCCTGCTCTTCACATCACTATTTCAAACATTAACATAATCTCCCAGGATGAATGTGGTGGCTGGTGCCTAATCAATCACCCCACCCGCACCTTGATCCCTCATCCCGCCAGGCACAGGATTTCCACTCATCTCGTCTCATGCTACAGCGCCTCGAGCCCGCGTTTGGGACTGCTGGAACCGGCCATTCCATCTGTTTCATGCACTGTCCCTTTGGCTTCCGTGCACCCCTGCATCTACTGGCCCCTCGAGGGCCCTACCCCAGGTGCTGCCTCAAACACATCCCTCACCTTCCTGGAAACCTGAAAAGCCCAACACCCTTTCAGTGACAAGTCTTCATCAGAATTGGGTCACTGCTCCAACAGTCACCTCATGAAGAGCAGCCAAGACCCAGGGGCGGGTAGGCGCACTGCTTTTCTAGTCATTTCCCCACCTGTCCCCAGGGGCCCAGCAGTGCCCTACCATGCTGGACCTCAACAACGCCAAATCGCCCTCACTTCTTATTTCTAAAGCTCTTCCCCATCCCCTTGGAAGAGTGTCCCTGAGGGAAAGCAAGTGGCACGGGGCTCACCTCGCGGAGTTGCTGCACGCCTCCGAAAATCCGCATTACGCCGTCGACCTCCTGCTCCAGGCGCCGGGCCCAGTGCTGCATTCTGTGTGCAGAGAGGAGAGAGCCATCAGGAGGGCCCACCTGCAGTTGGCACAGCCCAGCCCCAGCCACCCAGAGGGGACCAAGGGCAGCCACCTACTCACATCCCAATTTTCACTAGAGGAGAAACAGAGGCAAGGAACCAGCGTGTGCCTGTGAGTCCCCTTTGAAGTCCAGACCTGGTGGCCCTGGCTCTGTCGGCCAGCCAGGGAGGAGAGAAGAGTGTATTGTAAACGCACTGAGGAAGTTCAGCAGCTTGGAAAAGCCTGCAGGGAGACTATTCTTCACCGTGAAGAGCCAGCCCTTGATGTAGCTGCTCTGAACATGGGGACTTCGGGACACCAGGGAGGAAGAGCGTGTGAGGGAGCTGGTGGGGGGACGGTTTGCTGGATCTTGGAGCCTCCTGTCCCTAAGGCCAGGTGGGACCTGGAGAAGGGGAGGGAACACTGCTGGCACCACCAAGTCATTGTGTAACGGGGGGCGGGTCCCTGCCCCTCTGGGCCTCACCTGAGCAGTGGACATGGGGAATTCCAGCTCAGATGGCCCTTGCCTTTTCCTGGTAAACAGATGTTCGTTCATCTGAGGCTCACTGCCAGCTGTCCTGCAGGAACCGCCCACTCACGGGTACTGCAGACCATCCCACCCCTTTCTGGGGGCCTGGCATGCCCCACAATCCCCTTGAGCCACAGTCTGAGCAGGTCTTCTCATACTGGTGCCACCCTGGGATTGTCTTAATCCATCTGTGTCTCAGCTACCTCCTCTGGAATGGGGGATAATTTGGGGCCATCTTTTAGGGTATTACAAGAACACATGAGAATAGGCAAGTCAAGGGTGCTGCACAGGGATCTTTGTGAGTGGACAGGATGGACAGTTGGTCACATGGCCCTGTATTCTTAGCCCTACAACCAGGAAAAGGGAAGGTATCTGGGCAGAGGCCTCACCTGTGTTCACACCTGTGACCCCCACCTTAGGCACAGCCACATCAGGTGAGCAAAATCACACTGGTCTCAGCCAGCCAGAGAAACACTCTCCACACAGCCAAAGGCGCTCTCTGCTGTGACCACGGCTCCTTGTTCTCATGCATCTGAAACTCAACTTCCCCATCCCACTTGACACACTCCCATCTGCATGCGAGGCCCTTCCAAGAATTACCACAAAGATTTAAATAAGCTATGGGTTAAGCATAGCCCATAGAGAACAGGAGGGGTAGGGTGAGGCTAGTTCCAAGTCCCTGGAGGTACCCCAGCAGCCACAGGGTCCAAGAGGTTGTATCTGGCCCCAACAGCCCTCCCTGGGTCTGCTACCTCCCCAGTGTCACTCAGGGCCAGGACTCTCTTCTGGTTCCCTGGGTCAGAAAAGTCAAGTCTCTACCCAGAGCCCTACCCTGCATCCCTCCTCAGGCCTGGGGGTGGGGGGCTGGGCCCATGCCATTGTGTGTGCCCGGGTCGGTTGGCATGGGAACTTGGAGGAGGAGGCGGGCAGATCACTAATTGCAATTTGCCAAGCTGAATGTCAGGACCGTGATGGAAAAAAAAAAAATCAACATCAAAAGAAAGAAGTATTAGCTTCGGCTTGTTGCTGGCTGAGCCACAGCCTGATTCCCTCCTCCGCTCCCCACCACAGGGGGAAATTTAACCTGAGTTCGGGTGGAGGCCAGGCTGCAGGCTGGGCTAAGAAGGGCAATCAGGCCCCAGCCGCCAGCCTGCGGAAGGCAGAAGCCAGCAGAGAACCGAGGGCCTGCTTGGCCTCTGGCTACTGTCCACCAGTGCTGATCTCCTGGGCCTGGCTGCAGGTGGACAAGGCAGCAGGTGGCTTTTCTGTGCTCCTGAGATGGAGCCTGGAGGCCAATGTTGGGATGGGCTGCCACATAGTACTGTGTCCAGCCAGGCAGGCAGCAGACAAATGGGCAGAGTCAGGATCTGATCGCCAAAGGGAACCATTAGCTCTGGCCTGGCTCTGACTCTGACCTCAGTCATTCACTGGTCTAGGGGACAAAATGCCAATCATAATCCTTCCTGGAACTAATATGTACAAGGGCATCTACTATGTGCAAGATGTAATCCCAGCACGTCACCTGCTTTCTCATTTCAATCTTCACAAAGAAGCAAACATTATCATCTCCAACTCACAGATGAGGAAACTGAGGCACAGAGGATTTAAGTGACTTGCCCAAGGTCACTCATCCAGGAAGTAGTGAACTCAGGATTTGACCCAGAAGTGTGCTGGAGTTGCAAGAGCTGACTCACAAAAGCCAATCATGTGCACCTCTTCCCAACTCTGCATTCAGTGCCACCACCTTGGGAACTTGAAATCAGTCATAGCAGGAATATTTACACCATGAAAATTGGCAAATGCTAGAAACAATGGTTATTTCCCCCTACAGAGCAAACCGTAAACATTTACCAGTCCACCACTGATTCTACCCCAGGCTGTTGACTCTTTCCTAGTACGTCTATAGGTCTCTGTTTCTAGGATTTCACAGATAAATAAAAGAAAATTAATTGGGAGAACAGACATGAATGCCATGTTTATTTTGCTCAGACAACACATTATTATTATAATCACCATCATTTCATCTAAAAAGGCTATTTCAACACTAAAATAATTTTAGAAGAGCCAAATCTCAGGATAAAGCCCAATTCACATACACACTCTCTCTCCCTCCCTCCCTCTCTCTTTCTCCATGTCTCTCCTGTGTGCTCTCTCTCTCTCTCTCTCTCTCTCTCTCTCACACACACACACACACACACACACACACACACAGTCTCCCCACTTCTACCCCCAGGCTGAGCAGCTCTAGACTCTGCTATGGGCTGCAGGGACTGGCCTGCCACAACGTATCAGGACACATACACCCCCTCCCAGGGTCTAGGGTAGCTCTAGCCCTTAGTCTGGCATCCTGGACCTGCCAGGCAGACCCCAGGCCCTAGCCCACTGCCCCTCAGCACAATTCCAGGGAAAACAAGTTACTCTGATTATTCACCTAAATCAAACCCAGTTAGGAAGGCAAATATGTACATCCTAGAGTTAAAAAGAACATGATGGATAATTCAGTCCATCATCACAGGGATGTAACTTTGTGGGTTCTAGGGTTTGGCCAGTGTCCCAGTGCTGGCTCTGAGGGGGGACACACAGGCACTGAGGAGGCCAGAGTTGACTATGTACCTGCAGCGTTCCTGCCTTGAGGCCGGAGCAGCTAACCACCCAGCCAAGTCCAGCCCTCGCCAGGCAGTCACACTCAATCCAGCAGAAGGGCATGGGGGCTTTGGAAGGATGGGGGATGCATCAGGACCCATGGCCCCACTCACTGGGGCAAAGGCAGTTGACTGAATCCTTCCTTGGACCGAAGTGCCCGGCTCCCAGCTCAGCCAATGCCTCCCTGACTAGACAGCGTGGCTCACGGGCCACATACCCAACAGGGACGTCCACCTGCCGGTTCCCCACATCTTAGTGATTTTCCATGTTCTTCATTGAGATGACACTGCTTATCCCTAAGTGCTTCTAAGTGCCAAATTAACCAGACAGTAAGGGAGAGTGTCTGGGAGGAAATGGGTGCACCCAGGGGCTGCGGTGGCTTACTGGTGTGGGCAAGAGAGCCACATCCTCCAACGTGCCCAAACCCAGGGTGGGGAGTGGGTGGTGAAGGCACTGTGGCTTCATTTCACAGACCAGAAAACTGAAGCCCCTGGCAGGGATGGGAGCAGGGTCATATACTTAGAGAGAAGCCAGACCTGTCCTCCTGCCTCCATCAGCTCCATGAGCCCATCCTTCCAGGACAATGTAGCCTCTGGAGAGCCTCAGTGGGGAGAGGCTACCTCTGCCAGCTGTGTGACCTTGGAGAGTTCTTTCCCCTGAAACCTCAGCTTTTCCACCTGTAAATGGGGGTAATAATGACTGGCTGAATAGCTTTTTTGGGGTTTTTTTTTTGAGACAGACTCTTGCTCTGTTGCCTGGGCTAAGTGCAGTGGCATCATCACAGCTCACTGCAACCTCAAACTCCTGGCCTCAAGTGATCCTCCTGCCTCAGCCTCCTGAGTAGCTGGGACTACAGGTATGTGCCACCATGCCTGGCTAATTTTTCTATTTTTTGTAGAGACAGGGTCTCACTCTTGCTCAGGCTGGTCTCGAACTCCTGACTTCAAGCAATCCTCCCACAGCACTAGGATTACAGGCATGACACCTGGCCTGGCTGAAAAGCCAGAACAAAGCCACATGGAAATATTGATAGGTAGTATTATTACTGGGGAGTCCCCTGAGGGACAGACCCCTCCCTCAAGATCTAAGAACTTATTGAGGGCTCAGGAAATCTTTGAGGAATGCCTGCACCTGGCGGGGAGGGTCAATGCGGGGTGGAGGCTGAGGCAGCTCCTCAGGAAAGAAGATGGCACCATGTGTTGTGGGATGCTAGGCCTCGGTCTCCAGGGCATGTTTCAGAATCAAGAGGAGTAGGGGAGCGAGGAGGGTGTCACTATCAGGCAAGGGAGCAAAGTCACCATGCATGGGGTGAGGAACTACAGCTGAGGACCCCTTCAGCAGATAGAACCACTGAGACTCCAGTGAAAAGGCCGGGGAGGCCCTGGGTCAAACTGCTCAGCACTCAGGTGGGGGCCTCCAGCTCAGAGGCCAGCTGCAAATGCTCACCCAGAGGGGAGGGTGAGGGCAACGGGGGAACAGAGGGGGAGGAGAGGGATGGGGGGAAGCGGAAGAGCCAGAGCCCGTGTGCAGATGCAGCAGCATAGATTAAACTGTTGCCAGTTGTTAATTTTATATGTGAAGTTGTTGATCAGAATGTGATTTAATTGTACAGTATAATCCAGGCTTTTGGAATAAATTATGCAGAAAACTCATCTATAATTAAACAAATCAAAAAACCAGAGACAGGTGACACTGCAGGTTCACCCTCAGAGGGCACGGGTGGGTGTGGGCGCTGGACCCAGTGAGAGGCAAGAAGGGAAGAGGAGGGGCTTTGTTCAAGGCAGAGGGGCAGGCCCAGGAGAGCGAGGGGCTTGGAAGCCCCAAGCTCTGCCTCTTCAGGACTTCCTGCCACCCACATGGAGGCATCTTTTGTCATCAAAGCCTTGCTGCCTCTACCTGACAGCCTGTCTGGATAAACTGTTCCACCAGGGGCCTACAAGCAGTCTGCAGCCCTCCCCTCACGTTGGCAGCGGCGAGCAGGTGGATACTGAGGGTGGGACAGCAGGTGAAGCGGGAGGGGTGGATGTGGGCAGAGGCTGGGGCAGGCAGGGGTGTGTAGGAGCAGGCACAGCAGAGGCCTGTTGTCGCCAAGGGCACGGTGAACCAAACTCAGCAATGGTGGGGCCCCAGGTCTCATGCTTCTCTCATGACAGGCTGGCCAAATTATTCTCCCAGCTCTGGGGGAAGCAACAATTTGAAATAAAGTGCTGTTTAATTATTCTGGTTATATTTCAGCTGGCCTGCCACCTCCCACCTCAGTGCCTTCACAGTTTCCTGAAGAGAAAAGAAAGAGAGATATGGGGGTTTGGGGGAGGGAATGACAGACAGAAAGACACAGACATGAAGAGAGTCCAAGAGAGCCTGGGCTAGAGGGGACTGTGTTAGGCTGACCCCATCCCAGGGGAAGACAAGCTGGCAGTGAGCAAGGGGGCCACTCCCCCATCCCAGACTGGAGAGGGTGTGGTCACTCAAAGCCCAGAAAGCAGCTGTGGCCTGGCCTGAAGCAGTGCTTGGGACATGGCTGGCCCCTCCCCTATGTCCTAGCCCTGATGCAAATGACAGGAAGTTCAAGGCTGCACTCCAGGATTGTGGCATCTCCGGGGCTATATCCCCTGGCCTGTTCTCTCTGACCATTCAGGCAATGTCCCTCTGTACTTGGACAGGGTGGCCAGATCCGGCCCTGGCTCTGGCAAGACCCTGAACCAGACATGTCCTCTTAGGCTTCAGTTTTCCCATTTGGAAAACAGAAATAAAGTTCACCACCCCATCCACTTCCCAGGACCCCAACAGGAGGCCAGCAGGAACCATGGCCCCACGCAAGGATGCCAGCAATGATGATGGCCCCACAGGCTCACAAGGGATGGCAGGGCTGCTCCCCACCAGTCCAGTCCCCCTCCTCGGACCTGCAGCTCCCTAAGTGCAGGGTGGCTGTGCCTCCTCCTGAGACTGGGGCCACCAGGTGGGCTGCAGTCCCTCCCTGCACTGCCCGAGCCCTGACACAGGGGAGGCCTCCCTGGCGCATTGCCCGGGGAACCCTGGGGTAGGGCAGGGCTTTCTGTGACCAGACCTTCCTTCCTGCCTGTCCATGCAGGAGAGAAGACTCTCAGGCCTCCTAAGGATGACAGGATTGGCAGAGGGCAACAGTCCAGCTGAGGTCACTTACTCCCCAGAGGCCACCTGGGCCAAGCCACTCAAGGCCATCAAGATCACAGTGCCTTGAGATGTGGGGGCCCTATATAGACCATAGATGGGAAACTGAGGCCAGATTGAGAAGGGAGCATGCTTGCCCAGCTGATTCATGGTAGATTAAGGCTCCTCAGCTAGCTACCCACCATTTCACAAACAAGTAAGCTGAGGCATAGAACTCGAAGGGAACTGGCCCATCTTCAACCTGTTTGTGATTCAGTTAAAGGGATACTTAGAGTGAGCAGCATGACACCTCCAGGAGCATCGTTCCCCCCGCCCCCCACCCACCCGTGCACACAGGGGCGAAGTCAGTCCATTTATCACGAGGGAACCTCAGAAACCCTGAGGAGCTGGGGGAGGGGCTGGTGTTGCTGAAGCCCAAATTAGGCCTCCACTACGTGTGCCTTGGGACCCTGCCCAAATACTGCTCCTTAATGAGGTTATTAATTACGGGGCTGTCCCTTTCCTTTCTTTGCTGAGAAAGAGCTTTTCCTTCTAATTGGTGCTCGGCTGAAAGGCAGCCGTAAGCCTGTGCCTCCTTCTCAGCCTAATGGTGAACAGTCACCCAGCTTTAATTAGGGTGCCAGGTCCAGCCCAATATTTACTCGTAACAGCCTGATGGGACAGGAGGAACTGGGGGAAGGAACAGGCCTGGAGCCAGGAAGCAGTATTATTCAGGGCTGGGAGAGCCACTTGGCTCTGTGGCTTGGCTTCTGCAGGTCTGTTTCCCTCTCGAATCAAGGAGGGTGGCCTGAGTCCTCAACGGGCCATTTGGGGATCAATGTCCCAAGGGGTCTGATGGGGCCCTCCCTGCCTGGGGCCTGCACCTGTGAGCAGGCATCACAGTGGTGACAGGCCAGGGATCTCACCACACTGCTTTAATTCATCTTCACAGCAGCCAGATCATTATCCCCAACCCTCAGAGGGGGAAATTAAGGCACAGAGCAACTGAGCGATGTGTCCAAGGTTGCAGGGTTCATGTGCACAAATCAGGATGCACATAGCTCAGGACACCAGTCTTGAACACCCAGCTGCTGGCATGGCATGGCCACTAGGATGTGTAACAGGCCTCTCAAACTGAATGTGTTTAAAACTGAGATCCCGACCTCCCTCTAGACCTGCTCTCCCCCTTCCCTGACCCCCTGCCTCCACACCTCAGCTGACGGTAGCTCCCTCTGTTCCGGCCAGAAGCCTCAGGGTGACCTAGAACACTGGCCTCCCCCAGTGTGGCTTGAATACACCCCTACACTCCCTTGCACATGCTGTTCCCTCTGCCTGGAATAGTCTCTCTTTGGAAGTACACAGGGCCTCTCTCACCTCCTTCAGGTATCTGCACACGTGTCACCTGCCCAGTGAAGTCCACCTTGACCCCCCATTTTAAATTGCACTCCCCAGCAGCCAATGATCTCTATGTCCCCTCCTGGGGTTGTTATTTTAGCTGGTATTTCATGAGACATCCTCTCTCTTATTTACTGTTCGCTTCTGCCTTGGGCTGTGAGCCCTGAGGGAGGAGGCTCCTGCTCTCCAGCCTGGAAGAACAGGCCTTTTGCTGAGTGAATATACCTCCCCAGGGTCCAGTGACCTCGCAGCCACCCTCCCAGCCTGCGTGTGGCTGGCCAGAGGAGCAGGCAGGCAGGGTGAGCAGTGGGAGCCCACAGAGGGACTGGAAGTGTGGTGGCTGCCCCAGGGCTGGCCCAGGAGGCCCTCCCTTCCCCTGGCTCCTTTCTGCATGAATTATTAAGGCTCATTTATGATGGGCCTGCCCAGGCCTGTGGCTTCTGTGCATAATTCATGGCTCTCTCAGAAGGGCCTGGCGCTGTGGCAGCCACTTCTTCCAGAAAGCAAGAAGAAAGTGCAGAGGAGTGACCCAGCCCTGGGCTGCCCTCCACCCTATCTCTGTCATCCTGTTCCCGAACACAGGCTCTACCCACCCCCTGCCCTGTGGCACTTTCTCCTGCACACTTAGGTTCTGGTTCCCGGGGCCTGAGTCCACGGGCTTTGCGCAGGCTCATCCACTCCAATCTGCGCCTCGGTTTACCATCTGTGGACTGACAAAGTCGAGCCACACTGGTGGTTTTCAAACTGCTCTGGCAGCAAGATTATCTGCTTTTTATTTTTTCAACAAAATCCCATATGAAGCCCCAACACGCAACCAGTAAGGCAGTTAGTTACTGATGAGTATAAACATATTCTAGAAGGCAGCACTGTAAAACACGACTGGTATTAAGCAAATAATCATTACAAACATTGAGGCTGTTCTGCAGAGCCTGGATTCAGGATCCATGGGGGCCTCTGCAGCTTCCATTACCCCAGCACTCAGTTTATTCTTGCATTTTACAGAAACTCCTGGTACACAGAGACAGGCAGCCGCAAACGGTAACAGTGATTTACAGCTCACCACATAGGGTGGTGGGAGAATCCTTTCCTGAGGTCCAAGATAAAACCAACAATTCCCCTGGTAACTGAGGCCCATGGGTCTCCAAGGTGCCAGCACCCAAGTGTCATTGTCTGTGAATTTCCCAATAGTCCAGAGCTGGGATTTAGCAATCAGCAAGAGGAGCTCATGAACCAGCCAAGGCCTCTCCAGGGGAAAGCAGAGGGTTCCAGCCAGGGGCACTGGGAGAGCTATCTGCCATCCACTCTGCCTAGGATCCTGTCTCTTTCCCCAGCCCGGAGCCACCTGCCCCAGCCACTGACACAGACTGGGCATTCTGGGGTAGGCAACATCTCCTCTCTCCAGCACATTCCCCAGGTAGTCAGACATGATAGGAACATAACACCTGCCCAGGCCCATTTAACAAACAGAGTAAGCTGAGACTCAGCAAGATCAGCTTTCAGGAGGTGAATATATCGCTGCATCCCTGTGTGCCCAGCCAGGTGCTGTAATGGGGGAGCCGTACCCAAGCCTGGTCTCAGGGAGTGCAGAGTAGTGTTGAGGCACCACCTCTGGAGGTCACCAGGAGCTCCAGCCTCCTGTTCCTGTCCCACATAGTAGTTAAAGCTTGACTAGAGGTGGTAGGGCAGACCCTGTTCACATGTCACCAACCACTCTGGTCAGATTCTGTGATTCACATGTCCCCATCTCCCCTCTTGCACATCCTCCCCACCCCCCAGCATGACTCAAATCCTTGCTGAGCCACAAATAGTTGTCCTCTGTGTGTGTCCTCAACATGGCCTCCTGCCTTGAGGAGGACAGAGACCCCCTCAGGGTCCTTTGTTCCCCCTCAGGGCAGTGACCTCTGTGAAAGCTCACAGGCCCCCGGAGGACATCCAGGTACAGAGGAGAAGCCAAGCAAACACTTCAGAGCTGAAACCATCAGGGCCAGCTTTGTTCTCTGCTCTTGTTCCTCCTCTACCTGGCCAAGTCACTTCTACCAGGAAGCCTTCTTGGATTTCCCCCACCCCCTTCTCAAACCCATAGTCCCCACCACGCTTTGCTAAGCCTCACCTTAGATTGAGGCTGCAGCCTGGTCCCATTACCAAACTTCCTGTAGAGCTTAGCTTGGAGCCTGGCAAAGATAAGCCTTCTGGAAACACTTGGGGATAAATTTACTAGGACACCTTCCCCCCAACAGACTGGTGCCTGCCAGTCTGCAGTGGGAGGGAAGCTCCAACTTCAGCAGGCAGCAGGTAGCCAAGGACAGAGGACAAGAAATGATGTGGAGCACCTACTGTGTGCCGGGTGCTCTGTGTGTGATTCCCACTGATGTTACACAGTACTCTTGGCTCGGTGCAGATCAATCATGCCCATTTCATGGATGAGGACTCTGAGGCCTGTGGAGATGGAGCAACTTGCCCAAGAACACACAACCAGTCTATGCCGAACCATAATTTGAACCCAGTGAAGTTTGGTTTCAGAGCCCTGCTCCTGACCCTTAGGCCAACAGGCCTCCCTAATCCCCAAGGTGGACTCCAATGGCCAAACTTAGGAAACAGGGTGCAGGTAAAAGCTACCCCTCATTTATGACCTTTTCCAACTTTGGGAAAGGGACTGGCCCACCTCTACATCAGGGACCCCAGTGCCTGCCAAGCAAGCCAAAGCCAGGTGCAATGGGGAAGTCATTCCTCACAGCCCTCCAGAGCTATCCTGCTGTCAGAATGTTGTCTCAGAGCTCTGGCTCCCTCAAATCCCCCTGCCAGGGAGCCTGCACTAAGTATGGGGGGAACACCCACCTCCTCTGGGATCTGCTTTTCACCACTGCCTGGCTTCTCAGAGTAAATCCAATGTGAGTGCTCAAGCTGCCCTGATGCGCTGTGCGGTGAATCCTTTAGCAACGCAAATCCCCTCTGAGGGTGGCAAGAGATCCACAGCTACAGCAATGAAGGGGCTTCAAGTACCACCCCAGGAGCCTCCCCCTTCTGGCATCCTCAGGGCGGTGGCCAGCCAGAGAGGAACCACCCTGCCTGGTGAGCCTGTGTTGTCCTAAGGGTTGGCTTGAGAAGAGGCAGGTGACTGAACCAGCAGGGCTCACTACTGCAAAATACTTTGCAGGTGTTTACACCTTTCTGTAAATTCCCAACGAGCTCACTCCTCATTCATTCATTCATTCATTCATTTAGATGGTTACCATGTACCTACTGTGGGCATGGGGAAGGATTCAACGGTGAGTGGGGCAGATGCAGGCCTGCCCTTGGGAGCTTGGAATTCAGGCAAAGCAGGCTGTCATCTGATCCAGATCAGGGCCTGACGAGCAGAGGGAAGGGGAATCCAGTGAGCCTTGGAGGGCAGGATGCATGGGAAGGGCTGGCCAGGTGAAGGAGGCACTGCGGAGTGGGAGGGCAGTCCAGACGAAGGGCACGGCACATGCAAGGCCCAGCAGTAAGCTCTGCACACAGTGACCCCGTGAGCACCCACTGACTGACCATGGGTACAAAGGTGGGCTGCTCCCACACTGAGGCCTGCAGGATTCCAACCCTCAAGTACACAGTGAGCACCTCCACCGTGCCGGATGGCAAAGGCAGGGGGGGGGATGAGGACAGCAGGCACAGGCAGCAGATGGTAAACTCAAGTTCACAGAGCAGGGCTCTCTGCTCAGGCCTCAGCGCCCAGCCCGGGCAGGCTCTCCAGAGGTACACGTCCGGCTCGGACACATCTTGAACTCAGTGGGTCAAAAATCTGATCGCCCCTCGGACCTGCTCTTCCCCAGCCTCCTTCAGCTCAGCTGGCGACAACTCTGTCCTTTCAGCTACTCAAGTCAGACACCTTGGGGTGTCTTTCTCACATCCAAACCACTGGCATGGCTCATCACCACTGTGGCCACCACTCTGGTAGTGTTCTTCCTGCTCACACCCCTCCCATGGCCCCCACTTCACTCAAAGCAAAAGCCAAAGACTCACACTAATTTAATGGCTCTGCCTGACCTGGCCCTCATTGCCCTCTGACCTCCTCTGCTCCCACTCTCCCCTTCTCCTCCCTCTGCTCTAACCACATCCTACCTCAGGGCCCTTGCACTGGCTGTCGTTTTGCTCAAAACATTCTCCTCCCCGAAACCTACAGGGCTCTTGCCCTCCTCTCCTTCCAGGCTTTGCTCAAATGTCTCCTTTTCATTGAGGCCCACTCTGACCCCACCTCCCACCCAGTTAAACTGCAGTCTCCCTGCAATTCTGTCCCTTCTCCATGGCACTTATCACCTTCCAACGTGGCATGTCCTCTGTTTGTCCCCTCCCTAGACTGTTGTCTGCCTGGCACATGGCAGATGCTCATGATATGCTGAGAGAATGAACGAACAGCAGGTTGTGGCCAGTGTCTGTGGAAGGAAGGAGTGTGCCGGAAGTGGGGAAGGCACTGACTGGAAAAGGATGAGTGAGGTGGGAGCCTCAGGATTTCTCTGGACACAGCCTGTATGGCCAAGCCCACGGGGCTGTCCCACAGCCCTGCCTGGCACCCACTGAAAATCCACTGCAGGTCCTTGCTTCCCCCAGGGGACCTCCACACTGACTGGTGGGCCCCCCTTGCCATGGTATTTGACCTTTGTTCACCAGCCCAGCTCACGTGTCCCCAAGCTTAGTCTGTGGGAAAGGCAACAGGACAGGCTACCTCTCTTCATGTCTCAGAAGAGAAAAGCAAGGCTCAGGTAAGAGTGCCCGTCAACTCTGTACACTGCATTTAACACAGGGTTATCGGCTGTTGTCTTGCTGGGAGAGGGGCTTGACATGTGGCTGCCACCCTCTAGGAGCTCTCCATCTGGGAGAGGGGGCTCTGGGCTGAACAAACATGGGTGCACCCAGGGAAGCAGGGCCTCTGAGTGGGGCAAAGGGGGAACAGCCTGGCAGGGAGTGCTCAGTCTCTCAGGAACTGATTCCATTCATTCATTCATTCATTCACTCCACAGACACAAACAGTGCCCACCACAGCTGGGCCCTGGTGCAGAGGCTCCTGGCCGGGCATCCCGACACTCCCTGTACTTCGTAACTGTGATCTCGACTCCCGGGGTAGGGGCAGCAGAGTACTGAGACCCAGCCTGGCAAACACTAAGGTTGGGTATGTCGTTATTATTACCCCACGACCTCTTCCCCCAGTTCGATGGGTGCTCTACCTGTGAGACCCTCCTGCTGCTGCCCCCACAAGAGAGTGTCTACAAGTGCAAAGCACTCACCATTTTCCTGGTATTTTTGACACAGATATTGTCACTAGAACATCATCTCCTGAGAACGGGGCCTGGCACACAGCAGGGACTCAGAAAATGTTGGCTGAATGACTGGATGCTCCACCCTTACAATGAAAAATGTGATCCCATTTTAAAGATGAGGTACCTGAGGCACAAACAAGGCCACATATGGGGCTCTCTGATCCCCAGGTCCTCCCTGGCCCAGGCTTTCTACCACACAGCAGGTGCACAAATCAAGGCCCACAGAGCCCACGGCTCTGGCTCTCTCTGGACAGCCCCATGAAGTCCCCACCCTTCTTCATTCTAGAGTAATGGCCTCCTCCATATGCCACCAGTCTGGAAATCACCTGTGAAATATATTTCCCCTGGCGCTGGCTCAGGAACCATGTAAATCATTAGGCTTAATGGCCTCTGGGATTGTTCCCTGCTACCCTCTCTCCAGCCGCTCTGTGCCACGGAACTGGGGGCTATGGGGCGCCAGGCAGGCAGGGCCCCGGTCATGAGCCCTGAGCAGCCCAAGGAGGCACTGCCCAGGGGTGCGGCAGCCTCCGGGAGCACATCAGTAAGACAGGGGTGGGGTCCAGCGGGAGCCTTGAGAACTGGGGCTGGGGCTGGGTGCAGTGGTGCTCACACCTGTAATCCCAGCTACTCAGGAGATCAAGGCAGAAGGAATTGCTTGAGGCTAGAGTTCAAGACCAGCCTAGGTAATACAGCAAGACCTTCATCTCTAAAAAAGTTTTTTAGATTAGCCAGACGTGGTGGCACATACCCGTGGTCCTAGATGCTCGGAAGCCTGAGTCAGGAGGATCGCTTCAGCCCAGAGTTCAAGGCTGCAGTGAGCTATGATCATGCCACTGCACTCCAGGCTGGGTGACAGGGTGAGGTATGGGTATGGGGAGTGGACTCGTGTGGGGAAGGGATGGTCAGGAGGCAGGTCTGGAAAGAGGCAGGCCGTGGAGCGGCCAGCAGGGCAGAGGGGCCATGGGCAAGCGTCCATGCAGAAGAGCAGTCTGGAAGGAGCAGGGCAGCCCTCTGAGAAGGCCAGGTGATCTCCCTGGGACAGGCTACAGACTGCACCGGGTGCACACATAGGCATCTGGGAACAGCTGGTTCCCGTAGGTGCCACGGTCAGGATTCCTCTGAGCCAGTACACCGGCTCCCCATCCCCCTTCTCTGGGAGCCTCAGTGCCCCTTTGCTGGGCAGAATGTGGGGGTCCTGTGTTTACCTTCCTATCCCCTAACGGCATAGTTCTCTACCCTGGCTCACCTGGATGGGGGTTAAGGAGCTCCAGAAATGCTGATGTCTGGACCCGGCCCCCACCCAATTAAATATTACAGCCTAGGTGGTCCCTGGACATCCCCATCACCTCCCGCTCCAGGGCAGCCCTTGGAGGCAGCCACTTGCAAGAACAACAGGAGGATATGCGGGAGTGACCTTTGCCCTCTGGCACCAGCAAAGCCAGGCCCATATGGGGCCCCGTCCCAGACCGTGTAAAAGCCTGCTCCATCTTCTAGTCACAGCAGCTTTTCCCTGTGGACACCTGTGTAGACCACGGGCTCCCTGCTCAGCAAACATTTAGTGAGCATTTGGTGTATGCTAGCCTGGAGCTCCAGCTAAGGACAGGTGGCCACTGCCCTTGCTCCTCCCAGGTGCACAGCCCCTGGGCAGCCGGGTAACAAGGTCCACTGCAGGATAAGAATGGGGGCCAGAAGGGCTTGAAGCAGCCCAGGAGGCCACTGACCCACACAGGGAGGTCAGGGGAGGTTTCAGGAGATAGTGACTCCCAGCCGAGCACAGAGAGACAGCCAGAGGTCAGTCAGACCACACGCACGTCCAGCTTGGGGTTGGCAGGGCCCTCTGCAGCCCATCCAACCTCTCCCCAGCTCGGTGCATAGTAGGTGCATGTTAAGGCCCCTGGAAGGAGACTGCTGTGGCCCTCTGGGCACTCAGTCCTGAGGGTAGAGATCCCCTTCTATGCCCACCACCCATTCCCATCAGAAGCAGCTTCCTTGGCCGTGGTCTCCACAAGCACCAATTACAGGGCAGAGATGGTAGCTGTGCAGCTGAGGTGGCAGGAGCTCCAGGTAAGCTGCAGAAGGATCCCTCACTCTGCAGGGTGCTGGGAACGAGGAGGGCATTGAGGCTTGGAGGAGGAGGGCAAGAGGCTCACCCAGACTTCCACAGTGAGCTGGACAGGGCCAAGGCCACAGCGGGGTAAAGGGACACTGGGAGAGGAAGGGCAGAGGGGAGGCCTACAGCCCCTGCTGCATACACCCCAGGGGTTTCTGGGGTCTGCACCAGCCAAGGTCTGGCTTAAATAATTAAACATGCCGCCTTCCTCCCTCCCTCCAAGTGGCCCTGCCTGGGTATTGCTAGGCACAGCCCAAGGGGTAAGGTGGGATGGGTGGGTAGGAGGAGAGGGGTGAGGCATGGAGAAAGGGGAGAGCTGAGTCTGGAGTGAGTCTAGATTGCCCTGCCCCTCTACTCCGTGTGTGTACAGGAGACAGCACTGCCATTCCCAGCAGGCCTTGGACATAGACCTGGGTCAGAGAAGGCCTGTCCTGGTCTGAAGGAGTCACAGCTGTGCTCAACAGAGGCTAGCTGGTCTTCTTTACTGGCCCCTGGACAGCCCCAGAGAGCTCTCTTCCCTCATGTGACAGGTGGGGAACAGTGGCCAGAGGGGCACTTCAACCTAGAAGCAGGACAGAGCCCAGGGCTTATCCCAAGACCTGCGCCTTTGGCTGACTGACTCCTAGACAATGTGCTCAGCCTGGACCCAGGATTGGTGCAGGGAACAGAGCCCAGAGAGTAACAAGAGGGGCCAGGCACCAGGTCATAAGAACATGGCCCCAGTGAAGTGTGGCTCTTGTGATATCCATCAGCGGTGCCAACCAATGATGCCCCAGTCCTCTCTGTAGTGAGTAGGCACAAGTATACCCCCACTACAGGCACAAGTACACCCCACCCTGAAGCTGCCCTTCCCCAAAGATGAGAATGGAGTTTCCCAGGCAGCACCCAGCCAAGTTTGGGCATTCCCCTTGGCCATGTCCACAGGTCACTTCCTCGGCTGTGGCTCATTAAAGTCAGGTCAGCTGCCTGTTCCACAGCAGCAGGAAATGCCCCTCTGTCTATCCTCTTAGCCCGTACATGCCAGTCCCAACTTCAGATATTACATGAACCAGCAGCTTCCTGCTGTCCTAAACAGTCTGTCCTAGGCCCTGCCTAAGACAGGGGGGTGGCCTGAATGACCAAACCTAATTAGTACAGCACAGCAACTTGAGGGCAGTGGCTGCTCCCCACACTCCCCCACCCCCCATTTGGGTCAAGGCTATGCCTCAACTGCTGAGAGGCCCAAGGCAGCATCCCTCTCTGGGCCTCAGTTTCCCCATTATGTACCACATAGGAGTTAAACTGGACAAATTGGTCCCACAGTTCCCACTGACCCATACCCAAAGCTCAGGTGAGGGGGATTAGGGAACAAGACTCTCCTACTTCTAGTCCCTGAGGTGCCTCCAAGGAAACTGGGGATGCCACAGGCCCTATGCCCACGTGATAAACCTTCCAAGGACTTCAGCTGACGAGAGGGACAGCCCCTGCAGAGGGACATGCACGATGGAATAGGGTGGGAGCGTGGGGCCACCTGAGGGTCCTGTGGCCAGGGGCTGCCTCGAGGAGATGAGCTGTGGAAGGGCTCAGTGGGGCGGGGGCGAGCGCTTGGACCTGAGTGCCAGGCGGCAATCACTGGGTAGGAATCCTGCCTCCGCCACTCACCATCTGTGGGATTTTAGCATCACTTAGCCTGGCTGAGCCTCAATTTTTCTTGTCTGTGAAGCAGGGGTAAAAATGGACTGACCTCACTAGCATATGTGAAATATACCACCCAGGGCCCAGCTTGTGGTATGTTGTGGTTAAAACAACGGTTTCCTTTACAAATGTTTCCTTGGCAAGGTCACCCAGCTCCTCCCCTCCAGCCCTGTCCCTCAGCCCCCACTCCAGCTTCAGGCCTTGTGTCTGACCTTGTAGCAGAGACGGCCTCCCCATCCCCCATCTCTCCCTGCCTTCTTGCTAACAAAACCCAAGTCTGCAGAATCTCCACCTCCAGCCCCAAGGTGACCCCATCCTCAGCTCAAGGGTAAATCCTGATTAGCCTGAGCCAATCACGATGTACCTTCTAGAGTGCCAGTGATTGGTTCAAAGTGGACATGTGACCCAGTGCCAGCCAATGAGGTGTGAGGGAAAGTTGGCTGGGGGCTTTTGGACAAGGTTTTTTCCCCTCTTAAGAAGAGCCCAGAGGAAATACCTTTTCTATGTCTAATGTCTGGGTCTGCACATGATGCCTGGAGCTGTGGCAGCCATCTTGTTGCCATAAGAAAAGTCAGCCAAGGACAGCTAGCCACACCAAAAGTAAGGCCAGCCAGGCAGAGCACAGGTGAGGACTTGGTCCTCCCTGACAGCCCACATCATCCACTTCTCAACTCCCTGTTGGGGATAAACGGCCTAACCATGAGGGAAAAACCCATTGCACTGGGTTGCCAAGGTATGCGCAGAAGCAGCCTCTTTTCCTTACAGCCAAATATACTCCTCGGATTCAGCTCTTGGGGAGGGGTAGTCAGCTCAATGCTTACTCCTCGAGCGCCCTGTGAACTGGCACAGAGCTGGAGGAGGGGGCACAGGGTTGTAGGAGAGGCCAACAAGGGGTTGACAGCCAGAGGAGGGCATCAGTCGTGAAGGCTCCTTGCCTAGTACTCGGGCTGAGCAGGCCAGCCTGGAGAGGGACATGGTAAGCCAAGGCCAGAAGGTGGGGAGGCTGGAGCTCCTACCAGGACCTGCAAGTATCCTGGATAGTCCCAGGGCTGGTGGCCAGAGGCTGGAGCCAGAATAGGCAGGATCTCGAATGCTGGCAGGCTTTTGGGGTACAAGGTCACAGCTAGCCCCCAATGGGAGACACTGCAGCATGCCTCATGGGGCCAAGAAGAGGAGAGAAACTCCCAGGGCCCTATCATACCCACCCAGCCTGAGCTCACAGGGAGAAAGAAGAAATGTCCATTTGTGAATGCCTTTAGCATGGAGGCCTGCTCTCATTCTCTTTTCTAAAACTGAAGTTGGGGGTAGGGCTAGGGTGGGTTGTTTTGTTGTTTGTTTGTTGGAACTGGTGGCGGCACCAGGCCTGACCTTTAAGGCTTTAAATGCAGCATTTCAGGCAGCGCCAGCGGGAAGAGAACATGGGCTGAGGAAGGAAGTTATCAAGACTCAAATGCCACGTCAAGCTGGAAATTCGTGGCAGAGCAGGGGCTTCTACCTGTCTCAGGAACACACTGGCCCATCTGTGTCCACACTGCCTGATAACAAAGTTATCCTTCTCCAGCGGATCCAGAAAGCTTTGATGACTCTGAAACAGCACAGGGGCATCAGCATCCAAGTCTGCCCAGAGGAACACCAGGAGTTGGGCCTCGCACCACGTAGGCACCTTGCCCTGCAGGTTTACCAAAGCAGGCCTCGACTTGCGCCCTCACCCTATGCCACAGGTATTTTTATTTAAGGGAAACGGTTATATGTCAGTGCAAGGAAGGCCAAAGGGGAGTCACCCCTTCAAGCAGCCTGTATTGAGCCCTAGGAATGGGGACTGGGCCCTGCCCACAGAGCATGTGCAGCCAACAGAAATGTGGGACCTGAAGGCTCCCTTCCCCCACCTGGGCCCTCGGTGTCCTTGTTTATGTGATGCGGATATGAGGCTCCCAGGTGCTTCTGTGGCTGTGATATGTCCTTCCCAGGTCAGAGAGGCATGCAAGGCCCATACTGCCCAAGGAGATGGTTCTACCCAGCCTCCCTGCCCCCAAAGGAACCCCTCCTGGCCTACAGGGTCCTGAGTCCCTCACAGCCACTTCTGCCCTCTCTTTTCAGGAGCCCCATTAGAAAATGCCGAGGACCCTGGGCCATCCCAGCACTGACAACACACAGACCCTGAGAATGCCAGGAAAGCAAAACTTGCAGTTCTCTCAGACATCAGAACCCATCAGACGTGGGCCCACACAGCCCCAAGAGCCAGAGCCCATCACAAGGTCCTGACAGCCTTGTTCATGAAAATTCAGTTGACAAAAATTCATCCTTGAAAGACAGCGTCTGCGCCGGAGGTGCTCCGAATAGAGGAACATGCAGGGATCATCGAGCCAAAGCTTTCACACCCCGAATCGTGCCTGCCGACTGCAGGGATGTGTTGCTGGGGGGGAGGACCCCAGACCTGCCGATGCTCCCAGGACTGCCAATCTCCTGCCCTTCAGTGTGCAAATGAGAAGGACTCACTCCAAAAGGGAAAAACGCCAGCCCAAGGTCACATAGCAAGGGTTTTCCCACTCTGCCTGAGCCCCAACCTCCACGCCCACCCTCTAGAGATGCTTCACTTCACAGAAGACTCATGGAGCTTCTCTGAGTCCCAAGTCCTCCAGTGAATCTAAATACCGTTTAATTTGCAAAAATTTGAATTACAAGGACACAGCCTCTGTTTCCTTCCCAGACTGTCATCATCATGCCAGCTGGTAGATGATCAAACTTTGCAGCTCTGCCTTAACTTAGGCTGTTCCTGACATAAAAGTTTGCAAAACACGGGTCCTAACCATCAGGATGCTTTATTTCCCACTGCCAGTGCTTGCCCACCGAGCCCTGGCATTCACTTCAAAGGTGGGTGGTGAAGGTGGACACAAGGAGTGCCTTCTGGATGCACAGATAAACCATGCACGTGCTGGCACTACACAGGCACACACATGCACACAAGCACATGGCCACATTTGAATTCATCTGCACACGCATGCGCACACCTACACCTGCGTACATACACGAGCATGCGCATGCACACATACCTGCACACATGCATACATGTACAAGCACAAACACACGCACATGCACACACCCACTCACACACGCACACAAGCATGTGCATACCCGAACACATCTAACACATCTATACAAACACACATGAACACACAGGTGTAGACACTCCTATATACAAGCTCACATGTACACACAGGCCGAGGCAAGGGCCAAGCACAAGAGGAAGGACTGAGAAACCATAATTGGGTCTCAGGTGCCTGTAGGGCTTGGTGGAGTGCCAGGTGCTATGGGCCAGAGGACAGGACCCAGCTGGACTGAGAATCCCCCCAGATCCAGTCAGGACTCACATGCCCTTATCACACACTCCCTGGGGCCAGGCCCATACCTCACGACCTGTCATACCCCAACCCTCTGAGGCAGCACAATCATGGAAATGTCATTTTACAGATGAGGCCCCATGACCCAGAGAGGCAGAGGAAGTTCCTAAGATTACCCAGCTGGTGAGAGATGCAGCAGACTGTCACCGAATGCCAAGAGGGGCCTCATTCAGAAAGAACTGGCCAGCAGGGAAGGAAGGCATCAAGGTGGACCCAAGGGGCCCAGAGTCTAAGAGGGGCAAGGTGGAGACAGGCAGAGGGAGTGACTTCTCACCCCCTCACCCACTCCTTTCCCTTTGTTAATGAGGATGGTTTCCAAGGTGGGAAAAGATGGTTAATGAACAGCAGGAAAGATCTCCCGTGCCCCTCCCTCTCTGCTAAACAATTAGGCTAATCAGAGCTCAAAGTGGGTCAGTCTGAAAAGCAGACACCCAAGGTATGGCCGGAGGCCAGGACCAGAGGTCCAGGCACCCTCACACCAGAAGGGATAAGGCCCAGCTGGACCAGGGGTCAGGCCTCACCGCACGGCTAGAACAGAGTGTGAAGGGGAGCGGGAAGACTCCAGACCTGCCTTCTTAGGGCATTAGCGTGTCAGAGTCAGTACAACCCTAGAAGAGAGGAAACTGAGGCCCAGGGGGAGGAGGAGCTTTGTCCAAAGTCACTAAGTAAGCTGCCCAAGCTGGAGAATATTGGGCTGGGTTTGCCCTTGACAGAGGCCCCCTGACCCAAGGTGGGGACCCTCAGGCCCCTTTGTGAAGATTCTCCCTACCTAAGGCCAGCTAGACAGGCTCTCTTAGTCTGTGAGGGCCCACCCTCACCAGGCTCAGTCAGCTGTACCAGCAGCGGTTGGGAGCTGAGCAGAGCCAGACCGGATCCAGAAGGCAAAGCCACCAGGTGAGGGAGCAGGACCAGGCCTGGGGATACCAGGCCAATGAATCCCACAGTGGCAGGCCAGGGCCTGGCTGAGCCCTGCCCCTGGGTCCTGACCTTATGTGGGCTCAGACTGTGTGGGCTTGAATGACAGAATACTTGACTCCTTTGGGGAGGCACCAAGAGACCCCTGTGGGGACCCTGCAAGCCCTTAGGGCCATCTCAATCTGTGTGGTCACTTGCACAGATCCCCTCTTCTGCCTTAGCCACAGGCAGCTCAGGAGGCTCTTCAGGTTACACAAGACAAGAAAGGAAGGGAAAAGAAAAAAAGCAAAAACCACACACACACTTCCCTTTGGGAATACGAATATTGATTCTGTAGCTTCTTGTTTAGACAGTAGGCACCAGGAAAAAACCTGACATGAAGAGAATCTCCCCAGTTGGCTGGAGGGCTGTAGCCACAAGGCGAAAGTCCCCCACCCCTGCCTCAGGGTACCCTAGGCCCCAGTGCTCCTTCCCCAGGCCTAAGGCTCGGAGCACTGTCACTTAAAGACGCAGGTCATGGGGGCCACAGGCAAACTGCTGCCTCCCCGCGGGTGTTGGAGGGGACGAAGAGAAAGAGAGCACTGTCACCCCACTGGCGACACTACCAGGGCCCAGGCCCAAACCACCAGCTCCCATTGAACAGTGCCTAGCAATGAGCCTTCAAGAACCCTGATTCCCCAGTCCCCCCAAGCCCCGCCTGTCCAGATGGTATGAAACCCCCCAAGCACCTCTAGGGTCCTAGCCCTCTGAAGTTCCCCCAGGCCTGGCAAAACTGCTGAGGGACAAGAAGATCAGCCTTAGCTTTCCGTTAATAACTCCCCCACAACCCCCATGATCTTTCTCTCAGGAATCACACCGGAACCTGGGGAGGAAAACAGTATGCATCTCCTGAGATGGAGCTCCTCTTCCCTCCTCACCTGGCCCCCCACCCTGCGCTGGGCAGGCCTGGCCTATGATTTAAAGCCTGGGGGAGCAGACACCCTGGGCTGGGGACGGGGTGCTCCACAAAGGCCTGTGTGGATGTGGGCACAGAGTCTATGAGTGTGGGGGCTGGCAAGGCAGTCTCAGACCAAGGAAGGCCCCTCAGGATTGCCTGAGACTCAGAAGAGGAAAGAGGGACAGGGCAGCAGGGAGGCCTAGGCCCACCTCCCACATCCTAGGCCTCGCTTTCTTCCTAAAGACTCAGGTTTCAACCCCCCGCCCCCACCCCCACCCCCACCCTGCCCACTCCACTTCCTGGGCCCACTGCCTAGATGTCCCAAGCCCTCTAGTTGGACAGCCTAAGAGTCTAACAGATCTATCTTTTCCCAGCCCTGCCTTCAGTAGTTGTGGGCTTTGGGCAAGTCTCTATCTTTCTAAGTCTCAGTCTTCCCATCTGTGGGATGGGCATGACCACAGGTTCTGAGGTCAAGGTGGTAACATGGGTGAGGGGCTTGGCCTGGGTTTAGTGAGGGAAGACCACCATTAGCCTGGTGACATCCCCCCACAATAGTCAATCTGGGCTGCAGGGAGGGAGGGAGGGAGATGGTAGTCTGTCCTCAAGGAGCTAGTATCTGGCATGGGTGGGCATAGCCTGAGTAAGCGGCACAGAAGAGAGATGGGGTGGAGGAGGCCTTCGGAAGGTACAGGTGTAGACCTTGCAGGAGCAGATCTAAACCCCTGAGAAAAGCGTACAGTGAAGATGGCACAGCATGAACAAAGCAGGGAGATGGGGGCACTTAGCCCAAGGGAGCACTGTGAGAAGACAGCAGGTGAGGGCATGGCTGCAGCGTCTGGGCTTGATACTAATCTTAACAATAGCTGCTGTGGCACCTGACAGAGCCCTCCCTGCCCACCAGGGAACGCTATACCCTCTCCCATTAACTCTTACCACCAGCCTCTAATGCAGACTCTATTATCTCCATTGGGGAAACTAAGGCAAGGTCTTCCCACTGGCAAGGGTAAGCTCTGGATGCCAAAGTCTGAGCCTGCAGGGTCTACACCTGACACCTAGCATATCCCCAAACTGCCTCTCCCAGGAGCTGGCAGTGTCCAACCGTACACATTCAAGGTGCCAAGAGCCAATAGTGCCTGTACACAGGCAGAGGGGAGAAGAAACACTGACTGCAGAAGTGTCACTCCACATGTGGGGCCAGCTTCACTCTGGAGTCAGTTTCTCTGCGGTGACACAAGTATGATGAAGAATCTGAGTGAGACTCACCTGCAGACTATGCGGGGACTCATCTTAAAATGGGCTTGCTCCCTTCTCAGGGGTTAGCCTGACACAGCTGGCCAGGAGGAAGTACCCAATAAAGATGGGGTCTGGGGTCCTCCCCAAAATCCTAAACACCAGGAAGGATGTGAGCATCTGCAAGCTCTGCGTCCCACTGACGGTAGCCAGCAGTCCCTGAAGCCTCACCCCCTCCCTCCTGCAAAAGCTGCGCCAGGTTGTTGGGAAGATGGGGAACCCAGATGTGTGATGTTTCTCCCTCCAATAGGGAGAGCCACAGGGAAGTGAAGACAGGGGCTCAGAGGCCCAGACAGACACATGTCACCCACCATTAACCATAGCTAGACTGGACGCATGGCCTGTCATGGGCATTGCTCCCCATGTGTCCACTCAGGAGAGGGGCATATACTCTGGCTGTCATTAATCTGCTGGGTGTCCAAACCCCTCAGGCCCCTCACTGTCCCCCCCCCCAGAGGAAGGGAGGTGCTGGCCAACACTATCGCGGGAGCAGAGCTGGACTAGGAGGGTGCAGCCAGGCGGGCAGCTCAGCCAGGCGTTCTACCCAGCACTCAGCCAGGACTCCACAGAGCAGGGGACAGAGAAACCTGGGGATACCAGAGAACAGGGCACAGAGGCCCAACAAACATGACAGAAGAGGCGGGCAGGGCAGGATGGGCACAGATTGACGAGAGACCCAAAGAAGGGGAGCAGGGGAGGATGGAGGGAAAGACACAGGGAGAGGCAAAGCAATGAGGTCTGCCTCTCGGGCTGAGCACTGGGGTGTGCATAATCAGAAAGAGGAAGCAGGTGAAAGGAAGTGTGCTCTGACTCTATCTCCCCCCAACCCTAGACACACATGTGTACACATATGCACACATACATGCACACACCAAGTGGCCTCCTCCTGGTTTGAAACCCTGAACCAGGTGCAGGTAGGGTGGGAGGGGCCCCCCTCCCTAAAACCAAGCCCTGTCCTCCCTCCAGCAGTAACTCCTCTGCCCTTCTCAATCCAGTGGCAGCCTTGATCCATTTCGCCTGGCGGGCAGAGAGCCACGCTGCCAGAGAGATTGCAGAAATAACAGCCGCGGACCCTAAACCTGCACTCGCTTAAAACCCAGCTGCTTGCGAAGCCGGGCCCCTTTGCACTGGCAGATACTAACGAGAAAATGACTTTCCCATCAAGGGCTCTCTCCATTGAGGGGCTGTCACCCCAGTGACAGGAGGCTGAGGGTCCCACTCTTCACCTTGGATTTCCACCTGTATCAAAGTGTCATCCCAGCCTGGCCACACTGACCCAGGAGAAGGTTCTGGGAGGCCACACACCCTGCAGCCCCACCGAGCCTGCTAGCTCCAACGGCAGCCTCAGCCTTTCTTGTCAATTCAACAAAAGCATCAACTCCAACTAGCCATGGACGTGTGGGGGGAACCTCAAAATTCCCTCCCCTTCCTCCCTCCAAGGATCAATGGGCGTCCGCATCTGCAGGACCAGGGCAGCTGAAGGGCGCTGGCTGTCACAGCAAACGCTCTGTGTCGTCGCACCATTAGTCACCTCCCCCAGGACCCTCAGAGCTGTGCAGCCCCCACCCCACCCCCACTCTCATTCTCTAATTATGGTTTGCAAGACATGTCCCAAACCCTCGAATTAGCTCCAACTATATTGACAAGAGAAGAGCGTCCAGCTGGAAATGTGCTGCTGCCGTCACACCCGCCTCACCATCTTTTGGCTAGGGACAGAGGGACAGGTGTCCATTCTGGTCAGGGTCTCACACTGGCCTTCTAGGGGAGGCCCATGCAGGCCCAGCAGCCATCTGACCCACTGGAGGTTGCAGGGAAAGGGAGCGAGGTCGGGAGAGGTAGGAGACATCTACTTAAACCTTCACTCAAGGAGCTACGAAACAGCCAGGAAAAAAATAATCGTGGCTTGGCTCGTGCTTGGCTTTGAGGAAGAAAGAACAACAAAAAAATAATGTTTTTGCTCCTTTCAAACATTGCAGTTCAAGTCCATTTTCATCACAGCAAATGAAAGACAATAACGCACCCACCAGCCCTGAACTTCCATATGATTCTCCTCTCCCCGTGCACCCCCCACATGCACACACAGAAAAATCCAGACGGTTGACAGAGGACACGTCCGTGCGGCACCTGTAATTTGCCAACTGATCACCCGCCTGAGCACAGCCAGGCTGTGCGAGGAGAGAAATGACAAGACGGAGAGAAAGACCCAAAGCAGTGCCTTTCCAGAGTTTGTTTTTCCCTCATCTGGGAGAACCTACAAGCTGGAGTCGGCAGGTTTTGTGGCAGAACCAGGGGCTCTTACCCTTGGGCAGAAATGGTCTAATGACGCATTGCCAGCCTCTTTCCTTCTGAGGCCAGACCCTTCGCGGTGGCCACCAGCCGCCTGACTACTCATGTCCCAATCTCCAAGCCAGCACACTGGTGAAAGAGTCCAGAGACAGGTGGCTCCTCAGACACGGGGACGGAAGCAAGGTGGTCACTATTTCCCAAAGGGGTACCTGGGGACTGACATATGGCTGGGGCATTGTGTCAGGAAGTTGATGCTGTCCTAAAGGCCACATGCACTCAATGTCTGTGCCCAGTTCCAGACACATCTGGCCAAGCTCACCCGGAGGAGGCAGCCCGAGTGTGCTCTTGGGGAGGGCGAGAAGGCTCGGAGGACCATGAGAATCTGCAGAAGCCGGCAGAGCCAGGAGATGCTATTACCCTGTTGGCAGCAAAAGGGGCAGGCAGGGGTCCTCCCCACCATTTACCTTCTGTCCCTACCCCAGCACTTTCACTTCCTAATCGGGCTCTCCAGGGGACTCTCCCCTCAGACATATAGGGGGGAGCAAGAACAGTGGACACTGATCCCCCCTATGGCACTGGCCACAGAAAGAGGGTGCTCACATCCTCTGCATACAGCCCCCCACCAAAGGAAAAGGCCTATGAAGAGAGGTGTGTAGGTACCCTCCACATCTGGCTCTAAAGGGCCAGGTTCCCACCGGGAGGGAACGTGGAGCAGGTACGTGGCTTCAACTCCACCGGGCAGGGGTCGTTGGCTGCCCCCTCACCCAACCCTGGGTTCCCTTCTCAACGGGACAGCGGCAGGGGAATTAACTGACAAGCTAGGACCCCTCACCCCATCCTGGGGCTTGTAGATCTTGCCTTGCCCCATTTGGGGGATTTAGGAGAAGCAGGGGCACCGCGGGGAACTTTCGCGACGCAGCCAGAGCGCTGGGACCGTGGCTGGCAGCCTTCGGGGCTTGGGGACGCCGCCCCCGGGCTCAGCGGGCAGCCCGACCCAGCGCCCCCGCCCCCGCGCGAGGCGCAGGGAAGGACCGGCGTGGACGGGGGTCGGGGGCGGAGGGGCGCGCGGTGCTCAGCTGGGGTCCCACGGCCGGCCGAGGCCACTTACGTGTGCTGCTGGGGGAAGCTGTAGGCAGAGGTGCCGGGGGCGGCGAGCAACGGTAGAAGCAGCAGCGAAGGCAGCAGCAGTGACAGCGGGCGCCGGGCGCCGCGGCCAGGCTGGGGGCCGCAGCCGGGCCAGGGGCGCGCAGTCAGCGCTGGGCCGGGCCGAGAGGCGCCGCAGGTCCGAGCCGGCACCGCCATGTTTCCATTCAAGATGCGGCGCCGCTGGGAGGGGGGGCAGTGGCGGCGGCGGCGGCGGCGGGATGGGGGGGCGCGGGCGGCAATTCGGCCTCTCCTCCTCCGCCGCCTTCTCCGCGCGGGGCCTCAGGGGCTGCCCGGGCCGCAGCGCCTCTGCGGGCTGCGCGCCGCGATTTCCCCGCCGCGCTGGCTCGAAGCGCTCTGAGCGTCCGGCCCGGGACCTGCGCTCAAATAGCGGCCGCCGCCAACGTGCCGGCACCGCCCTCCTCTCTCCCTCCCTCCCCACTCCCTGGCCGGCCCGCCCCCGCGCGCCCCCGCCGCGGCCACGCGCCCACCCGTGCCCGCGCGCCCCTCGTCCCGGCGCAGCCCCGAGCCTGCCCTACTGGCCCGCGCGTCCCGCACCCCAGCCGCTGTCCTGGCGCCCGATGTGCGCCCCCGCCTCCACGCCACGGACGCTGCTGCTCCTCTCCACCCCGCCGGCAGGAAGAGTCCCCGGACCCAAGGCCCAGGGCTGGCGCATACGTGACCCTTCTGGGGGCTCGACCTTCAACAGGCTTAAGGCCTGGAGTTACAGCTTTAATGGTGGAGTGGCAGCCTTCAGCAGAGACCAGAGAAGAGGGCAGTGATGCTGAACTCACACCCTCAGTGGCTCCAGCTACCTTCAAGATTTCTCTGTGCTGGGGGCTAGCACGCCCAGCCCCTGGCAGAAAGAAAGGGCCTGGAACCTCCTGGTTGCCTAAGTGGAAACCTGGGCCCAGATGCACAGTTGTGGGGGGCTGAGGATGGCAGGATGCAGCCTGCTGCAGCCACTCACTTCAGTTCCCTGGGCTGAGCAGGCACTGGGTGCAGGCCAATCCCAAGCCCCAGCTCCCAGGGTTTGTACGGCCTCTGTTTAGATTCTTCCAGGGCCAGGAAACTCAGCCCTGCATAATTCAATCATTTCTGTCCTGGAGGCCCCTGGCTCTTCCTTGCTTGGAGGAGAAGACTGGGGCTAGTGTCAATCCCAACTCTGTAGCTTGTGGGCCTTTCAGAGCCGCAGCTTCCTTCCTTGCAGATGCTCATGTGGGTGCCCACCTCAGCTTCCAGACTGAAGTGAGAATGGAGTGAATTGCCAGTAAGCTGAAACACTCGCAGGTGGGGAGAGCATCCCTGGGATCCTGCTGAAGTTGCCCCTGGAACCCTGCTCTGCTTCTGGTGCAGATAGGGTGGGAGAATGCTCCCTGCCAGCCTGGCACAGGGCAGGACCCCTCAGCAGTAACTGCCCACAGACTGCCTACAATGAGGAGGGAGAGACAGTAACCAGCAGGGTAGTTCAGAGATGCCCAGAGGCCCCACCTCATGATATCTGGGGGTGGGGGAGGGTCTCCTATCACCCACTCACAAGTCAGCCTGAGGAGGGTTTGCAATTGAGGAGGGAAGAGCAGTGGTCCCTGGACTGAAAAGGGCTGAGGTAGGGGCTGGAAATAGGGCTCAGGACAACCTTCACTTGCTCCTTAGTCCTACTTAGGCTGCCTCCCACCCCTGCTCCATCCCAACAAGCCAGGGCTGAGCGAGGAACAGTTACCTTCATTTCTTGGAGTTCCTCCTCCCCTGACTGGAATGAGCCTTCAGGGGGCAGACAGTTTTGCCAACAGGTCCCAAACCATGAGGCCCCAAAAACATAATCAGAGGAAGCCAGTGCAGGGGCCAGCAGCCCTGGGCCTCAGACCTCTGGCAGTCCTGGGACCTGGTGTACAAGAGGGACCCGGTGGACTCTGGGAGGCCAAGCAGGTCAGCTGTATGGAGAAAAGCAGGGTCCTCACTGAGCCAGTGTCTGATTGTGCCAGATGCCCCCCGCCTCTGAACAGAGTGGGAGGGTTGGGGGGCGGGGGTGCTGCACAGAAGCGTCATTGAGCCTGGGCTAACCAGGCCCCCTCCCAGCTCTGCCTGCTGATACCTGCCTCCAGCATCTGCCTTCCCCAAGCCCAGGCTAGGGCTGGCCGGTGGTGTCCTCCCCCACCTGTTTGCTGGACAAATACCTGTGCTCATGGCCCCAGGGGATCAGCACAAAGGGCTTCACTTCTCCTGGCTGCCCAGGAGAGGGGGGAGGGGTACCTTTCCAGGGCAGACCCTGCAGTGGCTTAAAAAATGTCAGGGGCAGCCTTCCTGCCCTTTGACACCAGGATGGCAGTGCTATCCCCGAAGAGTGCCCAGGCACTTGGAGCCAGTGTAGATGCAGTGAGTGGGCAGTTGGGCATTTCAGTTCTAGCCTCCACAGATGTGCACCTAATTGAGGACACTGGCACCAAGGGAAAGGCGGGCGATTTTGGTTGACAGGCCATTAAAGGAAGACAAATAAGGAGGGGAGGTAATTAAGAGTAAACGGGTAGTAAGAATTTACACATTCCAACTTTTGAGGCTCACAATATACTCAGCCCTCCTAGTGGCTGGCAACAGCCACAGATTAAGATTTTAGGAGGAAAAATCAAGACTTCCCAGGGAATAGAGGGACTTCCATGACAGGCACATCGATAGGTAGGAAAGGCCTGGGGCTACCCACCTGGCCCGAGGTGCCTGTGCTGGAAGATGTAGGGTGGTAGGGGCAGGTAATGCTTCAGTCAGCAGAGGGGCCTGGCCCTGGCAGGGACCCTGGCAGGTGCCAGTTCTGCTTGAGAGAGTCAGAACAGACTGAGAGAACTTTATGGAGAACCTACTGTGTGCCAAGCAGAACCTGAGCTCAGTTATGCCACTGGAGGGCAGAGGAAGCCCATCAGGAACATTCCATGTGTAGTAAGATTTCCCACCCCAGCCTCCCCACTTCCAGCTTTCTTTCCCATCACTCTTTTGCCCCTCCATTAAGTCAACAGTCTGCAAGGTGGCTCATGCCTGTAATCCTAGCACTCTGGGAGGCCAAGGCAGGAGGATCACTTGAGCTCAGGAGTTCAAGACCAGCCTGAGTAGGAGCGAGACCCCGTCTCTACTAAAAATAGAAAAATTAGCTGGGCGTCGTGGTATGCACCTGTAGTCCCAGCTACTTGGGAGGCTGAGGCAGGAGGATCGCTTGAGCCCAGGAGTTTGAGGTTGCTGTGAGCTAGGCTGACACCACAGCACTCTAGCCCAGGTGGGAGAGCAAGACTCTGTCTCAAACAACAACAAAAAAAAGTCAACAGTCTGGACAGCTCCTTACTCAGTGAAAACTCCTGCATGGGGGCTTTACTCCTACAGTTCCTTCTGCCTGTAGAAGGAACTTGACCACTGGAACCCAGGCTATTTGTGAACCCATAAACACCGCCTGTGCCAGGAAGCCTTCCTGGACCCAAACTGGGTGGACCTCCCCATCTCAGTCTCCTCTCTCCTGCCCCCTGCCCCAGCCAGTATGCAGCAGCCTCTGCCTTGGGTTGAGAAACACACCTGCACTCTAGACTGTTGTCAAGCTGGGACCAAGCCTCCCTAGTCCCAGTCACCTCCTCCAGGCCTCACAGAGACTCTGGCCATGGGAGGGCACAGAAAATTTTGACATAAAGAATCATTTGGGTGGCATGTCAAAGAGCCTGGGGGTATGCTCAAGGAAAGATGGTCTGGTCTGGGCATGAGGTGTGTCAGCTTTGGCATCAGACATCACAGATCATGTAGACAAGTCACTTTGCCTCTCTCAGCCTGTTTCTTTGTCCATATGGTGGGAGACATGATCCGCATCTGGCAGGGGTGGTCTGAAGAACCAAAGCATATAATACTCTTAGTGCAAGACTTGGTACTCAGGGCTTAATGAAGGGGAGACACTGAGAGACTCAGGCACCCCCAGAGGGGCAGGCCCTCTATGCAGGCAGGCAGAGAAGGCTTCCTGGAAAAGAAAGAGGGATTCCAGCTCAGTCTTGCAAGGTGAGCAGGATGGGGTGAGCATATTAGGAAGGGGAAGAAGGGAGACTCCTGGGGTAAGCATGACCTGAGCCAGCACTTGCCCTTCTGAGCCCCAACCACCCAGGTCTGCCTCCCCCTGGGTCAGTTGAGCTGGCCCCAGCCTTGGCAAGTGAGGTGTCCTGTCACAGGAGGCTGTCCCTGTCTCAGCCAGTCCACTCAGATGTGCCTATTCTCTGCCCACTTTGGGCTGGACTCAGTGGCTTCCAAGGGGACCCAGTTAGGATACACTCCACATATGGGCTGACTGCCAGCCCTTGCACCTGCCAGTGGCTACTTTGGCTCACCTGTTAATTCCTTGGGGACACTCAGGGATGTGATGCTCTCCAAAATGCCCCTTCCTGAGCATGGTACAGACACACCATGGCCTCTAGATGCAATCACATGGGGACCCCCACCTCTGAACACATCAAGAATCCTTCAGAGATCCTCAGTGCAATATCGACCCACAGTCAGTTTAGTACCATTTACTATAGCAAGTGGATGGGGCTGGAGTTTAACCCTTTCAAGCAGTACAAGTGTCACCACCTACACATCAAAATTAGGACCAAGTTCCAGGTTACAGACAGTCAAAACCTGTAGGACTCTCTTGTTAGACAGAGGGGAAACTGAGACCCAGAGGGGGAAGAGATTTGCCTGAAGCCAGTGCAAATCAGAATGTGGAGCTTTGAGTCTGGAGACCCGAGTTGTGATTCCATATCTGTCTCCCCATGACCAAGGGTGAGAGGCCAGTGAGAGCCCCCAGGCCATGGGTCCTGATGTCCCCATCCCAGCTTCTGCCAGTAGGGAAGCCAAGAACCCAGCATGGGGCTCGTGGGGAAACCAGGCGTCTTTGTACAGCAGTGGAGCCCCTCGTTCGACCTCCATCGTCATGAGAGTCACTTCACTCAGATTATTTCACTGAGCAAGCGCTGGCTAATTGGGTAAGTTCTAGTAAATGTAAGAGGCTTGATCCCTGGCCCCTGGGAGCTCCCCTCGTAGTAGGGGAATATGACACACAGGAAAAACACCATGAGTACCTCAAACCACACATAATTACATCATGGGTGAAACAGAGCATGTGGTCACTCGGTGCCATAAGGTGTGGGTGGTCGGGGACCTGGCCTCCTGGACAAGACAGCCTTGAGACTGGCACAGAAGGGCAGGAAGGGCTTGGATGGGTGAATGGCTAGAGGTGGGAGAAAAGGGCGTCCCTGACAGGAGGTCTGAGCAAGCAAAGGCCTGAGACAGGCGGGGGCTGGCCCTCTTGCCTGGGGGCAGGCACAGCGCCCCTGGCCTGTATGTGTGAGCAAACAAGGTCCTGGTGAGGCAGGGAAATGATGGTGTGACCTTACAGGCAGCTTGGGGCAAGGCTCATCTCAGCAGTGAAGAGGAGCCAGGATGTCGAATGGCCAGCTCGGTTCCCCTGTACCAGGACTCCAGGACCCTGTGTGGCCTCAGCGTCAGAGAAGGAGAGGTAAAATAAGTTGGTCATCTGTCGTGTGAGCACAGGGAAGCCTTCACTGCCTCAGCTGCCCTCACCAAACTCAGGTGCTCCCAGCTCAGGTAAGATGGAGCCGGGTGTGCCTGTCCAGCCAGAGGCCTGCTCCCAGGGGCCCGGCCATGCCATGCCCATCTCACCAGTAGCTATTCTGGACAGTCTGGAGTTTTCCTCAGAGAGTTTTGGACCAATCTGCTCATTTTACACATGCAGAAACTGAGGCCCAGGAAGAGGCAGGTGTCAGTTGTTACCGCGAGCAACAAGGCTCAGACTCCAGGCTGAGGTCTCAGTTCTGTCCTCTGTGCCACCTCCCTGCCACTGGGGCCTTCAGAGTCCTCAGAACCCCCCTCGGGGAGGACCCTGACCCAAACGTCTGCCCTGGAGGAGTGGGAGGCCCCTTGGTGTGCCACCCCTGTGTCCCACATGTCCTGGTGTTCATGGCACAATGGCCCAGATGCTGGGTTTGTCCCCTCCCATAAGGCCTTCATCCCTCTCTAGCAAGAGAAAATGAGGACAAATAAAGGAGAGAAATTCTCCCCTCGGAAGAGCATTAGGTGTCTGAACGGCTTCCGAATAAATAAGTCTCCTCAGAGCCCCCGGCCAGTGCTGACAGCGGCTCTAACTCTCCACGAGACAGGTTTCTCTGCCTCCAGGTGGAAGTGAAGAGAGTCTGTGGTGGGCTCCGTCGGGCTCTGGTGGAGGCAGCCTTCCATCACCGCCTAACATCCCACTGGCGCCTCGGCGCAACGGCCGTGGCAGATTGCTCCTCTGAGAGCCGCCCCTGCAGGCCAGTCGGGGAGGGTGAGGAGCAGCACCGGCCCCCCACCAAGGGTGGGAAAGAGCCTCTGGGGCGGTTCCCTTTCCCGCCCGCTGCTGGGATCCGGTCATCTGTAGTTCTGGAAACAACCTGTCCGTAACTTGCTCATTTTGCAACTGAACCTGAGGCACAGGGGACTTTGGTGACTTGGCGAATGAAACCAGCAGGCCAAGGATGCATCTCCTGAATAAGTCAGCTCTGCCCAGTGTGTCAGGAGGGAGGGGTCTGCTTCCTGAGGGGGGCTCTCTGAGGGCAGTACCACATCTCATGCCACCCACCTTCCCCTTGGCAGCAACAGGGGGCACTGGAGTGACTGCGTAAGTGCTGCTGGACCTGAAACGGCAGGAGAGACCAAGGCTAGGCCCAAGGAAGGACCTTCTTCAGCAGTAGGTGGAGAAGGGGCCCTGAGGAAAGTCCTCACAGCTGCTGCTGCTTCTGCTGAAAGCACCTCTTGGCTTCTGCTCATCAACTCTTTCGTCTCTGCTAGGCCTCTGAGGGCAGGGCAGGACCTGGCTCCGCCATCACTTAATTTAACTGATGGCTGCCGTTCCCATGAAGGGCAGGTAGCACTTCATTTTTTTGAACCTGGGAGATGGATGAGGCTAGGTGGTTCTCAGATTCCCGAGGCTGACACTGCGTGAGGTGGCAGCAGGACCAGTAGAGGCATCCTGTTGTGAGAGGCTGGAGGGCTCCAAGGAGGCAGCCCTGCTCCACTTGGTGAGGCGCCTGTCTCCTGGGGGTGGTGCTGGCACTCCCTGGACACCAGGCAGGGAGGGGGAGGGATGCTCTCAGCTGATAACCCATTCAGCTTTCCTATTAGTGCTGGTGTAGAGCTCTCCACCCCCGGAATCAAGGCCCCATCTGCAAGTCCTCTCTGCTCTCCCTGGGGCTGGGGCCTTTGAGACCTCTGCCTATTCCCAGGCCTGAGGGAACAGGGGTGGGGAGCAGGGAGGAAGGAGGCATGAGGCTCCTCCCCTGCTGGTTGGTGTGACTTGAGGGTGGAGATCCTGGAGGAGACCCTCCCTGCGAATTGGGTGCTCTAACAGCAAGGCTGTGAGCCTCAGGCATACTCCAGGTGCACTTACGATTCAGGCCAGTCCTCCATGAAATCTTCAATGGCACTGACCCGAGGGGGAATGGGCGAGCCTCTGCTGAGAAGGCCGTTCTGGATTGGAGGCTACTTACAGCCTGGGGGGTGCAGTGGAGGCTGGGGGACACCCAGGAGAGAAAGGCCCAGGCAGGGCAGGCAGCAGGGTCGGGAGTTCTAGCTCCTCAGGCCACATAAAGGTGCGAAGCAGGCAAGGCTGTCCCTGTCCCCAGGCTGGGTGGAAACACTCCTCCCTCTCTTCTGCTAGCGTGAAGCAGTCAGTACCTAGGTGAGCAAATGAGGGGAAC
The DNA here is from genome assembly GCF_020740605.2 of Lemur catta. NCBI lineage: Eukaryota > Metazoa > Chordata > Mammalia > Primates > Lemuridae > Lemur > Lemur catta. The sequence continues at coordinate 38,275,937 of NC_059145.1, read as the reverse complement.
ATCCAGTCTGGATAGAAGATGCAGGCTGTGCGGTATGGGAGGAAACAGGGGCAGGGATGGGAGTTGGGGGGATAGACAGGGCAGGGGCTGGCCTGGGACCATTGTCCCCCAGACGGGCTAGCTGAGAGACAGACATCACTGCCCAGAAGGTGTGGGGTAGGGAAGGGAAAGTTGTTCAGGGAACAAGTCCAGGAATGCATGGCTTGCAGGGATTCTGGATCCTTGCTTGGGGCCATCCATGGCCTTGTTTGGTGGTCAGAGCTGTCCCATGTCCCCATGTTCGGTGTCTGTTTTCCACCAGCTGATAAGGGTCCAATACTGTGGCCAGCAGAGCAAGTGCTAGGACAAAGGCAGAGAGCAGAGGTCCTCTTGGTGGCCTAGAACAGACCTTGGAGCTCCAGGAGCCTCCAAGAGCCAAGCCCTCTCCCTGCAGGGCAGGACGATTAGGGAGCTTTTCTAGGCTCCAGGCGGCAAAGGAGTGCTTGGGAGGCTGTACCCAGATATGCCGGTGAGAGTCTGGAGGAGGGTGCGGAGGCATCCACCAGCTGGAAGGCCCCCTGCCGACCCTTGCTATGGCCTCCCTGAGCCCTGTTTGGCAGCTCCAAAGCAGCATCTTGCTGAGGTCTTAATTTCTAAATGAGCAAGGAGGAGTTTTAGGGAGGCAGAGGTGGAGGGAGAGACTCACTGAGAGAGACCTCATCGAGGATCAGGATGTGGACTCAGCAGTTTGCAACAGGCCACTGAGATCTTGCCTGAAAACCCAAGCCAGCTGCCATGGGGTGGCTGGGAGCAGGCTGTGGACAGAAAAGCCCGGCAGTGAGTCAGACGTGGGGCACGAGGGGAGGATGGTACTCAGACCCAGGGCAGGAGGTGTGCCAGGGAGGCTCACCCCTCGGAGGGGAGGGCATTATCCGGTGTTTACGAATGAATAAATGACTGTGTAATATATCACCTCCATCACGCTGGGGCCTGGGGTCAGGCCTGCCATGTGACATGTGACCCCTGCCAGGCCTGCAGGCCATATGCCTGGGAGTGAGGTGAATCCTGCCACATAGCCGCTTCCTAGGCTCCTGTGCTGTTTCTGTCAGCCACATCTCTCTGACTGGACTCAGGGCTCCCTGTAAGCCCCTGCCACTCAGTCGCCCCGTCCCCAACACAGATAGCCACTATTGTGCCAGACGTTCCAGGGCACTGCGGCCCATTCAGGCCAGCCTAGCTGTGCTCATAGAAAGCTGGACAGGCCCAGGGTCTTCTCATCCCAGGCTCGGCCGACTCCCCAGCCCTCTAAGTCTGGTCTCGCCAGAGCCTTGGGACCACACGGCAGCCTCACCAAGTCTTGCTGCGGCTTCTCCATAAGCAGGCGCTGAGGGCCGGAGCCTACACTGAGTGCCGCTGCCCCAACCTCTCCTGGGGACTGTGTGCTCACTGTACAGAGGAATAGGGGCTTGCCCTGGGTCACTGTGGCTTATGATTTCCGAGTGAGGATTCTTGATATTTCCTTCTGAAAGTGCATGAGAACAACCCCCATTACCATTCTCCCCTCTCCTCCAACTCCTCCGTGCCTACTACCTACCAGGCACTGGCCAGAAGGTTGTCTAATTCCCAGAACAGCCTTCCAAGTAAGTAGCATTAGCCCCATTGGGCAGGTTAGGAAACTGAGGCTCCAGTAGTTCTGAGTGACTTGTTTAAGGCTGGCTGGGAAGCAGAAGAGAGGGGCTCTAATTCCCAATCCACCTCCTCCTGGGTTGATGCACGAGGAGCATATTGTAATCTTTTTTTTTTAATAAGCCCATCTTATCTCAATATGCAAAACTATGCACATGGCATGCAAATTGTCAGAAAAGCTCCCAGGGTGGCAGTGCAGCCTTTGGGTTTTACCAATGATCCAACAATTCAGCCTCATCTCTCTTACTTCATCTGAGCCTCTCTGTTCTGCTTGCCCTCCAGGCAGGGCTTTGCAGGAGAGAGTTGAGGATTTGTTCCCATGTGCCCGGTGAGGTGAGCAGTCCTCAGATCCCACGAATGAGGCAAGGGTCCTATGCCCATCCCTTCCCCTCCTCCTTGCCCCTCATGGACTTCTCGGAGCCCAGCAGAGTTGAACATCTGTATTTTGGCATGCATGACAATGGGGACTGCTTTCTGCTGCCAGAATACAGGAAGGCTTTCTGGAGGTGGAGGAGAGAAGGACATTCCAGATGAAGGGAACGTTGGCAAACTAGTCAAAGGTGTTAAGGTAGGATCTGCTCCAGGGAAAGCCAGTGAAGCATTTCAGGTCTGCTCTGTTGTGAGGAGCAAAGGCGTCTTTTCCATGATGAAAGAGCCCATTGCACTGGAGCAGGCAGCCAGGAGGCTGGGAGGCGGGTGGCAGGGCTGGATCCAAGCTGTGGCCGCAAATCACAGGAGAAATGTCCCATGAGCACAGGGTGGAAAGGACAGTCACGCCAGCGCCTTGGCCTGATTCATGGCTGGGGAGGCAGCGGACATCCACCAGGCATAGGTGACCTTGAGCTTGTTGACTAACATCACTGCACCTCAGTCTCCTTGAAGGTAAAATGGGTTCAGTAAGCTCCTCATCTTCCTCTCAGAGCTGCTGGGAGGCCACTGGGGGCTTGGCCCACTGCCGAATCATAAGGCAAGGCACCCATGGAAAGGCTGTACCCGTGCTGTTCTCCAGGCCTGTGGAGGGAGGTAGGGCAAGAGTGCCGCCCCCTCCCCAAAACATACCATCACACCATGCACCCAAGGTGATGAGCCAGGCCTGCCACAGGCCAGACATCCCCAGACAGCTCAGAACAAAGCCCCAAGCCAAGGTTAGGGCTGGGACAGAGTGACAGGTCAGCGAGGGTGGTGCAGTGGGTGGAGGCCTCCTGCCTGCTGTTGAGGTGCACAGGGAATGTGGGGAGACCTGAAGGGAGGAATGGCCAAAGCAGAGTCTCAGACGGTGACAGACAGGGATGGGATGTGGGTGGCCCAGGTCAGTCTGGAATCTTGTCTTCTGGATCCCAGGGACTAAACAGGTTTGACCTTGGTAAGTTGGTCAGATACGGGCAGCTGCCAAGCAAGGAGAGGATCCATGGAAGTTGGCGCTGCCTCTTCCAGGACACTGGATTTCACACTGGTTTTAAACAACAGGGAATTCTTTTCAAACTAAATTTGGTAAAGATTCCCAACATAAGGGAGATTGCAGAGGGGTTTTTCTGATGGAGGGCAGCGAGGGGGTGCAGAGGCCCCCAGGCCAGAGTCAGGGTGCATACCCTGCATCAGAGGTGGGCACAGCGAGGGACAGGTGCTGGGCATAGGCCTCAGCCCCTAAGAGAGTCTGAACTGTTGTTTCCACTCTCCTGGGGCAACCTTGGGAAAAGCCTTCTGCAGCCCCGGCCTCCTGCTCCCACCTGCAGAATAGGCGCTCTTGGTACTCCAGCCTGGCGTGCCCTTCAGCTGTGAGAACAGGTGTGGGGCAGAGACCACCCATCATAGGGTGGATATTTATTCAACCTCTAGAAGAGCTGAGGTCTTGGCAAATTCATCTGCCTCCAGGCTCAGCTAATTGGAATCGCTTCCCCTCTTCTCCTCTGCCTCTCAGTAAATTATGCGAATTCCCCCAGTCAGAGGCCTGGGTGATGGACAGCCCTGTCACAGCAGCCTAAGTGTTTAGAGAGCAATTGTTCTGGGGAAGGCTGCCATTCCTCAAGCGTGTGCTGTGCAAGGCACCACGGGGAGGGCAAAGCTGGCCTGGGCCCTGCCCCTGCCACTGCCCCTGCCCCACCCCAGCCCAGCCACCAGAGCCCGCTCCGCCTAGCCCACCAAGCACGGGCTTCCGGTACCGTTATCCTTGTCATAACAATCAGAGCAGCCGAGAGGTATTGCTCTTAAACCCTCAACACACATTTTTATAACCTTTCTGTTTAATAAGAAAGAGACAGCTCCAATTAGCTGGGAATATTCTGCAGAAATGGGATTATTTTAAAAGCTCTGGCAATATTATAAAATAGCTTCAGTAAGTGAACAGCTGTTGCTGGCCCCGCCCGCCACGCACGCTGCGCTTCCCGCACCCTCCCACCGGGGCTGGGGCCCGTCGCCCCTCCCCAGGGGCTCCAGAGTCCCTGAGAACCGTGCTCTGGCCAGCACTCAGGGACCTGTCATCAGGCAGCAGGATGTAAGTTGTGGGGTGAGGGGTACAGAGCCCCCGTTGACCCAGACTGGAGGGGAAAGGCAGTTTACAGCTTGCCCTGAGGTTGGACCATAGCCTTGATAGAGTCCTGTCTTTCCCAGGAAAGCTCATGTGAGGACCCCAACACCATCTCTAAAGGGCCTTGAGTCCCCTGTTGTCCCTGTAGCCGGGACACGTTCCCCACTTTTGACAGGACTCCCATCTGCTGCCCAGGCCTTCCCAGCCTCCCCAGCTCTCCAATCAAGGGGCAGGGCAGGGTTGCCTGGCAACCCCATTTCCAGCTACTGTGCATTTTCTGAGTCCATTCTGCCCAGGCCTGCCCCGGAGCCAGGTGAGTATGTTACCTGAGAGCTCCCTCTTCCCTCTTAGGGCCAACTGCCATCCCCTCTTTGGAGCCTCCTCTTCTCTCCCCCAGAGCCCCCTGCATTCCTTCTTTCCAGAAGGGGCGCTGTCTCATTCCTTGCCCATCACAGCTGGCAGCTTTCTCGGTAACTGAGTCTAAGCCCCAGAGCTGAGGGGTAGGGTCCTAGAAGTCCTGTCCTTTCCCCCTTCCCCCTGCCTGCTGGCAAAGCTCTGTAGAAAGGGGGCCTCAGCTCCTACCTCCCAAAGCCCTGGGGCTGGATCTTATCCACAGACCCTGGGCCACTCCAAGCAGTAAGTAGCCTGATACCACCTCCTCCCTGGAGTCAGCCCAGTCTGTGTGGGGAAGAGCTGGGGACAGGGGATTTGGAGAGGCCGTGGGTCCACTTTGGCCCGCTGGGCAGAGGGACAGAGGACTCTGCATTCCTTCCCCTCTGCCCACTTGCCCGTCGGCCCACAGCTGTGATACCCCATGGTGCTGGGTCTCCCTGAAGGCTCAGGCTGAAGGGCTAACAATGTTTGAACAACTTTCAGGAAAAGTAGAGTTGGAAGGGACCTCAGAATCTGGCCCTTGGAACCTGTTACTGTATAGTTGGGGAAACTAAGTCCAAGTGGAAGAATGCTCCAAGGTTATATTCTAAGCCAGGATGGGAGGCAGGACCCAGGCTCAGCCAGGGCATTTGACACTTGTGGCCCCTGGCATAGCTGGTGATGAGCTTTGAACTCTCAGCCCTGATGTGGTAGAACTAAATGAACCCGGCCTCAGTTGCTCAGGTGACCATAGGTACCCTCTCCCCTCCCTGAGAGTCAGGAGCTGGGTGAGGCCCTGCATCTGGGGCTGGGGGGTGCAGATGGGCTCCCACCAAGCTGTTGGACAGACAGGGAGACTCCTGGGGGTGCTCCGTGGCAGAGCCAGGGCAAGGACGGGGCCAGTGGGGGCTCACTGGCATCCCTCGATGCCTCACTCAGCCACCCTGCCAAGTCCCTCCAGGCCTGGCTGGAGAGTGTGGGGGTTTCAAGGTCTCCTTCCATGTTACCAGGAGGAGCAGCCTCGTGGCCAGTGGAACAGCCTCGGTGGCCCCAGCCTCACAAGGCCCAGGTCTGAAGGACCCTGCCTGGGGAATGGGAACAGTTTCGGGACATCCTTGGGAGGAGACCGCAGCCCGGGAACTGCAGCATGATGCAAATGCACCATGTGCTAAATGGGGAAAAATGAATTTTACACCCAGACAAAGTGACTTTTATCATGTTAACGACCATGGTTTGCTCATCGTGTCTGGTGCAGTGAAATGGGGCCTGTGGATGTTTTTCTTTTAGTTCTGCTTTTACATGGAGGCATTTCCCCCCTTGGAGCAGACAAGCCAAGCCCCTCAGATTGGGATGACAGAACTGCCGATTCAGCAAAAACAAAATGGAGAAATGGGAGATTTTTTTTTTAATCTTCATCTGTGCCTTCCAGCAAAAATAGAACTCAGAATGAGGAGGTGGGGTGTGGTGTGAGGAGCCCTGGCCAGAAGGTGGGAATGTGGCTGTGGCCCAGCTCATCCCAGTGTGACCTGGATCCTGCCTCACCCATTCGAGACCTCAGTTTTCAGGAGGGAAGTGGGCTAGAGGTGGAGGTTCTTACAGTCAGAGAGCTGCTGGCCTGGCCCCCACCCAGATGTTCACGTCAAACACATCACACTGGGTGTGTCTGGAACTGCCTCCTCTATGAGACTGGGACTCCTAGAGGGCAAGCCGGGACAGAGTCATTGCTGAATCCATGGTGCCCCCAGCGGCCAGTACACGGTGCTGCATGGAAGGGGCAGAGATGTTTGCTGATGGTGCCAAGGCTACTTCCATGACATCTGCAAGGAGCATCCAAGGGTGGACTCCATTGGCCAAGTCCCTGAGCGCCTCCCCTGAGCCTGCACCCGGCACACATCATTGGCACATGGCAGCTCCATATTGTGCTCATCAAGTTTCAGGAAAACACCATCTGATGCCTTGTACAGTTGCCCAGCATAGCACCCAGCTCTCCAGAAGGAGCCTGTGTTGGGCCCAGCGAGGAGGTGCTCATCTAAGGCTAATGAAGAGGCCTTGGGGCTGGCATATCTGGGAACCCCCTGCCCTGACACCATGCAGTACGTCTCTGGAATGCTTGCCCGGGTCAGGCAGGCGGGGCATTTGACAAGCAGAGGTCAGTGGACAATTAGCCAGCTCCAGCAGAGGTAATTAATCAATGTGCGAGGCCTTCCATCTGGGGATTCTGTGATCACTGCCATGCCTGTGCCCTGGTGGAAGCCAGGGCCTTAGCCAGGCAGGCAGGAATAGGCTGAATGGCTGTCAGCGCCCTCACTGCCAGCACAAACACCGTCACCAACACTGCCTCCAGCGCTCAGAGTTGCTGTCACCATCACAGTCACCATCGCTGTCACTGTGATTATCACCACCACCCCATTGCTGTCACCCTCACAGTAGCATCAACACCCCCTCAGGACTCACCATCAACCCCCCATCCATACTCACCTGTGCTCACTCTTCCTGACTCAAGACACTTTCACACTGCCCCTCATTTGATCCTCCCCACAGTCCTCAAACATACACAGGCAGCTCACTGGTAGGGAGACCGAGGCACAGAGAGGGAAAGGGCCATGATGGCAAAACCAGGTGAGAAGCTGCCCCCCGCCCCCGCATCTAGCCGGCTGTGGCTGCCTCCCTCCCCTCCCCTGCTCCAGCACCACCGGCTCAGAGGGCAGATCGTTGCTCCTCCTATCGGTCAGGATGGGCTCAATTAGGCAACAATAACAACCCTAAAATCTTAGTGGCTTCAAATAATGAAGGTTTATTTCTTTTTCCTGCTACCTATCCTTCATGGGTCAGCTGAGGCTCTGATCCATGTCATCCTCACACTAGCCCAGGCTGATCAAACAGCCAAAGTCTGGAAAACTGACTTGTCATGGCAGAAGGAGAGTGAGCCCCTAAAGGTCTCACGCCAGCCATTAAATGCCCTGCCCTGCAAGCATCGCTTCTCCTCACCAGTCCTTGGCTGGAACCAGACACGCAGCCCTGCATCACCACCAGGGGGCAGGAAGGTGCAACTCTACTGTTAGCCTGGAAGCAAGGAGATCAGGTGAGTTTGTAACTGCCTACGGTGGACATCATCAGATTTCCCCTTCCTTCTCTCCCTGCCTCAACCTCCCAAGCCCACGCACCCGTGTTCCCCACCTGCTGGTCTGGCAGCATTATGAGGGTGGAGGTGGGGCTTCCTCAGTCTTCCTTGGATCGCAGGCTGGGCTTCCTGCTACCAAATACCAGAGCGCATTTCCTCAGGAAGACAGATAGGTGAACCTCTGGGGACTTCAGGAAAGGGTGCCCCTGGGCATGAGGCTGGGCAAGCCAACAGCACAGGTCCTGTCCCAGTGCAGCCTTGTGGAAAGGGGCCTGAGATGGGCTTCAGGCAGTGGCTCTGGCCACAGGTGTGCTGAGAGTTGCAATGGGAGAGGCTGGGGCAGAGACCCACTGGGACAGTCTCCCAAGGATTCAGAAAGGGAGAGGGTGGGCCAGCCTCAGTGGGGAGGCCAAGGTAGAAGAGGAGGATGAATGAGGTGGACACAGAGAGGAGTGGCCAGCCAGCTGGCTGGTTCGGGGCTGTGAGCTCCATGGTCTGTACAGGCATTTATTAGGCACCATCTGAAGCATCCCAGTCACATACTGAGCCTCCAAACCTCTAACCCAAGGAGGTGCCCTGTTGCCTGGTCTCCCAGTGTTTGGGCTGCAGCAGGAGATCTGCCTCTAGGGATTTGGGGGGAGTGGCTGTTTGGGGGCTCTGGGCATCAGGTCTAGAATTCTGGGGTTTGGCCCCAGGGCTCCAGATTCCCAATTTCATGCTTATTTTGCTCCATCACCATAGGCCAAGGCCAGGAGAGGGGCAGTGAGGTGCCAGGATGGGGATAGGTCCAGAGGAGTCTACCTCTACTTCTTCTGGTACTGAGGTGCCTGTGCCAGGGCAGGTGTGGCTCTTCCCACATCATCCATCACCAGGTCACAGAAAGCTGGTTCTGATCGATAAAACAAACAACTATCCTGTCATTACTGATCTCAGGCCTGGGGCGGGCCGGCAGCTAAGGAGGAGCATGCTGGTGTGGGGGAGTTTCTGATGAGGACATCACACACCTTGTGTGCTGGCTTGGGACAGGGGTCCAGGGGATAAGAATTGTGGAGGCTGCCAGGCAAGGCTGCCCCAGAGTGGGGCAGGGCCCAGGAAGACTTGAGTTCTGTCTGGTAACCCACCCCCTGGGGGCAGCCTGAAGGAAGTGGGGGGGCTGGCCAGTCTCTGCCCCAGCCCGGGGAGGAGGTGGCTCTGAGTGGGCTGGGCCAGACCCCCCCCCCACCTTCTGGTGTCTCCCTGTCCTCTTCTTCCCCAGTAGCCTAAGCTGGGGGAAGTCAGTAACTATGAGCTATCCTGGCCACAAATTAAGAACGCTTATCTGCCAGTCTGTCAGTGATCTGTCTACTTCCCTCATCTCTCTCGTGATCCCTAAACACTCAACAAACATAATACTTTGTTACTACTGTCCCTCAGGCATGTCATCGTAGCTGCCCAGGCAGGGAGGTGTCAAAGGCAATGGATATGAATCTGGCTGGTGAAGAGCCAGGAGTGACCACTACCCTGGAACCTGGGTCCCAGCTCCTGAGAGATGCTTGGGATCTGGCCTGGGAATGGGAGAGCTTCGCTCGGGGCCTCTCGGGTGGGGGGCAGGCCCAGGGTCTGCTGACTCAGCTGAGAAGAGCCAGGGCTGCACAGTATGGCCACCTCCTCTCCCCCAGTTCTGTTCCCTGTCCTATTCCCAGCCCCACGGAGGGGAAATCTCTCTCCATCAGATGGAAGGGACGAAAGGAGAAGTGATTTATTATTCTATTCCATTATGCCTGTTTCCAGAGAAACTAATTATGGTGCATTGTTGTATTAGATACTTTCAGAAAGATTACATTTTCTTACTTTGGCCGATAAAAAAATTAAATCCATCAGTTTTCCTAAACACATTACAGTAAAGACAGACTTGCTCCTTGTAATTATTAATCAGTAGGATTTGGAAACGCAAAGCGTTTGACTTAAGCTCAATATAGTCACGAACAATGTCCCGGGATCGCATTTGGTATTGAAACAATTTTTCAATTTATTAAAAAGTCATTAAGGCTGCTGGGGTGGGGCATGGGAGGTGGGGAGAGGTGGACTAAGCCGCTGAGTCAGGGTCAGGGATTGGGGGTGGGTAGTTCAAGAGGGTTTCTGCAAGCAGGAAGAAACTCTGGGCGTGTGTTACTCCTAAGCCTGGCTCTATCTGAGGGGCCTGTTTGAGTTGAAATGAGACCCTAAGACGTCAGCCTCTACCCCAACCCCAGCAACCCCACCCTATGCCTGGCCCTGTGTCCACACTCTGCTCCTCCAGGCCATGAGCTCTACGGATGGAACAGTGCCAGTGACAAGTCACTCACAGGAAACAATTTGCCCTACGGAGCCCTGTGGTCCTGCACAGAGGGCTGAGCTTCAGCCTGACTCCCACCCCTTCCAGGGAGACAGTCCCCTCCTACCAGCTCAGGCCCTTGGAGCCCCCAACTGGGGACATGTGGCTATTTGGAAGGACACCTGGTGTGGCCGAGTGCCCCGTTCCAGTCACTGGCCCTGCTCACTCAATCATTTAATTACTCTGACACTTCCTATTCCCAGGAGGGATTTGCAGGGGTTTAGGAGACTGGCAAGCTACAAGCCCAGTGTAGCCTGTGTCCTGGCTCGGCTGGAAGCTGAGAGGCAGCAACAGGACCTGGGCTCAAGTCACAGCTCAGCCGCTTGCAGACTGTTGACCTTGGGCAAGTTAATTAACCTTGGTGAGCCTCAGTTTCCTCTTCTGGAGAAAGGGGGGCTGCTGCCTGTCTCCTCACATAGGACGAGGGAGGTCATGAGATCTGTGTCTGTCCCTCCTTGGTTGGAGCTCTGTCATGTCACCTGTCTCCCCCTCTGCCACCAGGGCAAAGTCTGGCTCCTCCCTGAAGGGCTGCTTCATCCCTGTTGTTCCCTCTGACTGGAATACCTACCCTCTCCCACGGGTCTTCCTCCTGGAGAGTTCTGCCCTTCCTTCCTTCACGCTGTTCCCTTACTGACCTCCCCCATATCTGGGTGGGCCCCTCTGGGTATTCCTATGGCCCCTGGGCTGTGCCCTCCCCAGCACATGGTGCCCAACCAGGGCCTCCTCTGCCCCCATAAGCATGCGCCCCAGAAACGGCACGTCTTGCCCCTGACATCCCCCAGCAGAGCTGAAACCTGGTACCCACCCTCCACGTAAGACCCACCCTGACCCAGACTGGGACCTTGCTGGATGGGGCAGGCCGTTCTCTCTGTGGGTGTACTGGGAGGGTCCGGGACCTCAGAGCCAGAGGACCAGACAATGCTGGGCCCTCATATGCACTCCTGATCCCCTGCTGAGAGGCCCCAGCCAGCAGTAAGACCTCCCAGCTCCCCTCCCTATGCCTCACTCTGGACCTGCTGCCAGGGAGGGAAGCCAGCCCCACTCTTAGGATGCCTATACTCTACAAGAAATTCAGGACAAGGTAGGGCTGGGGAGGGGGCAGGACTTGCATTGTCACTGATTTCTGGGTGAGCTTCACCAGCTCTGCCACGGTGCTTTGTTTCCCCATATGTACAATACCACCCACACCCCATTAGCTGAACAGAGATGGAGCTGGAGATCAAATATCTGAATGGAAGGAAAGACTCCAGAAGAGGGAGGAGGCCCTGGGAGGGCTGGGGTTTGAGCATCAGCATAATTGGGGGTGACTGGTGAGGCTGGGACTGGGCCTGAGCACAGCTGAGTTCCAGGCCTGTTCTGCTCCCTGGTGCCACAGGCCACAAGGCTGCAGAGATGGACTGCTGGGTGCCGGGCTTTCTGCCCCACCCCCCTGTGCCTCTCACCTGCAGGCAGGTGGAATTGAGCATGTTCCAGACACTCCATTTCCCAGGAATTTATGGAGGGTTTTATCTTCCCTCCTTGATCACTGGTGAGGGGAAGGAGGGGGCATGCTTGGCTCCCTCCCCTATAGAGGGGCAAGGAATAACATCCTGGCCACCCTCGAGCTTGGAAAATACTGTCTGAACCCCACCTCAGCAACCCTCCTTCCCCCCATGAGGCCTCGTCAGGGCCCGGCGGGTACCGGGAGGGGATGGCAGCCATTTAGGCTGTCACCATCTCCATCAGAGGATTTAAATCACTGACACAGAGTAACAGCGCCGTAGATTACAGTGCGGGAGCCACGCGGGCACAGCGCAGCAGAGGCAGAGGGGGAGTAGGAGGGGAGTAAGGAGGTGCAGGGTGGGCTGAGAGGCATCGCCCCAGCACCTCAGTCGGGGGCTCTCTGCAGCTGAGGTTGCCCAGCAGGGAGCCCTGAGCACCCCACCTGCCCCTCCCCATCAGTCCCCCACAGAAGTCCCCACACTCCTGGGCTGCTCCAGGGCCTCTCCCGAGCTGGGGACCTATCCTTTGTGTCCTCCAGATAAGGGCTGAGGTCTTGGCTCGTGTCTGCCCCCACCTAACTGTGACCCTGCACCCAGAGGCCTCACAGCCATGGGAACCCCTGGGGAGGGGCAGGGGTACCTGGCAGGGAGCCTGCCTGCTCCCACTCACAGGCACTCAGCCATTGTCTTTGATTGCATGGTATTAGCCAGAAATTACAGCCTTTGGGAGGACGCATGTGAAAATAAAATAAGTGTCAAAAGACAGAGAAAATGTTGATTCTTTGGAGAGAAGAAAGGATGGCTTGGTTAAATTAAAACTTTGAGAGGAAGTAGAGTATGCAAAGATGGTCCCCAGGACCAAGAGCAGCTGGGGCATGCAGGGTAGGGGTAGCCTGGGAGAACATCATTCAGTTGGCCAACATACAAGCTGGTCCTGAGATCCTGGCCTGTCCAGGCCAATGTGGGGGAAACACAGGAAAGATGGGGCCCCACCCCTTGGTGGGGAGCATACCCATGATTATCACCAGGAGGGACCCCAAGCATTGACTCACAGGCAGAATGGGGCAGCAGGGCTCAGGCTGGGGCCTGGTAGGGTTGTGGGAGCTCTCCATGGTGCTGAGGCCCATCTACCACGTGAGAGGGCCACTGCCCATCCTGCCCTCCCCCAACAGGGTCCAGGGCCCCTCCCTCTCTGCCTGGGTCTGGGGCCCAGAAGGAGGCCAAGAGCCAACATTAGTGCCCAGCTTGCCCACCCACTCAGTTGCCCCTCCATAAACACTCCTTTTCTGTTCCCTCCTCACCCTCTTCCTCTCCTCTTCCTCCTCTCCCACTGAGCAAGACAGGGAGATTTCTGGAGGCTGCCTCAGTCAGGGCAGACATGACGGAAAGATAGACTGATAGATGGACAGAGGCCCTGACTGCCTGGCAGATGGACCACGTCCACAATGCCGTTTCCCCAGTGTGTGGCATTTCCCACTGGCATCTGATATAGACCCCAGACCTACAGCACCTTGAAGCCAAGGTACTCAGCAGCCCTGTACTCCTGGGCTTGCAGGGTCGAGCCGGGGCAGGGAGAACACTCGGAGCATGGGAGGTGTCAGGCCCAAGGGGACAGATAGGAGCCCCTGGAAGCGTTGGTTAATAAGGGCCGGAGTGGCAGAAAACACCACCCCACCACCACCACACATGGTCTAGACTCTAGACCCCTGGGGGGCCCCCTTGGAGGGACCAGAGCAATTCTGAAGCTGTAGCTATTTTTCTAGCAGCTTCTGGGCCTCAGGTTAGGGGACCCATTTGTTTCTTTAGTGAACAAAATGTACTAAAAGGACATCCCACTCCCAGCAATAGCCTCTGGGTCCTTCACTCAGCCACCACAGCCACGGGGAGGAAGAAGCCTCCAGGTACCTATTGCTGTTCTGAAGGGGACTGCAGCAAGGGCATCTGCAGCATGCTCGCCCAAAGGAACAGATGAACTGGGCACAGCAAGGGCACACAGGGATGAGCTGGCTCCTACCAGGGGTGGGAAGTATTCCTGGAGGCCAGGACCCCTCATCAGCAGGCCCAGGGGCACCTGACTGAACATCTCCCCTTTCTCCAACCTGCAGCCCCTTGCCCCACACGTCTAGCTGCTCCCACCTCCCAAACTTGCTGCCCAGTCCTACTTGACCTCAAACCATGGCAGGATGGGGCACTGAAGCTGGCCAGTTCAATGGGACCTGGCATGGCCTGCACTCTGGCACCTGCTTCCTCATCAGCAAGTGGGCCCAAGAATACCGTGGTCTGAGCCCCTGCTCCGAGGTGGAAACACCTCTCCTGTGGTGAAGGTGCCCACCTGGCCCCAGGCTTCTGATCTGAGAGATGCCTGCCGTCCTGAGGGTGGGAAGGGAGCAGCCTCTGGTGCCAGGAACCCCCATCCACCTTCCTGCTCAGTAGCCCTGTGGCTGGCCCTGTTTGATTCTCCACTGGCACTCGAGGCCCAGCCCTGGTATCCTCTCAACACTTGGGCTTTTCTGACCCTGCAGCCCATGTCCAGCTGCCTCACATGGCCATGCTGAAGACAACTCCAGGACTCAGGACATGCCCAGGGTAGGTGACTCCTCCAGTGCCCCACAGGGACTGGGCCTGAAAGTCCCCTCCTCAGTGCCTGCATCCTCCTTGACATGTCCTTTTACCTCTGGTGTCCTTAAGTCATCCTCACCTCCCTGCATCCTAGCCCCCAGGGTGGCCTTTCCCCCATCCCTCTTTCCTCAAGCTCCCTCACCCCAGAGCCTCTGAGCCCGCTACTTTTAACCTCTCCCCTCTGAACTCCTCCCTGCCCAGCCCAGGGGCCATGCTGGCAGATTTCACCTTGAAGCTTCCTTATTGCCATCTCCATCTCCTGCTCGGCCTTAGCTGAAGGAAAATTGTTTTGTTTGTGTCTGCCCTGAGCAGTGGGGCCAGAGTGGGTGCAGGGATGAGAATGGGCTATGGCAGGCAGAAATTCAAATCCTAAATTTCAGGGGCCTTCTCTGCTCTCTCTTTCTGCACCCAGCCCCCATCCCCCACCCTGCCCTGCCCTGGACCCCAGGCACAGGCTTGGCCTACCCCAATCTGCTGCTCGTGACCACTCCTACTCACCCCTCTTACCTGGGCTGAGCTCACCCAGCACGCCCTTGGGACACTTCCCCCCTCAGTGTGAACATGCTCCCCCACCCCACTGGGCTTGGGCCCACACAGGCACATACCTGCCTTCCTTTGGATCCCCCATGTGTACCCAAAAGCCTGTGCATATGCCCAGGTTGCAGCCCAGAGAATCCCAGAAGCCCATCACTTCCCTAACCCAGCCTAGATGCCCTGCTGTACAGATGGGACAGCAGAGGCCCAGAGGGGTGGAATGGAAGCAGTGGTCCTGAGTGCAAGGCAGGGCTGCAAAGTCCTAGGGAGCAGGTGGGGTACAACTGGTTCCCCCACTGCTTCAAAAGTACGCTCCTCTGCTGGGCCATTCACCTGAGCACATTCCCTCTCCGGCCTCTTTTCCTGTCCAGAGCAAACAAGATCTCAGTGCTGTGCCCTGAGGAGCCCCAGTTCCCTCCTGCCCCTTGACCTCTGCCCTCCACCCTCTCCTGCCTACCCTCAGCTCTCTCTCGGGGCCATCTCCCCATCAGGAAAATCATCTCAGACCCAGCCATGCTCTGGAGTCCCAGCTCCAACCTCCTGCTGTGTGACCTCACACAGGTCAGCTCACTGCTCTGAATCTCCATTTCCTCAGCAAATAAGGACAATGACAAAGCTGACCTCACATGCTGTCATGAGGCTGGAAGGCTTACCTGGAAGGGACTTAGTGCAGGGAAGGGGGTCCTGTACCAAAAAAATAGTAATGGCAACAATAATAAAGCCACTTGCCCTCCCTACATCCCCTCTCCAGTTCCCCACCCATGAGGATCTTTTCTTCTCTATCAAACTTCTTGCAAGAGCCGCCTGCATCCTAGCCACCACTTCCTCTCTGAGCACATACTCCTACACACGCGCGCCTACCCGTGGGAGCATGCCCCTCACGGGAATAGCCACAAATCCACACCCCCACCTGGCACATACACAGTCGCGCTCGCACAAATGGTAAACAGAGTATAATTCATTTGTAAAGGAGACTCCAGTCGTGCCATCCATCTTAAGCTAAAATTCAATACTTCCCGGCGCGGCCCGCTGGGCCTTGATGAATGGAAAGGACAAAGGCTCCATCCCACGCACCTGCGGAGGAGCCGGAGGAGCCGCTCTCTGGAACAACTGAATGAGCCCCGCTCTCTGGAACAACAGAACAGCAGCCAGTGGGGCCCAGTGGGGATGGGGGGAGCATTCCAGCTGTCCCACTAGGTGCACTCTCCAGTGCTCTAGCAGTACAGGTGAGGCCAGAGCAGGAAGTACTCTGGCTTCATTCGTTTCACCTGTTGCATCCCAGCGGTCAGACAGTCCCTCTCTGATGATGTATTTTTCCTGGGCCCTTTGGGGCCAGTGCAGCCTGGCCAGAAGCTGTGCTAAACAGGCCACCTTCAACTTCCCGGAGGCCAGCACCCCCCACCCCCACCGATTTCATTTCTCTATCCCCTCCCTCAGCCCTGGCAGTAGGCCAGCCGCTCCCTTCCTAACAAAATTTCCCCCATCCTGCCTGAACTCCACCCCTAGAGCCTGTGGCCACTTCCCGGGTACCCCTGACCTTGGAAAGGCTGTGCCCCTACTCTAATTCACCGTTCCCTCCCTTCTTAGCCTGCAGAACTGCTCCATATGATTCAAGGTCCAGCAACAAACATCCCTTCCTCCAGGAAGCCAGCCCTGACCCTCCCGGAAATAGCCACGTCCAGGCAGTCAGAGTGGCTAGAGCCACGAGGTGGGGCACGATAAGGGAGGCCAGAGGAAGGGTCCTTGCCCCACCACGCGGACCCCTGCAAGCCAGGCAATGGCGAACCATGGAAGGGATTAATGGGAGCAGCGCAGTCAGTGTGAGGCGCCTGGGGTGGCTTTAAAAGGACATGCCAGGCCCCTTCCCCACCCTAAGTCTGGGTGAGGAGCCCCGGCGTCCAGTGTCCCGCGCCCGCGCCCTGGCTGCGAAGCGAACGCTCCTCCGCTGCGGAGTGTTTGGCTCCGGGGCCGCCTCCGCAATGGCCTGTGCTGTTTACGAACCCCTCTCCGGCTTGGAAATAGACTGTCTTTCCTGAACGATTTTCTCTTTTCCCATTTACTAAACATTGATTTCCCCCCTCCTGCGCCTCTAATAGAGCAGAAACCAATACGTCTTTGTTTGCTTTTCTCCCGCTTTCGGGGCGCGGGCGGCGGGGGGCCGGGCGCTGCCGCGCATGTGCGTCCGGCCAGGTGGCCCTGCCCTCCGCAGCCGCTCCCGCAGCCCGGTGCCCGCGGGGGGCCGAAGTCCGGGACTCCGGGGGCGGGCGAGGGGGCGCACGTCTGTCGGGTGGACAGGGCGGGGGTACCAGGGCTGCTGCAATTCCATTAGTGACGCCTCGCCTCCTCCAGATCCGCCTTTGAAGTCCTGGCTCTTCTGGATGAGGAGCCCATTCGCCCCGGGGCTGCATTGGGTAGAGGCCAAGTGCGGCTGGGACTCTCATGCCTTCCCTCCTTTGCGCGTCCAGTCAGCAAGCGTGTCAGACCGCCTGCTGAGGCCCTGCGCTGGGGGCTCGGCATGGAGGAGGGGGAGCAAGACAGGTGAAGTCGCTGCTGGGGGGCAGGGGGCGGAAGGGGGGGCTCTAACCACAGGCCCCGTACTGCTTCCTTCTCAGAAGGGGTTGGGGAGGAGATAATTTTCAGCTGGCAGCCCATCCTCACTCCCGGAGGAGGAGGAGCTCTGGTAGGGGTGTGAGGAGCGTCAGATTCCCAAGGATGGGACCCAGGGTGGGTCACTGCCCCTCTCTGAGCCTCAGGCTGCTCATCTGCAAAGCAGGATTATAAATGCTCCTCCTGAACAGGGTGGCTTCAGGGATCGTGTGGCCTGGCACAGTACAGATGCTCAGTGAACATTCCTTTCCATCCCTGCCCTCCGCCTCCCCAGGCTAAAGAAGCAAACAGACCAGGACAGGGAGGAAGGATCGCTGAGAGTGAGAAGACCTGACTCCCGCATTCCCCAGGCTGGTCAGCAGTGCACCCTCCCCCTACAGAGTAGGGGCTCTCTCCCTACCACCCGCAGGGTGGGGAACCAGCAAAGGGAGCCCCTGGTAGACCAGGATTCATATGTGATCTTCGCAAGTCTCTTCCCTTCCTGGGCCTTGGGGTCTCCATCTGGAATGTGGGCCCAGCACCTAGGTGAGCCGACACTGCTGACCAAGGCTGGTGCTGCCCACACCAACACTGAGAACATCCAGAATCACCAGCATCCGCTGACCCACCCCAACACAAGCTGACACAGCCCTGGGTTCAAATTCTGCTCTGCCCTTGTTAACTGTGGGACTTTGAGTAAATCTCTTCCTTCTCTGGGGCTGCTAGATGGTTCCTAGTTCACAGAGTTGCAATGGCCATCACACGCCATGAGGGAGCCCAGCTTCCGAAACCCAGTAAGGACTCTATTGGCGGAGAGGGTAGAGGGTCTCAGAGAGAGAGGAGGCCCCAGAAGATGGGTAACAACTATGCCCTTGGCCTCCTTGCTCACAGGTTATGTGCTTACATGTCCAGCCAGAACCTGTAACAATCTCACCACAGCCCTGTGAGGGGCCATGCAGAAACTAGAGTTTGTTACCATTTACAGATGAGAAAGGTGGGTGCTCAGAGAAGAGAATGATCTTGCCCAAGTCACACCACAAGAGAGAGACAGAGCCCAGGTCTCTGACTCCAGATTGGGGGTCTGTGGGCATTGGATGGGTCAAGGGGAAGAGGGGCACAGCTGGCAGGGAGGCCTGTTGGGTGTGGAGGTCCGGAGGCAGGAATGTGTGACATAAGCTGGGGCAAATGGGCACCAGGCTTAATTTTGAAACTTCTCAGGGACTTAGCTCTGGCCTGTAGTTTGTGACCAAGTAAATGCAGGAGGGGCCTCCGTGGAAGGGAAAACCAGAGGCCTCAGGGCAGGTGCCATGGGAAGGACCAGGAGGTTAGAGCAGATGCAAAGAGGGGCTTGGGCAGACTGAGGGACAAAAAATCAGACTAGGAGACACAGACAGGCTGGGAACACTGAGCAGTACTCTGCAGAGCCACGAAGAGAAAGGGCATCCCAGGCAGGGGTACCTGTGTGAGCAAAGGCTCAGAGGTGAGGCTGAGAGTGACCCCTGGGCTAGGGGCAGTAGGGGAGGAGGCTGGTGTCCTATCATAATCTCAGAGGCCAAGGCTGTGAGGAAAGCAGGGTCGGGGTGGAAGGTGTTTGGGAGGTGGCTGTGTCCCTCTACTTCCACACCCCTCCCAATGCCAGGCAGGCCTCCCATGACAGAAGGCAGGCAGTTCTCAGGGGGGTCTGGTCATTCACATCCCCCGAGGATCACTGCGCCCTGTACACTCGGTGCCCAGTGTGTGCTTGGAGGACGGATATGGATCATGATGCCTTCACTGCACCAGAGGCCAGGTGTGTGGCCTGGCTCTGGTGCAAGGCTGTGACCAACTGGGACAGACTGTGGACAGAAGGTGGACAAGTCTTGGCTACCCAATGGGCTGCAGCCACAGGCACAGGGAGCCTCTGTGGGGGCCTGGACCAATTAGGAAGGAAGGGGAGGCAGCAATAATTAAAAATTAAAAGCCAACAAGACAGCAGTTTAAAAATGGAAGGAGTAAAAACAATTAGCAAAAATGAGGCAATAGGGCTGGCGTGATACAAATGGAGCCGATCACAAAGCACTAATGACATCGGGAACCTAATTTTTACAGTGTCAGGACTGTGTGATTGAAGCACTCGGCCTGCTGCCCTGAACCAGGCTGCGTGCTCATCTGAGGGCGGTGGGAATTTATTTCCCTGCTCGGATGGCCCTGAGTGGAGGGGCCAGGAGGCAGGGCAGAGGCTGGTAGGAGAGGCCTGGGGGCAGAGGGGCCTAGGGACGGTGTGGTGGCAGAGCTGAGAGTCCAGGAAAGCGAAGCAACGGCTGAAGGGAGGCAGCTGTCACCCCCTCAGAGCGTCCCCACCAAGGAAGGCAGCGGAGGTGAAGTCACAGTCATACGCACCCGGTTGCCGCAGAGACCAGGCGACCCTCCTGGCAGAGGGAGGCTGAGTCAGTTTGAGTAATGGCGGAGAACGTTGCCGCTGATGGGGAAAAATACATCTTCATAACAGGGTGAACCTTTTGGAAAATGGAATAAGTAAAATAATTGAGAGAAAGAAAATTGAGTTTTTATTGCTTTTTAAGTGTTTAAGTGCAGGTTTCATTTAGGGAAATTATCGTTGCTTTTATTTTTAGCCACCCGGTGGGGTTGGGAGGGGCCTGGGGCAGCGCTGTTTTAGGGCGGGGCCTGAGTGTCCTGCCCCCGCCCCTCCCCCTAGGAGCTGCCACCAGCCAGGGGTCCATGGCAGCCTCCGGATCCTGCCTTGCCTCCTGGGACCTCTTGGGTCTTGCTATCCAGCCGACCGCTTGGCCTCCTCTCTTGTCAGTCCCCTGATTGAGTCCCACTCTGACTCACCTCTGTGCCTTTGGCCCCGTCACCACATCAGCTTGGAATGCTCCTTCCTCCCCTGCACCTCACCAGCTCTTTCCACCTTGCAGCGGAGCCCCCACTCCAGCCTGTAATGAGCCCTGGCCTCCCCTGAGTGCCCACACTCCCCTGAGTCTCCTGACCCTTCCCTTGTGATTTCCTGCCCTCTCTTGCCTTGTCCTGTGTCTCCTGTCCCCAGCCCTGGCGAGAGAAGTGGGGAGGGACTCCTCAGTTATGGACGCAATGTCTGAAGGTGCTGCTTGAGCCTCCCCAGCACCCTCTGCCCAGCCCAGGCATCTACAGTCTCAGCCACACTTCTCTCCCCATTCTCTCTCCTGCCCGGCTCTGGCCGCCACCCGCCACACCCCAGAACTGGTTCAGGCCAAGGCCACCAAAGACCCCACCAGGCAGACCCCACAATGGATGAGGGTAACTGCTGGTACAGACCCCACTGCCCTTCCCTTGCCCCATGTCCAGCTGCCACTTGGGGCTCCATCCTGGGCCTACTCTGTCCTCTCCCTTTTTTGCCTCTTCAAGGCTCCAGTCTCCCCAGGATCTCCCAGACTTCCTCCTGAGCCCCAGATGGACACCCTCCTGGCTGGTCCCCTTTGGTTTTGGGGTTTTTTTTGGATGGCCCCGCCCACTCCCTCCTCCCGCCCACTCCCTCTTCCCACCCAATCCTCCCCTGCTCAGTTCCACCCGTGATCTGTTCACTCCAAAGACCCCTCATCTCTCACTGAGGCAGCAGCTCCAGAGGCTCCCTGGCCTCCTGCCTCCATTCATGCTCCCTGCTCCAGCGGCCTCTTTCAACTCCTCAGCAGCATTAGCTCTGCTCGGCCTGGGGCCTTTGCCCGTGCTGTTCTCTCTGCTTGGAAAGTGCCCCCACCTTGGCCTGACCAAGCCCAGGGGCCACTCTCACCTGCAGGAGGCAGAAACCATGACTGCTGCTTCAGTTACAAAATGGAATTTATTGGCACAAGCAACTGAAGAATCCAGGTCTATGAACTTCAGGCATGGCTGGACATAGGTGCTCAAACATTATTAGAACTCAGCCTCCCTTTGTTGTACATACCTGAATGTGAACTTCGTAGCCAGCCAGGCCCTCCCACCATCTGTCCCCTACACTAAGGTTGTCTCATTCCCTCTCTCCCCAGCTGAAGCCCTAGCCTTGAGTCCGTCACATGCCTGTCCCAGAAAATCACTGTGGTCCTGGAGAGGAAGGAAGCTGGTGACCAGGCCTGCGTGGAGGGGAAGGCATGCGCTTTTTCCCACCCCATGGACAGAGTGACGCCCGTGCTGTTCTCTCTGCTCGGGGACAGCTGGGAGTTAGCACCGCGCACGGCCCAGACTCTGCCGAGGCTTCGCAGTGCCTTGGCCCCCCTTCCCTGCCTAACTCCGTGAGGGAGTTAATTCTCTTCCTGTCTGGCCTCTCTCTAGGCTGTGAGCCCAGAGGCAGGAACCAGCCAGTCTTGATTACCACAGGATTCATGAGGGAGAGGGAGCCGCTTATGGTAAAAAGGGGAAAGCAAGGCAGGGGCTTGGCCGAGATCACATATCCATGTTGATGCTAAGGTGCCCCATGCTCTGCCCCCATGTCATCTTCATTGCTCCACGACCCCTCCTCCCACCCACTCCCACAGCTCCTGTTCACCTCCCCCTCCCAAACCACCTGCCTATCTGGCATGGCCTCCAGCTCACCCTGCCTGTCTGTTCCTCTTGCCTAAACTCCTCCCGTGGTGTGCCCGCCCTGTCCCCCACGTCCTCAGTGCTGAAGCTGCCCTGTGCCAGCGCCTGCCCAGCCTGGCCCTCTCCAAGGCCCTGGGGCCCACACTGACGCTGGAGCATGTGGCAGCCCTTCACGGCATGTGGCTTGTCAGCGGCTACTCTCCAAACCACCACCTCAGACTGCCCCCCTGCCCCCTGGCCACACTCAGTCCCTTCAGGCATTTCTTTTTCTAGCTGCCCCTGGACCATGGCTGTCCCTGTGGCTCCATTCCCTGCCGCTGGCCTCACACCTCCTCTCCCAGGCCACCCTCGCCTGTGGCCTCACTCTCTTCCCTGGGACCTGGAGCACACACTGTTCTAGGCCTCTGATCTCTGCCTCCCACCGCCCCATGGGACACCTTGTCTGGGTGTCCCTGAATGCCTGGATCCCAGCAGGTCCACAAAGAGCTCAGGATCTGTCCCCGGATATGCTGTACCCCCCACTCCCAATCAATCCATTCCCCCTTCCCAGCCCTGCAGCCCCTTCTAAGACCATGTTACCATACAACACTCTGGACCGGACAATCCAGCCTCCGGATGGGCCTTCCCTGCTCACAACCGCCGTGCTCCCTGCTGTCCTCGGGACCAGCCCCCAGGCCCTGCTCAGCCCCCCATGCTGACTGCTCCAACCCCAACCACATGCCCTGACCCTGGCCTCTCTTGTCCCTTCAGACAAGGTGCCATCTCAGGAGGGTGTCCTCATCGGTTTTCTGCCCCTGCTCCTGCCCTGCCCGCAGCCGGAGCGCCCTTCCTGCCTGTCCCGACCAGCTCTCCTGCTTCCCTGTCTGTCTCATTCTTTAAGCCTTAGCTCAGGGGTCACCAACTCTAGGAAGCCTTCTGTGGTCCCCCTCCCTCTGCTCAGACTCCTGTCCCCGTCTCCTCCTCTGCTGTAGGCTATGTGTCTGTGTCTGCATTTGCCCCCAAGTGACACTGCCCCATCAGGAGTGTATGATTCCTCTTGGAGTCTGCCTGTGTCAAACCCCGAGCCTGGTGCTTAGTGGCTGCTCAGTGCACATTCACTGAATGAATGGATGACTTTGCAGTGATGGGGCCTTCACACCTGGGGCCAGTGCGTGTGTGATGGGGTGTGGTCAGCCAAAAAGACCCCCTGGTGCTCCTCTGGCAGAGCGGATATGGCAGGTCCTGTGCACATGCTCATTCCCTTGCCAGCCCTCGTTCTTTTAATCCTTCCCACTCTCCCTGCCACCACCCAGTCCCCTCCTTGCCCCCTTGGTCAGTGGCCTTGGTCATACATAGCTCCTTTTCTCTCCTTTAGGCTTCTGCTCCCCTCCCCAAGGCACATTCCAGAGCCTTCTCTGGCAGCCACCCCCTCCCTCCTTTCTCTGCCACCTCCCTACCCCCCCTTCCCTGCTCAGCCTCAGTCTCCTGCAGCCCTGTCTCTGGGCACGGCTGCTTTCCTCCAAGAGGTTAAGTTGAATTGATCTGGTGTTTAATTACCTAATGTGTTCATTGCCCACATGGCCTGTTGGCAGAGGTGGGTGAGGTGGCAGGCAGGTGGACAGCTGGGATGGCTCAGTGTCTCGGTAGACACCTGCCTGCGGCACCTGG
Organism: Lemur catta; assembly: GCF_020740605.2. Taxonomy (NCBI): domain Eukaryota; kingdom Metazoa; phylum Chordata; class Mammalia; order Primates; family Lemuridae; genus Lemur; species Lemur catta. Next base: position 38,252,505 of record NC_059145.1, on the reverse strand, counting down.
GAGCGCAGCAGTACAGGTGTGCTTTCCAGGGAGGCCAGGCAGCAGGAGAGGAGTGCACACCCCCACTTACACGTGCATTCACAGACACGCACACATGAACATGCCTTGCTGTGTTTGTATAACACACTCACACTGTCATGCCCCCACATCCACAGGGCCAGCCGTGCCTGCACACGTGCACACACACTCTCTCTCCCACACACGTGTCCACATTGGCTGTTTCCAGCTGCAGCCAACAGCTGTCATTACCATCTCTGTCCTGGGCCTGGCATTCGAGGCCTCCATGATTAAACCTCAACAGACCACTCCAGCCACAACTCCTCGAGGTGTCCCTGGATATACCAGAGGCTGAGGCTGCCTCAGGACAGGGATGGAGGGGTAGGAGCTGGGCAGTGCAGGCCTGGCCAGAGGAGAAGAGGCTCTCCATCTCTGTCCATCAGTCTGTCTATGTCTGTGAAGGTGTCAGTCACTCTGGGGGAGCCACTGGGGCAGACACTGCGCTTCCCTCTGTAGGCACAATCTCTCTAAGTCTGAGAGGGAGAGCAGGGCTGGGCCAGGCCTCCCACTCACACCATCTCCCCACTGTCACCATGAACCAGGCAGCATCTGGGCTCTGACCTGCCTTGATCCGATCCCAGGTGCTGCAGGAAGGAGAGGCTGAGGAGGCAGGGAGGGCACCTTCTGGAGGAGGCAGAATTCAGCGGAAAATGAGCCCTCACTGAGCACCCACTATGTGCTGAAGCTTTCACACCACTGTTGAATTTGGTCCATATCACAATCCCTTCCAGTCATCCTGTCTCCTGCCCACACATCGCTGCCCATTTCTCCCTCCTCTTGAAGACAGGGGACTAGATCCTCAGGGAGCACCCTTCCCACGTCACACCCAGCCTGCTGGACCCTGCCGTGCTCTTGGCTGTTGTTGCAAGATCAGGAGGAAATCTGAGCTGCATCTCTTTGGGGGTTGGTGGGATGTCATTGTCCTTTCTGCGTACTCCTAACCTAAGTTCAGCTTGATGCGCTCGAAGGTGACACTCCCTGGTCCTGCCTCCTATGGGCAATGTCCATACACCCGGCAACTGCTGCAGCCCTCACACGCCCTGTAGCAGAGGCATGTCGCATGACCCCATTTTACAGATGAGGAAAGTAAGGCTTTGGGAGTTTAAGTGACTTGCTGGGGAGTTCACAGGTAGAAAGTAGTTGAGGCAGGAATTGACCACGGTCAGATCACCAACAGGGCGGGGCTGACACCCCACACCCTGGCACAAATGAGAGGATTGAAGCCCTAAGGCCAAGAAAGGGAAAAGTCTGGTGGCCCTAAGCACTGGGATGCATTAGGTATGCGGCATGGAATGGGATGGTGTGGTATCGTCAGGGCTCAGAAAACACTACCACAAAATATGGCAACTTGGAGGTCTCTCTCTCTTTCCTTTTTTAGAGACAGGGTCTCACTATGTTGCCCAGGCTGGTCTCAGACATCTGGCCTCAAGCGACTACCCCACTTCAGCCTCCCAAGTCGCTGGGACTATAGGCCTGTAGCATTGCACCTGGCTCTTGGAGGTCACTCTCTGACCTTCTCCCTTCCCCCCTAAAGATTCTCAGGTGACAGGGGTCCTGCCCCCTGGGACATACAGAGACATAGGAGGGAATCAGAACAAACAGGCCTTGCAGAGTCCCCCAGTTTATTACCATTAGGTCATATCCCTTTTGTCCAGTCACGTTTCTCCAAACCGATCTACTTCTTTCATCAGAGGTAGCACACAAATACTCAGTTTTCCCTAGGGCTTTGGCTCTTCTTTTCCAAAGGCAACCCAGTCACATAAAACTCCAGTTAATTCCTTATGCTTTTCTCTTGTTAATCTGTCTTTTGTTTTAGGGGTGTCAGCCATGACCCTTGCAATGGGTGAGGAAAAGATATTAATTTTTCTCCTCTCCAGTATTATTTCTGGAACCAGAGGGCGAAGCTTCCTCCTGAAGCCTTCCCTTCTGAAGGCTGGAGTCCAGATTGCAGGGAGCACATTCAGGCTGCAGGGGGTGGGCTGCAAGCCCTCCCAGGCTACAGCTCACATTTGCTTGGTCATGTGTCCCTTACAGCCCTCTTATCACCACAGTGAAACAGCCCCAGGGGCCTCTCTTTGTCAGGTGTCATTAGCAGTTCCTCCCTCACTCCACTGGATTCCACTGGGGTTTGGAAGGAAGTGGCCGAAGGGGCCTTTGTCCAGCAGGCCCTCTAAGGCTGACCTTGGATGATCAAGTACAGTGGCTGCTGTTCACAGTCCCCCAAATCCTCTCTGTCCCCAAAGGAGGGTGTGGTGGGGGTAGGAAGAAGGAAGGAAAGAGAGAAAAGGAATGGAGGAGGGGGAGAAGGGGGGAAGATAGGTAGGAGGTCTGGAAGGTTGAGGGAAAAGGAGGGGTGGAGAGAGGAAGGAAGGAGGGAGCTGAAGGGAGGAGAGGAGGAGGGGGAGAGGGGAGAAGGGAGAGAACAGACCAATCTGACCTGCAGGGAGGCTGGAGGGAGGGGGAGCTGGCCGCAGGGGAGTCAATGATGGCTGCAGGAGACAGATAAGGTTGGGGAGAAGGTGCAAGGGCCGATGGGAGCGCAGGGATTAGGGGCTCTGAGGGCCTGTCCTGGGCCTGTGGGTGGAAACCCAGGGAGAAGGGAGGCTGCCCTAATAAGACAGGAGAAGAGGAGAAAGATCTCACTTCAGGGGACCCTTGTGCCCTTGGGGAGCAATGAAGAAGGGCTTCCACCCCACCCCATCTCTGCTGCCCAGTGAACTGTCTATGCGGGCCCAGGCCCCCTGAACTCGGGGCTCTCCTCCAATCGGAGAAGACATGTCATGGCTGTGGCCATCCCCAACAAGCCTGGCAGGATCACGCCAGGATGGGCATTCATGCCAGCCCACGGAGGCGACAGGGACTGTCCCTGCCCTGGTGGAGCCTGGCTACCCTTGCACACGTGCACTGTGCAGCTGTGTCCTCACACGCTCACGGCCACGCGGTCTCTCAGATTCCCACACTTTGTTTGGTGGCCTCTTGCTTGGGGCAGGTGAAGACAGGCCCATACCGGCAGGGGCGGGGCCCAGTACCGGGTCGGGGGAGAGCCCTGCATGGCATACTGTCATTCTCAGGGCCAGATTTTGATGACATCCCCATCCCCACCCCCTGAGGCAGGACAGAGGTCTCTCATAGAGGCCCATGTCCCCTGGGCCTGAGGCTCCTGGAGCCTGTACTGGTGCCGCACTGTGCTGTGCCCGGCACCTGACGCATGGTGGGCATGCGTGGGCACGCACAGATGTCTGGGCTGGGTGAATCCTGAGGTGTTGGAAGACGGGTCTCCCAGGAGGGTGGTGGAAAGGGCCTCTCCTCTAGATCCCTGCAGAACTGTGCAGGGGTCTGCCTGATTTGGCCTCCTCCTGGGGGAGTCCAGCTGATGAGACTGAGAGTCAGGGAAGAGCTGCCCAGTGTCAGCCTCAGAGTGGAGACAGGACCTGCTGGCCGTGAGCCTGGCTGCTGGGAGCAGCTGATGGAGATAAATGGCTCCTGTCCCTGGCGGAGGTCAGGGCCGGGCAAGGCGGCCTTGGGCCTGATGGATGACTCTGGGCTGGGCCAGGAAGTCAGGGAGGCCTCCTGCAGTGGATCTTCCTGGGCAGCTGGGAGCCAGCTGTCCACAGCCCACCCAGGCCATGCCCCACAGGGCCTGAGTGTGTGCATAGGGTAAGGGCGAGCCCCTCCCTGTCACAGATATGGAAGCTGAGCCCCTGCTGGGCCCTCAACTGCCCAGTGGGCTAAGTCCCTGCCAGAGCGGGAAGTGGTAGGTTTTCCCTATTTGTCAAGTGCACTGAGATCCCCTTCACAAAGACCTCAGGGTGAGAGCCGGGCAGTTGGAAGGGCCTGGTCTCAGGCCTTGTTTGTTCATTTGTTCATTCATTCATTCATTCCTACACCTGCCCCTGCTGTCCTTTCTGGCCTGCCCTAAATCCTTCTCACCACGGTGAGACCAAGCCCTCCCATCTGCCCTGGCATTGCCTTGCCCGTGCCACTCCCCTCCTGCCATATTATTGGCCTCCAAGCCGTTTCTCCCAGAAGCCTCTGGATCTTTGCTTTTGTTGTTGTTGTTGTTGTTTTAATCTGGAGCCCTCCTGTCCCAGGTCCCTGCAAGGCTAGCAACTCTCGACATTTGGGTCTCAGCCCCATGCTAGAGGTGCCCTCCCTGTCTTGATCACCTGCCCAAAGCTGCCCCCTCCATTTTTATTTCCATACAGTCCTGGTTTATTTCCTTCAGAGCTTGAAAATACCTTTATTGGCTCACCTATTTGTCACCTATCTCCACCAGGCATTGGAGAGCCCAAAACAAAAGACACCTCACCAAGCCCTGCCTAGGAGCCAACGTCCCAGCTGCTTTCCCTACCTGTCCATGAGTGCCCAAGTCCCCAGGGTCATTCAGGTCAGTGTAAGGCAGGCCCTGCTCACGAACCAGTAACAAGAAGACTGTTGTGCTGGGTATGATGGCACATGCCTGTAGTCTCAGCTACTCTGAAGGCTGAGGTAGGAGGATAGCTTGAGCCCAGAAATTCAAGGCTGCAATGAGCCATGATTGCCCCTCTGAATGGCCACTGCACTCCAGCCTGGGGGACAGAGTGAGACTTCATCTCATGTATACATACGTAACTAACTAAATAACTAAATAAGTAAAAAGCAGACTGTTACTAGGGCTACCCATCTCTGAGGGCTCACACAAAGGCTTATGGCATTGGGTCCAGGCTGTCAGAGGGTTCCAGATGGCCAGGATCCAAGGACCCTGCACACCCACAAAGCAGGTTCCCTGAGCCCTGCCTGGGCTAGGCCCTGTGGCTGGAGCCCCGAGAGGCTGCATGTGGATGTTGGCATCAATCAGGGCACCTCGGCCCCCAACATGAGAGACAAACAGGAGGTGTCTGGAGCTGCAGTGGATGACAAGGAGGTTGGTACAGCCTGATTAATGCAGGGCTTTGGGAGGGGGACAAGGCAGGGCAGGGGAGGGCTCAGGACGCTGGGAGGATCCATAAACCTTTCGGTTCACTGTGCACCCTGGGGAGGGGAGGAGTGCTCCGCAGCTGTATGGTGGGGGAGGGGGCTCTGGGCCCAGCTCGGCCTCAGCCCATGGAGGGGCAGTGGAGGAGCCTCACCCATCAGTCCTGGCTCCTCTTCCCACCACTGCCCGCCCCCTTCTCTCTCCCTCAACCCTCTTACCCTCTTTGGGCTCCACAAAGGGTCCTCTCTGGTCACCATCTGGGAACCAGTGGACCTGGTTGGTGTGGGCATCTCAGGCAGCAGAGACCCTGAGACCTGCCCTAGCTGTCCCCAGCCTTGTTCCTCCAGCCCAGCTACTGCCCCGGCAGCTTCTACAGGGAAAGGAGCTAGGAAAGGAGCCAGGGCCACAGGCCCCTCGTCCCCCTGAGATGGAAGGAGCTCCTGTGCCTAAGGGAAAGATGGGGGTGTCCCCATCTTTCCTCACTTTCAGGTCCAGGGGTGTCCCCATGTTTCCTCAACTCCTTTCAGGTGCAGGGCCTCCAGACAACCTCAGAGTCTGTTTGGAGACTCTGCGGCAAAGAGGGGATGGAGTCGGGCAGAGTACGGCTTTCACTGCTGCCCCCTGGTGGCTCAAAGAGGTAAAGCACCTGAAACACCTGCTACTCCAATGCCCAGGAGGTGGAGGGAAGGACACGCCCCAGGGTAGGAGGCCAAACCTGGACCTTCACTTGACTTGACTCAGAGCTGCCCCAGGTACCACCATACAGGTTGCCCACCAGAACCTTCCAGAATGCTATCAAAGCACATTTAGCATCAGGGATGGCCAGTCCAGCCTCCACTATATTGAGGGGGGACCAAGGGCCCAAATGACATCCAGGTCCATACCCAATAGTTCTTGGTGGCAGGGAAGAGAGGTAAGAATGGGAACAGGGAGGGAAACAGGGAGAAGGTGGTAGGTGGGTGCCGCCAGCCAGGCCCTGCCTATCTGGTCCTCACCTTACTCACAAATGAAGCTGGTCCTCTCTTTGCAGGACCTGGAGGGAGTCCCACAGGGCTCGTCTCAGCACCCGTCCATCATCTACCTGTGTCATAATACATCACCACACCGCCAGCTCCAGAGCAGGGTGAAGGGTGGGGGTGGAGGGAGGGGAAGATCGCTCAGGACCCTCAGGGCTTGGCCCACTGGCCCCAGCAGAGCCCTCGGATGGAACATATTTCCCTGTGGCCTGCGCCTCACTTCCCCACCAGTCTGCCTGCATCAAGATTATGTCAAGGTCACATACCAAGTCTACTGAAGGAATTATAGTGTGGCAGGCAAAGTTAAAACTGGATACCAAAAATGACTGTTCCTGGAGTCCAAGGGAAGCGTCAAATGCACCCCTCACATGGGCCGTCCCCTCCGTTTCTTCAACCTCCAGGAGGCACATCCCACCCTGCCCACCCTGTCCTACGGGGGCTGCTGTCCTGACAGGGTTTGCCCCTCTCCACCCACCAGTGACAGAACATGCTATTTCCCCAGTCGTACATCTCCCCAAGTACCAGCAATGCAGCCAAGAATAACCTCCAGGAAAAGATGGTGTTGAAATCACTGGGCGATAATCTGGGGGGAAAATTCAGTTGGAGTCACACCTCACACCTTAGAACAAAAACCAGTTCCAGTTGGATCAAAGCTAGGAGAACTAAAGAATGGAGAAAAACTCCCTAGAAGAAAACAAAGGGATTTTTTGCGTGGGTTTGACTTGGTGTGGCCTTTTCTAAAGATAACAACAACAACAACAACAAAACCACACAAAAACCATAAGGAAAAAAAATGGATACATTTACTAAAAAAATCAAACATTTCCACATGGAAAAAAAATCAAAGTTTAAAGACAAATAACAAACTTAGGAAAAAATTGCAACTTTCATAATGTATAAAGGGCTCTTATAAATCAATAAAGAAAAGAACATGAGTCCCATTGAGGAATGGGCAAAGGAGATAACATATAGTTCACACAAAAGGAAATCTGAAAGACTCAACCGTTGAAACCATGCTTAACCTCATTCCTCTAAGAGAAATGCAAATTAAGTAGGCAAAGCTATGAAAGGTTGATGCACTCGCTGGTGACCATGGGGAAAAGTAGAAAGTTACAGTTGCTTGTTGGAATGTAAATTGTGCAACCTCCATGAAAGCAATTTGGCAATATCTATCAAAATAAAAAATGCGCAGGCCAGGCGTAGTGGCTCACACCTGTAATCCTAGCACTGTGGGAGGCCAAGGCGGGAGGATGGCTTGAGGTCAAGAGTTCGAGACCAGCCTGAGCAAGAGTGAGACCCTGTCTCTACCAAAAATAGAAAGAAATTAGCTGGATATGGTGACGCATGCCTGTAGTCCCAGCTACTCAGGCAGCTGAGGCAGGAGGATTGCTTGAGCCCAGGAGTTTGAGGTTGCTGTGAGCTAGGCTGACACCACCGCACTCTAGCCTGGGCAACAGAGTGAGACTGTCTCAAAACAACAACAAAAAGAAAGCACAGACCTTTTGACCTAGCACTGCCCACTTCTAGGAATTTATCCTACAAACTGACACACATGTGAAATTATGCCCTGCGTGCTGTTTCTGAGAGTAAATGATTAGAAATAGCCTACCCCGAGGGGCCTGGCTGAGTAAATCGGGTGTGTCTTCACCTTATGTATCTGCAGCTATTGAAAGGGATGAGGGTGAGGCAGCGCCAGGTGCAGTGACGTAAGAACAAGATGTAGTGTATGTATAGGATGGTAACCTCGTGTTTTCTAAATAAGAAGGGTAAGCATTTCCGAACACTGCCAGTGCCCTCCAGACCTCTCGGCCCGTCTCCCCTGCCCTGTTCCAGAGGGTGGAGCTGCGCAGGTGGCATCCACCTAGTTCTGACCTCTGGCTTCCAGGTGGGCCTGGCCAGTGGGGGCCCCCCAGGAGCTTAGCAGGCGGGAGGGGGAAGTTGTGTTTATTCCCTTGGCCCCTCCCAGTCCATCCTCCATCTCTGGTTTTTCTAAACCAGAGATCTAGTCACATTTCTCCCTGTTCACAACACTCTGTGTCTCCCCATTACCCTCTGGATGGAGGTCAGAACCCCACCATAGCTTTTGAGGGTCTGCTCCTGTTGCCCACCCAGCCTCTATACTCTATAACTTCTCCTGGGCTCCTGGGCTTGGCATAGCTCCCTCTGTCTGCAGCCATCCTCCTACCCCCTTTCAGGGGACAGCCTCAGAGGGTGTGCTTGTCCTCTCTTGGCTGCTGTGCTCCGGCCCACACAGTGTCAGCTGCCCGTGCAGTGCCTGTTCCCAGGCTGGGCTCTGCCCGGGGCTGAAAGCAGGGAGCACTCCCCCCACCGTACCCCAGTGCTGCTGGAATGCAGAGTTTGGCTAAAGGGACAGAGGCTCCCCAGGGCTCTTGGCCTCTGAAACCCTCCAGGATTGTGCTCTGTTGTAGAGCCCAGCTCCAGGCCTTCCAGACCTTGGGAAGAAGGTGCCCTGCTTGCCTCGCCACCTGGGAGGCTGGACCAAAAGAAGCCAGGGAGGACCCAGGGCACCAGCATCGGGCCCACCAGAGACCAAGGCTCAGGTAGCCGGGAGGAACAGCTGTTGGTCGCGGCAGGGTAGGAAGGGGGCTATGTGTCATCAGTAAGAAGCCATGTTTTTAAAAATAACTCTGCTGTCAGTAGTGGTGAAACAATATAATAAATATGAGAAATAAATCTTGTTACCATGTAATGAGCTGCCTTATTAATGTGTTAAACTTGTAAGAAATGCTTAAGTGTTTAATTGGCAACTAATGAGGGTGCCAATTAGGAATCATTATACATTTCTTTAAAAATCCTAATTGGCAGGGGGGCATTTCAATCAATGCCACAGGGCTGGTTTCACGGGGACTCCGTCCTGGCAGTGCATCTGGTGGCTGTACGTGTAGGGCCACACATCTGGCAACTAACCCATTGGAACCCACAACAAGGTCAGGGCTACCTGGGTTGGATCGGGCCTCAAACCCCCTCCCCCAGGGGCCAAGACTCAGTTTCTCCTCTGCCAAAAAATCCTGCTATGAATCAAAGCTCACCTGAAATGGCGCTTCTGTAAGGAGGCCGCCCCTTTCTCCACCAGGTGGGAGGACATGGCCTGTTCTGAGGCCTCGGGACACTGGGCGCTCACTTGGGACCAGATTCTCCACCAGTGCCAGCTCCGCCAGGAGCCTGGAAGCAGAGTCACCAGGAGGCCGAGTGAAGGCTGAGCTGGGGTTGGGGCTGCCGTGGGGGCTGTAAGTTCCCGCAGCTGGAGACAGCTGAGAAGCAGCACTTACACGCATCTTGGAGCACCCTCAGGGCCTCCCCAGGGGCAGGACCCGGGTCTCTATCTCAGCTCTGGGCACCTTTACAAGCAGCCCCTGCATGCCTGGGGCAGGGCCAGGCAATGGGACTGAGTACACTCTGTGCCTCCTGCCTCCGTGGCTCCAGCCCCCTTCTCAGGAAAAGTAAAGCCAAGTAGATCTATATTCCAGGCCAGACCAGCAGAAGAGGCTGTCCTTAGCAGCCAGAGCATGATTAATTGCTAAATTAATCACCCGGGTAATTGCCAGAGAGCTGGGAGGAGGGCAGGGAGGGAGGTGGCTGCCCACCAGGGGAAAGGCCCTGCCCAGGGCAGGGTGGGAAGTAACCCTGGCACAGGCACGGGGTGAGGGGGGAGAGGCAGGAGACTGGCTGCTGTCTGAGCAGATGGCTTGGGTTGGGCAAAATGGGAAGTAGCAGGTTGAGGGCCTTGGAGGCCAGACTAGAGCATTCCAGAGTTCATCGGAAGCACTGAAGGCCTATGAGTGGTGGACAGAGGGGCACTGGCACACAGGGTATGGCTGGGAGCTCAGCAAGGTGGCTGGGAGGCCCAGAAAAGCTAGCCAGGTGGTACTTATGGTTCTGCTTGTAAGACTTGGGGGAAGGGAGTGACCAGCCTTGGGGGCTGGGGGCTGGGGGAAGGCCCTGGTTTCTGGCCTGGGGACTGGGAAGATAGGGGGCATCCCCGTGCCAGACAGAGAACTAGTTGGGGCAAGGAGCCAGCCTCTCCCCTGCAGTCTGTGGACCTCCAGCCCCCCTAGGCCCTGAGCTCTTCTGTGGCTCTTACATTAGGAGTGGCTGGGGAAGCGGCCAAGTAGCCTCTGCCATCTGCCGGTTTTCAGGAACTGTTAGGGACCTGAGGGACCGCATCCTTCCCAGTGGAAAAATACTCCATGGCCTTGTGGCCCAAGGCTGCTGCTTGGAGCCAGGTCAGAGGGCTCTCTGGCCCGGAGCTCAGGCCCTGCCCCAGCCCGCTCACCTGCCCCCGCTGTGCCTACTCATTCTCCCCTGGCTGGATCTTTCAGACCTTTACAGTGTTACTGATTTAGGAAATATTTACCTTGTATTCCTCTGTTAGGCACTGCTCTAGGCCCTCTACAAATATGGACTATTTGTTTGTTTGTTTATTTAATTTATTTATTTATTGTAGAGATGGGGTCTCACTATATTGCCTAGGCTGGCCTCAAACTCCTGGGCTCAAATGATCCTCCTGCCTCAGCCTCCTGAGTGGCTGGGACTACAGGCTAGAGTCACTGCACCTGGCTTGAACTCTTAATCCTATCAAGTAGGGAGGACCTGCCCACTTTATAGATGAGGAAACTGAGGCAAGAGGTTCAGGGACTTGCCTGGGGTCACACAGTGGCTGAGCTGTGATTCAGACCAGCCTGTTCATGCAGCAAGGGGCCCTCAGGAGAGTCTAGTTGCCCCAGGATCCTTTGACAGGGGTCTCTGGGACACCTGGCACCAGCATGCATGGTGGAGGTCAGAGCTGATTCACTGTTAGTCATGGCTCCTCTTGAAGCTGAAAGAGGACTGGGGCTGTCACTCCTCCTCCTCCTAAGGGGCCCTGCCTGCTGCACTTGATCACTCAAAACCGCTGTGCAAGGGCTGCTTGTTTCCTGCCCCCCCGCCTTGTTGGTGACGAGGTATGGAGAGAGGGTGGCACAGCCCTCCCCAGTCACGCAGCTGGGCTGCTGGAGGCAGCAAACGCCCCCCTCCCACTTGTGCACACAGGGGGATGCAGGAGCCCAAAGGGTTCCTCAGTGACACACTCAGGAACCTGCCATGAGGGACGCTGGGATAAACCAGACCCATTCAAGCCTGGTCTAGGAGTCCCACAGAGCTGGGTTCAAATCCTGTGTGACCTAGGACAAGTCACTCAACCTCACTGAGATTCCACTTCAGGTGGGATAGCTGGCTGATCGCGTGAGAGCTCAGGGGTAAGGAGCTGGGGGAGAGAGAGATGTCGGGGAGACGTTTTCTGTGCAATGCCCTGGGCGGGCACTGAAAGGAGGTAGGTTTTGAGATAAAGATGGAGCAGGTGTTTACAGTGGAGGTCCCAGGGTAGGCAAAGGTGTGCAGTGAGAAAACCCCAGGACAGCTGATCAGTCGATGCTGTGAGCTTGGGCCCTGACCACTGAGGGGCATGTCCTCGACCTCATCCCTTCCAACCTCCAGCCAGCTGACCCGGCCAGGGGCCCAGTGCTGACAGCTCTGGTGGGACAGCAGAAGACTGGTTCTCTCTCCCTCTATGGAAGCTGCTTGGTGAGGCCTGGAGGGCCCAGTCCCTGTGCCACTCTCTGTGCTTGCAACAGGCCCCTCCTGTCCCCCCAGCTGCGCACAAGGGCTGCAGGGTTGCGTGGTGAGGCCTTGGGGCTCACTCTTTATCCCCTGCTGACAGAGGCTGTCTAGGTCTCAGGGTGGGGGCCACAGTTTAGACCCCCTGAACCCAGATACAGGGGGCCTCGGGGGCCCTGTCTGGGGAGAACCACCCTCCATAATAAAAATACAAATAAATGCATACATTTATTTAAGGCTCTCCATGTGCTTCTCATATATTAACTCATCTAATTCCCATGAAGCAAGAACCACTTATTCAATTCCCCATTTGATAAATCACTCTGAGCACCTATAATGTGTCAGGCTCCATTCTAGAAGCTCAGGCCCCAAACGTGACCAGACAGGTTCCCCGACCCAGCCCTAGGCCAGACCTGCTCCTGGCAGGAAGGAAGCAAACAGCTCCAGTGCACCAGACGCCCAGACCCCAGACACCTAAAAAAGGCCTCAAGGCCAAATTTCACCAAGGCACCTCCAGCTCTGCCCCACACACCCACTTGATAATCTGGGCCTGCACTGCCACCTGGTGGTCACACTGGGGATGGCCCCAAACAGAGTGCCTTGCATCCCTCCACTAAGGAAACTTGAGTCCACTCTACCCACTCAGGCTTGGGATGGTCACCATCTGGGGAGTGAGAACAGGCCTCCCGGGCCCCATTGGAGAGAGTGGAGATGGGTGTGGTCTCTCTGGGGTGGGGGTCAGTCAGCAGCACACATTGGCCTGGGGATCATCACAGAGCAGTGTCCAACGGATCCATTCCCCCTACGACGAGGGGACGCAGCAGAGGAGCAGAACAGGCATCACAGGTAGTGCTAACCCGGGTGGTGCTGGCCTGGCACAAAAATGTAGACACTCCGTGTCTGCAGGGGTCACCTGCTGAGCTCACCGTCGTTAGTGTCCTGGCTGTAAGGAAGTCCACCATCCTTTACGCCCTGTCCCTGCCCAGCCTGAAATGTCCCACCTCGTGGCAAACCCAGCGTGAGGCCCAGCACAGCTAAAGCCTTGCCCTGCCCTCAGTCAGAGGCGATGCTTCCTCCTCTGACTTCCCGTCACCTCACCTGCGTGTCTCATCACTTTCTGGTGAGGCGTGTTGATGCCATCAGTGTCGCTGTCCTGCCAGGTGGGACTCTTCTGGGGCCTGATGTGGAAGAGTTGGGGACGTTTGAAGAGAATGCGTGCATGGTGACAGGAGGGGGCAGCTCCATCTTCAGAGAATATCCTTTCCTGCTTTGGGAGTCTTGGGTTTGAGCTCTGGGGTCAACCCACCCGGGGGCAAATCCAGGCCCTGCCTCAGGCTAAGCAAACCTACTGCTCTGTGCCTCAGTTCCCCCATCTGTAATATGGGAGTACAAGGGTGCCCACTCTGGGTTGCTGGGCGATTAAACGGGCTCTGATTCTGTCTGAGCGCCCCCTGGAGGTCCCCGCATGCAGACTCTGGGTCTGAGCCATGCACAGGGATTTATAGCAGGAATCCTGCCTGCCTCCTTCACCCGGGGCTTCAGAGTGTCATTTTTATTGACCCATTATTGAGCCGCTGATAAATCCCTTAAATCTCTCATAATCTGGTGTTCTCAGGCTCGTCTGGGTAAAGAGCTTTGGCCAGGGAAGGGTTTGGCCAACGGTCGCACTGCTTGGCCCACTGGGGCCCCCGGCCTGCCAGCAGGGTTGTGGGAGCAGCACAGGGGCTCAACGTCTGCCAGCTGGGCCCCAGCTCGGGGGTCTGAGTAGCAGGGCTAGGACGAGGGTGGAGGGAGGCACCCAGGGCACAGGTGGAAGGAGCGCTCCCGCTCAGGCTGGGGAGAGGGCGGTGGCAGCACCTGACAGTCAGTGGCCCCTCGGTCACTTCACCTAGTCCCGGCCCTGCCAAGTGAGCCCCCACACTAGGGCCTGTGGCCTGGTGGCTGCTGTCCACGCCACACAGGGGAGAGACTGAGTGCAGAATAGAGATCTGGGGACGGGACCAGAGAACTCCTGGGCCACCAGGAAGGTGACCCAGCGGGTGGCAGCATGAGCTGGCACTGGAGACTGGAAGGCAGACTGGGGAGCCAAGTGCCCAGTGCCTGCTGGGTACCCTGCTAGGCCCCAGCACCCCCTGTCTCTGAGGCTTATCTGAGGCTCCTTTCTGGAATGGTGTGGAAGGACCGAGCCCCTGGCTGTGAGCCTGATGACCCCAGTCTCTGGGTACTGGATCTCCTCCTCTGCAATATGGGTGACGGTATGCCCTCTGGCGGGGCCAATGAGAGTAAAGTGAGGCTGTGGGAGACCATACCAATCAAGGGTAACTGTTACTAGGACAAGATTCTGGCCCTCAGATAGCCCAAGGCCCCTCTGGTGTCTCTCCAGCTGTGGGTGCCTGGGAGGTGAACGGCGCACTTGCTGTCAGCAGGGAAAACTGTGACCCAGCTCTCCCCATGAGCCTGTCCATTGTGCCTGGCACATGGCATGAGCTCAACAAGTCACACCTCATTATGATTACTTATTATTATTATTGTCATTGTTATTACCCCAAACCTCTTTATCTCTCACTGCACCCACAGGAAGTGGAGCTGACCTCACCCACCCCTGCTAACCTAGGCCTCTAGGCCTCCAAAAGAAATGCACTAAGAGCCAGGGGGGTGGAAATGGCCAGGGAGACTCATCCCTAATCTCCTGCTTGACCAGTAGCCAGAGGACAGGAGGCCTGCCAGTGCCCGGGGCTGGAACATCTGCTGTCCTCTATTATGAAATGGGACTGAGACAACCCACCTTCCCTAGCCACTGTGGGCATGCTGGTCCCCGGCACAGAGCCTGACTCTGGGGCTACCATATACAGAGACCTGTTGTGTGGGACTCTTGCCCCGGGGGCTCAGGAAGGGCTGGGGACACCAGAGGAGCTGGATGGAGCTCAGCAGCCAGTCCTGCACCCCTGTGCTTGTCCTGGCCCACGCGGAGGCCCTGCCCACTGGCCCAACAGCTGACAGACTCAGTGGAACCAGCCAGAGTCCGTGTACATTGACCAGTGGGCAGAGAGTGAGGCAGGTGGCTTCCTGCTTGTGGGCCGCCTCTGCCCAGCGCAGTAGCTCAGGGGCCAGCCGTGTGCCCATTGCCTGTGGGGAAAGTGCCCCCAGCTCCAGGAGGCCCAAGACCTCAGCAGGGCCACAGGACAGTGCCAGGAGCTTCAGCCACTCCAGGGCCTGCCTTCCCTCAGTGAGACGGAGAAGGCACGAGGCGGAAGGCTGCACAAGGAGGTCCGGGTAAACACACACAGGCTGGCTTGTAATGGGACAGAGAAGGATGGGAGGGCACCGCTGGGAGAGGCAGGGGGCACAGAACAAGACTCCCTCACATGTCCTTTGTCAGGGGCCTAGTCCGGTTGGGCAGGCAGAACTTATACTTGGAAAAGCTGGCCCCACCTGTGTCCCCCAAAGTGGACAAGCCTACCAACATCCACTGTGCTCACCCCACTCAAGTACCATGGGGCCAGAGCTGGCTGGCGCCCCTGCCAGCACATTTACTGAACATGCCTGCGCCACTCCTGGCAGGGGCACGGGGGCTCTCAGTCCAGAGTATGGGAGAAGGTCCAGGGGGACCTGGGGGAGGTGGACAGACTTGGACTGAGATCTCAACCCAGCCTCCACCCCATTGGCCCCCACATGTCCAAGAAGGTGCTGTGGGAAACCATAGCCAGAAGGAAACCTCAAGGCCACCGGGAAGCCATGAGCGAGCTCTAAGGTCCCAGAAGAGCAGGGTGAGGCCTTCCCAGGGTGAAGGGCTCTGCTCAGTTTGGGGAGTCCCGTTTGCTGAGTGCCTCTCCTTCCCCACCTGGACCAAGGGTGGAGGTCCTGTCTCTTCGACAGGCGTCTCCATGAACAAAACCATCTGGTCAGAAAATGGCCTGGAGGATTATGAAATCGGTGACATTCTTGGGTGCCAGCTCTGTACAGGGAGCCAGGCCAGTGTCCAGGTTCTCCTCCCAGCTTTGCCTTCATGATCTGCCACCCCTGCCACCCAGCTGTGTGACCCTGGGCCAGTCCCACCGCCTCTCTGAACTGCCTGTGCTTTCTCTGTAAAAGGGGCTAATGCTTGTCACGGGTTAAATAATGACGGAAGGAGTACACCGCATGTGACAGGACTGTGCAGTGGGTGGGAGGTGGGAAGGTGGGGGCCCAGAGACCCCCTGGCAGCCTTGCTCAGGGTGCTGGGCTCAAGACAGGCATGGGCCAAGTCCAGAGTCAGGGCTAGGGACTCAGACAGGGCCTGGACCAACCCAGGTGCTTTCTTTCTTTTACACTAAAGAAAGAACACTGACTAGGACAACATTTAAAGGGAATGTGAGCATGGCAGGGCCAAGGCGGAGAAGCCCAGCGCAGTCAGGAAGAGCAGCCAGGGAGGGACGTCCAGAGACAGGCCCCCAGGATGGTAGCCTGTGGCCAGGGGCTTTATGTGTTCTCCATGCCTTCCCTGCCAGTGGCTCCAGCGCGTGGGACAGCCCCCGCCTGTCTTGCCCTCCAGTAGGCGCATGCTCCGGCAGGAGGGTGCACCAGGCTCCAGCCCTGCCAGTCCCTGCAGCTGGACTCCAGGCACTCATCTCAGCTGGAGCCCCCGGCTAAGCTGTGGTGTCTTCTGTCACCAGGACAGATGGGCCGAGGTGGTGCCCAGGTGCCCATGAGGCAGACCTCCTTCCCATAGCCACCACCCAGACCCCTCCAGACTGAAAGGTGCAAGGCCCAAGCAGACTTCACCCAAGTCTTCCTCCAAAGACACCGCTTGAGAGACAACTGTCACCCCCACGTTTAGACCTGGAAGGCTACAGGGTCTGGGAAACAGTTATATTTGACGTTACTAGAGAAGCTCTGAATTTCTGTCTTTGTCCCAAGTGGTCTCTCTAAAGTCCCACAGTGAGGGGAAGTACGTGGTGACTCTGAAAGCCTGGTTTAAGCTAGGCCAGGCTGAGGGTGGGGACAAGCGACAGTCCCCAGCCCCTTCCCTGCCCTACCTAGACCTTCCCTTTCTAAACCCTCTCCTGGCAATTCCTGTCTCTCTCCTCCCCGTGACCGCAGAGAGAGGAGAGCAGGGTTGCTTTGCCCATTGTACGGATGGGTCACCTGAGGGCCAGGGAAGAGGAGGGACATTCCCAAGGCCAGTCCCAGGGCCGGTTAATGCCAAGTCCATGACTGGAACCTGAGCCTTGGAGTCCTGAGTAACAAGCTCCCTTCTCCCCAATTTCCTGTTCCTCCCATGGCCCAGGATGCCTTCTTTCTTAAGCCTCTGTCCCAGCTCCCCCTTTGCCATCTGCTCAGCCCTCTCACCCAAGCTGGAACCATGGGTCTATTTTTTTCTGCAGCCCCCAAAGTCCCCAGGCAGGACAGGCCTGAAATTGGTGCCAAGAAATGTGGCAAGGGCCATGCGATTGCCCAGCCCACCTTTTTCCCTTGGTGCTGTGGAAAAGGGCAGACAGCCCTGAGCTCCAAAGCTGGACCAGTCACTCACCCTCTCTACCACCCCAATTCCTCATCTGTAAGTGGGCCCTGGGAGCTCTTGCAAGTCTGGCCTCCTGGGACCCTCCATCAGCCCCGGCCCTGCGGCCTCTAACCTGTGACCCTCCCCACCAGAGGCAGTGAATGACCTCTTAACACTCCTTAGTGGGACCAGACTTTATGTTGTTGGGCCCCCCAGGCTAGGGGTGAGGGGGCTGCTCTGCTGGGCCGCCAGCTGAACTGGGAGAGGGGAAGCTGGTGTTGCTGCAGCAGTAGGATCAGCCCGGAGTGGATGCCACAGTGCGTACCGGGAGAAAGAGCAAAATGCTACTGGGTGTCTTGGGAAAATCCATGTGTAGAGAGTGTTTCTCACTGGGTTCTCTTGCTCTCCTGCCAGACAGCTTTTTCCACATCAGTCACGGCCATGGCCACACCCACAGAATGGGCAGCAGAGGCTGCAACATCCTGGCTTGCAACCCTGGCCCTGGTGAGTCCCCCAGAAAGCAAAGGTAGCCGGTGTCTGCCCCTCTGCCCCCTCCAGGCAGCCCTCCCTGACTGGAACTCTTAGGGACCAAGAGCAACTCAGTCAGCAGTCTTTCTCTAACCCAGCAGACTTGGCCCTGCAGGGCAAGAAGCCCCTGTCACCTCCAAGTACACTATTGGGCACACAGAAAGTGCTTGATTACTCCTGTGAACTCTGTGCATGGTGGTGGTGGGGACACCAGGGAGGCCCCTGAGTGATTTTCACTTTGCTTGCAAGTTACATGGGGTGTTTGGCTACCTGAGATTTTGCCATAAATGTGAGAAACTGGCCCAGGCTGTGACCCATTGCTCAAAGTTGCCCTGGCTCTGTAAGGAAGGCCTTGGTATCCCCCGCATGAGGCCAGGGATGGGTCCCCTGGCCTCAGAGTAAAGTCTGTCTCCACCTCCCTCCGTGTCTGCAGATTCAAGCTCAGAGTAACACCTTCAGACAGAAACCCTGGCCCCTGGGGGGCCTCAAGTCATTCTGGGATTCCCTCCCTCCACGGACCACCCCCGAGCCCACATAGGAATTCCAGGCCTACCATACCTGTAGATCCAACCAGGATCCCAGAGGGTCACCTTTCCAGATGGACCCTGAGAGAGAGGGGACCCTTCAAAGCTGGGAGGAGATCTGAGAAGCAGGGCAGAAAGTCCCTTTGACTCAGATGGCTTCCCCAGGCCAGGGGCAAGGAAAAGGAAAACCGTTTCCTAGACAGGCCTCAGCCCCGTCCACCCCTCTGCTCGTTCACACACCCTGTCCTTCCCACAGATGCCCCTCCCTGCTTGCTGCCCTTTGCCCCACTCCCTCAGGTGCCCTGATACCTGCTCTGGACTTCCACTTGCAGGACCAAACACCCACGGTGAGGGGTGGGAGGTGGGGACCTCTGCCAAGGAGCTCTGGGGGTGGGGAGTGAGAGAACAGGCCAAGGTCACATACCCAGGCCCAGGCGGGATGGCATCCTGATCTCACCCCACTCCACCCATCCAAGGGGTCTCCGTGCTCTCCCTGTCCCTTCCTCCCCTCTCTGCAGCTGACACACGCACCCTTTTTGCTCATTTCTCAGTGTCTCTGGCCTTTCAAGAGTATCCTCTGGGTGACCACAGACACTTCTACCTGCAGTTGCCCCCCACCCCCTTCCTGAGCCCTCAGAGGCCAGGGTGGATGGGGATGCCAGAACAGCATTTCCTGGGGTTCCCCCAGATATCCTCAGCCATGACCCCCACACAGAGGCCTGCGGAGGGCTGCAGCTGACAGGATAGGGTGGGAGTGCCTGCCCCCAGGCTCTGGACACCCTCAGGTGTACCCTGACCCGCCTCTGCCTTCTTTTTCCCATCTGTAGTCATAAAGACATAGGCCGATAGTGCGTGTGTGTTACATATGTATCCACACAGGCATCTCTTTTCCTATTTAACATCTGCCTCCTCCATCTAGAATGGAAATTCAGAGTCTGGGTTGGTTCACTGATGGGACCGTGGTGCCAGGCTCACGACAGAAGCTCAGTAATGTTTCTGGAAGGAAGCCACAGCAAGGTCATGCTGCTCTACTGGAGTTTCTGGGTTCTCCCCCACAAGAACTTTCCTTTACATTCTGAAGGCATCCCCAGTGTCTGCCTGCAGGCAGGCAATGGATTATTTTTCCACTTTGGCTTGAAGGTGACACTTCACTTTATTAAACAAGAAGATAGTCTCCTTTGAAGGCGCCCAGCCGTGTCCACCCTGATGCCACCCACCACAGACTGCCACAGCGTCTGACCCGGAGCCCTAGTTGCTACTCACGAGGAGGGGCTTCACTTATGGAAGTGTGTGTGTCGGGCAGGGGGCACTTTCCAAAGGGCCTCTTTTAACAGACAATTTCAGGAGCAGTGAAGGCGGGCAGGCAACTGCCTTGCACTCCTCTGCCTGGCTGGGAGCAGTGAGCGCACCAGGCTCAAGGCCTCAAGGAGGACGTGCCAACCAGAACCTTCCACCCCAATATTTATCGATACCACACTCTTTGGAAGACCCGGGAACTTGCTGGGTTTTGGTTTTCCTGTAGGACTGGGAAACAGCTAGGAAGCAGAAGAAGGTGGGTGGAGGGGAGAAGTGACCATGAGAACACAAGAGGTAAGGACACGGCCCTGGCACCCACAGGGACAGCTGTCCTGTGTCCATCACCAGCAGGAAAGGTGCATGGGGCAGACGGGGAGAGAATGGGAACAGGGTTCTCTCGCAGCCCCCTCCAGGCCCTTGTCCCTCGGTGCCAGCCTCACTCCACAGGCCCCATTTCTTCAGGATCCCCCAACACTGGGTTTTCTGCAGCTCCTACATTCCTGGGCCAAGGATACCCAACAGAGGGAGCACACAGCCCACTCCCATGCCCCCCGGAATCCTGCCAGCTTACTGAGGGAAGGAGACCCCTTCCGAAGGCCAAGGCCATCACCGACAGGCCCAGCCGCAACCCCAGTGTGTGCGGCCTACGGAGTGCTTGGTCCTCAGCCTTACCTAAGGCCCTGCCACCCAGCCCCCACCACCAGCCTAGCCCGCCATCATGGAACTGGGGGGCTTACACCCTCCTTGTTTATGTGATGCCAGCCTGAATGCTCAGCTCTCTGGGGGAGGGTCTGGATGTCACTTAGAGTCCTGGTTTGTGGGACTTTCAGTGCTAAAACTGGGACAGTTCTGGGAAAACTAGGACAGATGGTCACCCTTCTGAACCCTGTAGGTAGGTTCACACACATAACCCTAATGGCTTCCCATCTCCCACCCATCCCTTGTGTTCCAGAAAGGCCATCATGTCATTTTGTTCCCTTTTGTGTTTCAGACCCAGCTCCTATGGGTCCTGAGGTGCCAACCTCCCCCTGGCTCTTGGGGCTTAAGCCCCTCCTTCTCTTGGTCCCACAAGGTCCTGTGTGCTTGGCCCCCAACCCAGGGAGTGGCAGGTATTGTGACCCCATTCCACAGTTGAGGGACAAGGTCCTAGAGCAGCTTGAACTCAGGGTCAGAGGCATTTCCTCAGATCAAGGAAAACTAGCTGGGCTGCCACCTCATAGGTGGGTTCCAAGCGACTATCCCCAGACCCCCACAGTCCCTCACCCATCTTGTTCCGTCCAGGGGTTCCACGCCCTGAGTGTCACAGCCTCACACTCTTATCGTGTAAACATCTTAATTACATCTTTAATGCTCTCACATGGAGATGGTTTGAGTTAAATTACAGATTTCTGCATCCTAAATTACCCACAGCCCTCCAGTTGGCTTAAGTGCTAACATATTTATAGCATCTAGAGGAGGGAATAAATCCAGAACCTTCCCCACGGGGACCTCCTGGGCCCCAGCCTCCTGACACGTGGTATTTGCCCAATGGAAGATCTACACATGCTGCTCCTGCATCCCCTCCAACCAGTGGAGGACAGCGACGGTGCCGGGCCAGGCCTAGGAACGTGACTCTGTGCAGGCTCGTGTGCACGTGTATGCCCAGCATAGAGAAATGTCCAGCTCTTGGAGTCTGTCTCCACCTAATGCCATGCCTAGAGGCCCCTGGCATCAGCCCTGACCCTCCAAGGCTTATGGGGAGGCCAAGTGCAAAGACCTTCCCCGACTCCAGAAACACTGAGAACCCCTTCCCATAGGTGGGAGAATTGAAAAATAGAGTAGGTTTCTTAGGTCTCTTTCCCAGGGGGTAATCCTCCACCCTCTTTCAGGCAGTCAGAACTTCCCCCACTAGACTGAAGCCTGTGAGCACTGTCCCCACACCAACAGCCTCTCCCCACCCCAGACCCTTAATGTAGTCCCAGACAGGGAGCTGTGTTCACCAACAGGTCAGCCTGCCTTTTAGAACCCGGTGACGAAGTGCAGTGGACACTGGGACCCTGCCTTGTTTCCCTCTTCCTGCAGTCCCTGAACACTGAATGTAGAAGAGGTCGCCTAACCTGATGCTCCACTGGGCGGGGTTGACTTGGAGGGTAGAGCCAATGCAGAAGGTCTCCATCTTGCCTGAGGGCACACTCACACACTCACGTACATACGAGGCTCTCAGCAGGTCTGGGGGCTGCATCCTCCACATATGTTCCCCCACTTCCTTCCCCCTCAGCTCCTGTTCTAGCTCAGGCTCAACAAACCACTGGCTGCCAGGGATGGGTGGCTGGGAGACCTCATGGGCCCTCTAGTACGGATGGCCCCCAACTAAGAGCAGCCCTTCAGCCAGCATCCTTGCCTACTGGGCAGTTCCAGCTCCATTCCTGGGCCTTCATGTGGTTGCCTCTCCCCACCCCAGAGGAGGCTCCAGACTGCAAAAACAGGTCTCTCCCTGACAGAAAGGAACCCCCAAGTCCCCTCCCCTCCCACTCCAGATCTCCCCCAAGTTTCCTCAACAGTAGAGGAGCAGACCCTGATATGAGGGGTCTGGACAGGTGACAGGGAAGCCAGCAGTGGCTCCTGACCTTCCCGGCATGAGGAATGCCCCACATGCGAGGCCCCTCAGGTCAGGAGAGGTCAGTGGCCAGATGCCCAGTCTGCCAGGGTCCTCTCTTAAAGCCTAGAGAGTCAGCACGTGGGTCCACAGAACAGCTGGGGCCTGGCCTGGCCCTTTCCCGTCTTGGCAGGGCAGGTCCTGAGAGTAGGTCTTGACAATCAGGAAGTGGGGAGTTTTGTGGGGACCGTGGCAGGTATCTCTATCAGAGGTCCAGGTCTGTCCCCAGGCCACTCACGCATGGATGGCGTTGGCTACGTCGGTAAATACCAGTCGGCTGGGCCTCTGCAGTGGGCCCTGGGAGGGAAGAATGGCCTGCAGGGAGACAGGCAGGGACATCAGAACTTGACCAAAGCCATGCACTCTCTGGCCCAGTCACCTCCACCCTCACTCCTGGTGTCTGCTTGTGCTTGGCACAATCTATGCCTTCTGCCTGGAATGCCCTCCCTGCAAGCTCAGCCTAGAAATAAGACCTGGCTCAGATGACTCCTCACCCAACAGCCATCCCCAGCTTGCCCTGTCACCTTGGCAGCACTCACTGTGGGCCCTGGCATTGATTTAATTATCCATATATCACGTTTTCCTAGCAGGGGGTGCTCAACTGTACCCCCAGGTCCTAGCATAGTGGCTGGCACAAGGGAGGTGCACAGTAAACAAGTGTCAAATGGTCAGCAGTCCAGGGGCTGGGTGGACCAAGGTTCTCAGTGCAATTTCCTGAATATCCCAAGGGGGCAATGTATCCTGACCCAGGTGACACAGAATTGAAGGCAAAACCAAGGGGTCTTCAGACTCCTAGCCCAACTCTTCCTGAGCCCAAGGAGACTGAAAGAGACTGAATGGGTCAGGAGGGGGCCAGGCCTGCTCATGACACTCTGGCCCTTGGGGATTTGGGGGAATGATGGCAAGTGGTCAGGTGGCCACACAGGTACCTGTCCCTTTGGACACAGCAGGTGAGTTTGGCTGGGGTCTCCACCTGTCTGGCGTCTGTCAGTGACTAGGGATCTACCAGCCTACTCGGAGGGAACCACTGCCCAAGAGTCTGACCCCATCCACAACCCACTCAGGACCAGAGACCTTCAGGGAGCAGAGGAACCCAGGGTCCCGGCCCCCAACAATCTCCCCCATTAGTCCTCCCCTACTCTCCTACCCAGTATGAATTAGGGCAAGAATTAGGATTTTCATTTATAGATGAGAAAACTGAGGCTCAGAGATGCCTGTGGGGCTCCCAAGATCAGCAAGCTATCTGGGCAGAGTCAGGCTGGATCCCCGGGCTGCCCTGACTTGGCTTTGTGCAGTGTGTCTGCAGGTGGCCCTGGAGCAATTCGACTAGTTTCTGAATAAACCCCAAAAAACCCATATACCCAACAGCTGCCACCCAACCACGTGACATGAGAAAGGAGGGAGGGTAAGGGTGGAGGAGACACGACGGCTGCAGATGGGGTGGGGAGCCCAGCCAGTGCCCACCTTGCCCTGCGCGGCCTGCACGGAAGCTGCATCCCGCCCGTGCTCCAGCAGCTCCTGCTCCAGCTCATCTTGTTCCTCTGTGGGGTCAAAGCTGTACATGGGCATGAGCTGGTGGCGTAGTTTCTCCAGCCTGGGGATGGGGCAGAGGCTGCTGGGGGCAGAGCGGGCCCTTCCCCTCCTGCCAGCCCTCCAGGCCCTGCCTACTGACCAGCTAAGCCACAGTACATAATCATGTTTAGGGTCCTAAGATTTCCCTTGAAATGGGATTATTGACAGACATTTTTGCACTGATAGTACCAGTTCCACCCCTCAGATGGGTGGCCTAGGAGGGAGCAGTTACCCATTCCTGGGACTGGGTAGGGCCATGGGCCATGAAGCTGTCATCAGCGGGGTACACAGAGACCGCTTAGGTTGGAGCCTTGCTGCAATCACAGCCTCTGGGGCTGGGGTGGGGCAGGGGAGTCAGTGGCAGTCAGCTCAGGGCAGCAGGGCAAGGGTGGCTGGGCAGTTGGGTGGGAGTAATCCCAACCTTCTCACCCCCTCTTCCCCACCCATCCTCAATCCAGGGTGATACCTGCTTGCCCTGTGTGTGACGTCCTAGTTAGGTGCCCTCCACCCCCCTGAAGGAAAAGTGGTCACCCCCAACCCTGAGTGGGCAGAAGAGGCCCTGACTCCCTGACCAGGGAGAGGGGCCTTTGTGGGGGAGGTTGACACTTTCTTCTTTCCACCCACGTCCCCTGGAGCCCAGCCCAGCACTGCCCATGGGCTGCAGTTTGGGGTGGCAGCTGGGGAATTACCTCTTCTTCTTCCTGATGTACAAAACCTGAAAGAGAAGAGGCAGCATCAGATGTCAAGGAAAGGAGGCCCCCACGGCTGCTGCCCCACCGCCTCCGGGAAGCCCTCCCCCACTGATCTTGCCCATACCAAGCACTTCCCCCTCCCGGGTGCGACACACAACCTGGCACAGATTTGCTCCTCCGTGTCCCCGTGGCCTGGCTCAGGGCTGGCACCAGGGGAGAGGAAGCAGCACACAGGGAATACCTCTGGATCTGTCTCCCGTGCCCAGGGGTGTTTCCTGCCCTCTACTGCCTTCATCCTACAACCTTCCTACCTCTCCCATTTTGGTGAGAAGGCAATCCACTCTGGCCCTCTGAATGTTCCTCTGGAACAAAGAGTAAGGTAGCTTTTCTAGGACAAAATCTTTTGTGAGAGTAATGAGGGCAGATTCTAGGGCCTGCTTTGGCCTTGAGGTTAGGGAGCCTCAGTCTGCTTAACCAGCACACGGCGGCAAGGGGGAACACTGGCATTTGCCTCGCGCTCACCCCAGCAGGCCTCCTAGGCCCTGGTCCACTCTGCATGTGCTGCATCCTGACCCTGCTTGCTGGCCGGCAGTTGCTCCCTGGCAGCAATCCGGAGCCTGTGGGGCCCATATGGCAACCCTGGTTTAACAGCAGCTCCAACCAGGCCATGGAAGGACCATCCACAGCCCTATTTGTCAGAGCAACATGCTCCTGAGCCCGAGGCCAGCCATCAGAGCCGCAAGGAGTGGTGGGCAGAATGCTACCATTGATTGGCAGGCCCACTGGGGAAGCCCAGGTGCACCCCCACCCTCTCTGGTCTCAGCCTGCACAATCTCCAGTCGTCCCTCAGTGATATTCTGAGTGTCTATGTATCATCTTATGGGGACAGCCCGCATCCTCAGGGGCTCACACCAGATCAAGAAGTATCATACTCACCATTGGGGGGTACCTGCAGCAGCCCTCTCCCCAGCTCAGCTCCCTCCTGATGGCTGCCCCACTCCACTTCTCGTGACACTGAGGCCAGCTCTAATTTTGCATCCTCAGCTGTTCCCAACCATCCAACCTAGAAAGCACCCCTTCTCCCCTGCCCCCACACCTGATTCCCCAAGGCAGTCCCTGTAGGCTTCCCTTGGAACCCTTGGTTTTTATCTGCCTCCCACTCCTCATAAGAACCACAAGGCAGGACTTTATCTCCCCAGGTCCCAAAAGCCTTGTCCAAGGCAAGTACTCAGTAAATAATTGCTCAGTGAATGAATGAATGATTACTGCCAACAGCCTGCCATGCCCAGAGCATCCCACCCAGACCCTGTAGCCCACAATCCATCCCAACTACCCTCTGGCCTCCACTCCTATTGCAACCCCAAACTCACTTGCCTCACTGTCCAGCTTGCTGCTCCCAGAACCTCCTGCCTGCCCCCAGACTTTTGCCCATCAGGACCCTCCACTTTGAACACCCTCCTTCCCACATCCTATGTAGCCTAAACGACCCAGCTCAAAACATTATGTATTCCTCAGAACTTTTTCTGGTTCTTCTAATTAGGAGAATTATCTCCCTGGTCTCTGGGCCCCAGTGGACAAATGTCTGGGGGAAAGGAGGACTGCACTGTCATTAACAGACAACTGCCTTCTGATCTGTTTCTCTATACATCTGAACACTGATTACCCTCCCCAGCTGAGAGCCTCCCAGGCCAGCCTCAGTCTGCCCCAGCTCTCACCATGGCTACAGCCAGGCCAATCACTGTGATGATCCCAAGAGACAGAAGCATGGTACCCACACTGGCTGCACCACCAGCCACATCAGGGATTCTGGTGTCATTCAAGCTGGTGGCTTCTGGGCTGAGGGTAGTGGTCTCAGAGGCTGGCCCATCTGTGGCAGTTTCCAGATCAGGCTCAGAGGTGGGTGGATGGCTGCTGAACCAGCCCCTAGCAGATGCAATCCTGGAGTTCATGCTGATGCAGAGAGGGCTGAGGACTGCCTGTGGTCAGTTAACCTGCCCACTCTCTTCTGACATCAGGAGTGTCCCAGCCTGTAGCTCCTACTACCCGTAGTGACCACCTGCACAGCCACTCCTTGGATAAAGGAAGCCCCCTGCCTCCCTGGGTGCTGGAAAGGAAACAATAAAAAAGATGAGGCCAAGGAGCTCAGCAGTAAGATGAAGTCCCTCTAGGTTCTGAAAGCACTGGGGAAATAAACGTTTGAGGAAAAGGACAAGGGCAAGCCAGGAGACATAAGGACAAGTGCTTTATATATCTATGGTTCCCATGTGTTTTTAGGAACAAAAATGAAGCCCTACCTCCTCTGTTTGTGGATAAGAGGATCATAGTGATCATACCTGGAAGATATGAAAGGCAGTGGGAGGTGTGAAAGAAAAAGTCCCTCCCCTGCACAATAACACCCCCTCCCCCTACTCCCCACATCTCCCACCTCCTCACTCCCTGCCCCCTACATCCCTCATCCTGCTTGGGAAAAAAATACCACAGTTTTTTCCTTTCCTGGAGGGAAACACTTGCCCAAGAAGCCAGATAGGCCTGTCTTTGAATCCCAGCTCATCTATTTAACTGGATGACCCCAGGTAAGTCACTCCACTTCTCTGTGTCTCAGTTTTCCTGAGCCTAAGAGTTTATTAAGAACACCCCCACAGGGTCAAGAGTTACTGAAATGTCAGAATGAACAGGTCCCTGGAAAAGACTTAGCTCAGCACAAGCCCCATCCAAGTAAGTACCTAATAATTGTTAGATCTCCTGCTGGCCAGCCCAGTCAGGAAAGGGGGAGCCACAGGAGCCCCTGGACCCAGCCCACTGTTATGCACAGAGTAAGGGTTGGGACTGATGTGGAAAGACCAGAAGGCAGGAAGGAGAGAAAGGCTCTGGTCCTCTAGTTGGGCTTCTCTGCAGGCTCTTGGGGTCATTGGACACCCCCCCTCAATAGAGGAGCTAGGCTGCTAGGGTAAAGGAGACAGGCAGGGGAGCATATCTTCAGAGGCAGGGATGGAGCTCCCACTTTGGGTGCCTTCTCCTCCCCTTCCCTCCTCCCTTGGGAACAGAGGGTGGGAAATTTGCCCAGCCCAGAAGGCCCTAGGTAAAGCAGGGTGGGAAGAGGTCCCAGCCAAGCTGCAGATGGGCAGGCCTAGGGAGAGGAGGGAAACATAACTCAGCCTGCACACATACCTCCTGTCCTGGCTCATGGGTACGTATGTGGGGTGTCTCCCTGTGCAGATGCATGGGTGTGTGTGAGCTGTGCACACACCAGTGATGGCCCCTTAGGAAGGGTAAGGCTGGCAGAGGGACATGGGGTGGAGGAGGCACATCCCTCTTTGCCTTCTCCCTCCAGCTAGGCTGGGCACAACAGGAGTCCTGGGTTCTTTTTTTGGCTCTGCCATTGACCCCAGGCGTGACCTTGGGCCAGACCCTTAACTCTTGCTCTGAGGCTGTTTACTCCACCCAAAGGAGAGAAGGAGCCCTGCGGACCATTTGCCAGGCCTGCCTCGGGGTCTAGAGGGGAAGGGAAGGAAACCGGGGTGAAAGGGTCCGGCACGGCGACCTTTGAAAACCCGCATGCCGTTCTCCACTAGGTCTCTCAGTCCTCCCTGCCCCAAACCCCATGGCCGCCTCCGCGACCCAGTGATTCCTCCATTCTTGCACAGGAGCAGCGACCTCAGCACTTACTTAATCCTCTCCAGGGCGCCGAGCTCAGTCAGAGAGGCTAGGGGTGGTGGTGACAGGCGGGAGGCCGGGGCTGGGGAACCCCAAGGCCCGGCGTGGGGGGCGGCGGGTCCGACCTGAGGTCCGCCCTCCCTGCACGCTCGGAGCCGCCGGCCAGGCCCGCTACCGCGCACAGCCCGCAGCCGGGAGTGCCCGCTCTGTCAGCCTGGGCCGGGGTGGGCAGGTCCTTGACCCACGGCGGGGGTGGGACCCGGCGGAGCAGCCTCGAGGGATCCCCGAAGCTCCAGCGCCTTGCCTCCCTGGCCGCTCCGCGCCCCCGGCCTCCGATTGGCTGTCAGGCATGGAGTCCGCTCAGCATTGGCCCGCTCGCCTGTCGCTCGGGTCTGGCTCCGCCCCCAGCGGGAGCCGGGGATCCGGAGCCGGGAGCCGGGAGCCGGGAGCTGAGAACCGGTTTGCAGTTCTTGGAGACTATCCCTCACCCCGGTGGCCTGTACAGAAGTTGGGCGGGTGACCGTGAGTAGCTAGGCCCTTTCCGAGCCAGAACTCGGGACTCTGGCCAGCCCAGACTCGACCTGCTCTGAGACACTCATGCCCCCAAAAGGCAGGCATCCCAGAGGAGGCTTGGGGAGAGCACTGGACTGGGAGTACTCAGCGTTGGGCCTGCGTTGAACCCTGGCTCAACCCTTTACAGACTTTGTGACCTTGAACAAGCTGCTTCCCCTCCCTGGACCTTGGCTTCCTGCTCAGATGGGGCCTCTGGTGTGAGCACCCTTGGCAAACGACTCCAACCCTGGGCTAGAAATGGATCATCTTCAGTCCAGAGAAGCTGGGAGCGGGATGGTATTATTATCCAGGTGGTATTATTGGGCATCCCGACCGAGGCAAGTCTGCATATACCCCTCACAGTTGCTTCCATCCATGGCGTGATCATCTCGGAGAGGAGCCCCGGATACCCTCTAATCCACAGGTTTTCAAAGGAGTTTATGGGGATCACAGGGTAGTTTAGTACAAACGCAGTTCCCTTGGCTCCCTCGGTCCCGGAAAGAGCCCAGGAAATCGCATGCTTAATAGTTTAGTTAACAGTGATCTGGCCAGGCACTGTGGCTCACACCTGTAATCCTAGCACTCAGGGAGGCCGAGGTGGGAGGATCACTCGAGTTCAGGAGTTCGAGACCAGCCTGAGCAAGAGCGAGACCCCCATCTCTACTAAAAGTAGAAAAATTAGCCGGGCGTGGTGGTGCGTGCCTGTAGTCCCAGCTACTCGGGAGGCTGCGGCAGGAGGCTCATTTGAGCCCACAAGTTTGAGGTTGCTGTGAGCTGGGGTGACGCCACAGCGCTCTAGCCCAGACAACAGAGTTAGACTCTGTCTTGTATGTGTTTGCGGGGTGGGGGGTGGTAGAACAGTGATCAAGTTAACAGTAGCTTTTGGTGGGGGGTGTCGACAAGTCACACTTTGCAATATATTGCTATGAATTTTATAGAAGGAGCAACTGAGGCCCAGAGAGGTCCAGCCACCTGGACAAAGTCTCCTGAGGAGTTGCCAACAGTCAGCATTCGAACCTAGGTCTCTGGTGTCCGGTTTCTAGCTTCCTGCTTCAAACACTAAACGGGAGCGGGAGGGTTAAGAGTGGCCCTGTCCTCATTGTGGTCCTGGACACTAGGTCCCGCCCCCAATTTGGGACCCGCCCCCAACATTGGAACCCGCCCACACGCTGCTGGACCCGGCCCACAGGTTATAGTAGGCCACGCCCCCGGGCATAGGGCCCCGCCCTCAAGCCCGGGTCCCGCTGGTGACGCCCCCAGTCGGGCGGGCTATTTGGCTCCGCCTACACACCACCCGAGCTGGGTCCCTAAACGCCAGCTCTGAGCAATCACCGTGTGCTGAAGTGATATAGCGCCGTAACTTTAAGGAAGACTGGCTAGTCCAGGCCCCCAGGGGGCAACCCCGCACACATCCCCGCGATTTCCCGCCAGTGGGCCTGCGCGCATAGTGGGTATGGAATTCACAGCCGCCACACCCGCCCTGGGAGGAACCCAACGATGTTAGGAACTGTGAAGCTGGGCTACAGCGTCTGTCCGAGCTCCTTCTCAGGTGCGCCAGCCCGGAAGAGGCGCTTCCAAGTGAGCGCACCGCGGGCTACGCACGTCCGGGAGCCGAGCGTAGCCCGGGGTTTCTCCGGGCCGGTGGGCGGTAGTCCCTCGGGCAGGTATGCGCTAGAAGTGGGGATCGGGATGGGAGCGCTTGGACTGCAACACCCTCGGGACCTGGCCGGTCCCAACCCCGGTAAAGCAGATGGGGAAACAGGCTCGGAGGGAAGGGGCTTTGCCTGGGTCGTTAACGATGCCCTGCGTGGCTGGTAGGGAGTTTGTGTTCCCCCGACCTCAGGCCTCAGCTCCTCCTGTGACCGCTCACAGGTGCACAGAGCGGCCTCTGTGTACTGCAGGCCTGGGTTCGTGTCCTGCCTGGGACGGTTTCTAGCTGTGACCCTCTTGGATCCTACTTGTCTCTGAAGACGTGGCACTTATCAAGTGCTCAGTAAATGCTAGTCTGGACCTTTGTATGGCAGTAAAAGGGAACACTAATTTTAAAGCTTGAAGTTCAAGTCATGTGTGACGGTTTAAATATAAAATTGTCAGTGTTTTAGCTGGCAATTTATGCTGATGGCTGGAATTATGGGTTAAATCGGGGGGAAATTTTCAGCATACAAATCAATTACAATACATGGAAAAATGTCAGAAGCAAAGCTCCCAAGCAAAGGCAATCTCCTGCCCCTTGTAACATTATTTAAGAGCAAGTAACATGGGGTCCCTGTCCCAGGTCCTTGATATTCATTGACTAATGCACCGTTTGCAATGGGGTGGTGTGATTCCCCCATTTTATGAATGAGGAAACTGAAATTCAGAAATAATGACTTGCCTAAGATCACACACACTGGGTCAGACACAGACCTGTCCTACCCCCAAATCTGTGCCCTGACCTACCACCAGCCTATTAGTAGAGACTGAGCTACTGGCTCAGCCTATGTCAGCTAAAAAGGAAGAAAACATAACTGGTCAAGACAAGAAGAATAAAAAAGATGGGTGAGGGTCTAAATGGAGTCAAGGGAGTGACAGAACAAGAGCATGCCCTTTCTCAGGCAGCAGATTGGTGGAAGTGGGGGGTGGGTATCACTCAAGGTTCAACTGCTTTCCTGTTCCCTCTCCCAGGGTGGCAACCACATCTAAGGACAACAGCCATTAGAGCCTGTGACCTCTCCATTTCCATCCAGCTAGGGCCAGGGACCACTCTCAGCACCAGCCTCAGCAGCTGACATCATAAGGGAGACTTGGGAACCTGCGAGCACTCTGGAGAGCCTTTCCCAACGACATGGAGCTTTGGGGCCGAATGCTGTGGACCTTCCTTTCTGGCCCAGGGAGGAGGGGAGGCACCTTCAGCTCATGGCAACCCCATTTGCCTCTGTCTGGGCTGTCATGTGCCACAGAACTGGTCAGCCACTGGACAGGGGTCTTTGAAAAGAGAGGTATCCCTGAGGCCCGGGAATCCAGTGAGTACATTGTGGCTCATGTCCTTGGAGCCAAAACAGTTAAGTTCATTGTTGTCGGGAGGGCAGGAAGAGGGAGGAGGGAAGACCCTGGGGAAGAGACATCAAGGCTTTTCTGCCTCACAGAGTACTTAGCTGAGACTAATGGGATTTTTCTGAAGAAATGTCTTAGGTAGATACTTACTGATTCATCCAACAAACCATTACAGTGTGTGCCAGGCACTAGGGGTTCAGGGATAGACACCGAGAGGCTCAGTATCAACTGTGTGACCTCGGGCAGGAACCTGTCCCCTCTGGGCCCAGATGATGAGAGAGCTGGGTCTCCAGACCTGTGCTGGGCCCACAGGCATTGTCCACATAAGAAACTTAGGTTGGGGCCCCTGGGAGCCAGCCACTCACATTCTCTGTGGGGACAGTTTCAGAACCTGAGGCCGGTACTTAGGACCCAGCCCCTGACCCCTCAGCAATTAAAGTGCATCCGAGAGCTGAGTAGCTGCCGATTGCAGAGGTAAGCACCCACAGGTCAGACCTGAGGGTTCTGTGGGGAGCAGCGGTTCACCAAGTTCAGGGAGGAGGAAAATGTCCAAGGACTAGGGAGGTGTTGGGGTGAGGATGTGGCAGGGGGGGTCCAGGGTAGTAAATAGCAAGAAGTGGGGAAGAGAGGGTTTTGGCCCAGGAATCCAGGGCACAGGAGACATGGGCTTGCATAACACCTTTGGCCACAAGTGTTATCTCTCAACCCAGGTGTGATTCTATTGGTCCGGGCTCTGGCACTGATGACCATCTGACTGTCCCCTCTATAGGATGCCTGTGCAGTATATACTTGGGGAGTGGGACTTTCAGGGGCTCAGTCTGAAGATGGTGCCTCCAGTGTTCATTCCTCGGCCAGAGACAGAGGTGGGTGTGCCACCAGGGCAGGGTTGGGCAGGATGGGGATGAGGGTGGGGTTCAGGGTAGCTATCTTGCCCCAGACTTCCTCCAGGGGGCACTAGGGCTCCATGACTGCTATTCTCAGGGGCCGTGCTCTTCCAGATCTGTTTCCTGGTTGACTGAGTTTGTGGGGCCAATAGGATGGAGGACTCCTGTTGGCCCTCTTGACTGTCCTCATGTCTCAAGCCAACCCCAGCTCCCAGGGCTGGCAATGGCCCAGAGTGCCTCAAAGGAGCCCCAAGTGCTCAGTCTATTTTTGCCATTTCCCTAGGAGCTGTCCTGTGGGCCTGTGGCCCACCCAACCGAAAGGAAACAAATGCCCTCCGGCAGCTTTTCAGGAAGCATGAAGGAAGTGAAGAGGGTTCCAGCTGGGTACCTAGAGACCTAGTATCACCTGTGTGACCTCACTGGGCCCAGATGATGAGAGGGTTGGGCCCCACTGCAGGGAATCTGTGACTTGACGGTCGTCTTAGGTCTGCTGTCTGGTCAGATAATTGCCTGTATCAGTCCCTGCTAGGACTAGGGATATGTGGCCCAAGTGTGCTGTCCCATTGTGAGGCACCTTAATCCTGGAAGACATGCTTTCTATGGCCCTTCTTGGACTTTCCCCTGACCTTGTAGGTGGCAGAGCTATGAGCCAGAGAGGGCAGACCAGGGGTGAGGCTGGTTAGGAGATAGTGGGCAAGCCCGAGGGCACCAGGTTCTGAGAAGGAGTGTTTCTAGAAAGACACCTAGGCAGGCACACAGACATTCCTGGGAAAGGTCAGGCCCTATCCATCTATCCCAGCCAGGGGCCCAGGGCCCCTCCTCACTCTCCTAGCCTCTGTCCCCTAGCCAAGAAACCCTCTGAACCCTCTCACCCGACATCATATGGTTGGGAGGCCAGGTTCTTGACTAATTGCCTAGTGTCAGGGCAGAGACAGTAGGGAATCTGAGGCCTTGCTGATTCATAGGCTGTCAAGGAGGGGAGCACGGGGGAAGCACTTGGACTTCCTGACTCCTAGGTCAGAGCCCCACACCTCACATGGGACTGCTCTGTCTGGGATTAGCATGTCCTGGGATGAGGTACAGAGACCTAGAACAAAATGTGGCTTGCCACCTGCAGGCTTTTAGAAGGCCTGTGACTTGCCCAAACATGCAACCTCTGGGCAGGGAGTTACTTGCCATCTCCTGAAGCTGCCCAGGGTCAGGGCAGCTATCATGGTGACCTTCACGTTCCCTCAGTGCTGACCTGGCAGTAGTCGTGTATTCTGGAGTGTCAAGTGTGGACTTCTGGCTCCCATGTGGCCCCCCCTTCCTGGCCAGCAGAGCAGATCCACTGCAAGGGGGAGGGGAGGGGACGCTGTGGTTGGAGGCCAGGTCCTCGCCTCACTGTACAGACATTTCTAAGAATTCAGCAGGTTCACCCCAATGTGAAGCCACACTGGGGGATGCCTTACCAAGAACTTAAGAGGACGTGGCCTGTGGCGGGGAGTGGGGAGAACGGGTGCAGGGGAGGTGTCATGGTGCCTTCATTCTCTCCGTCCGTGCAGGGGTGCTTTTTGATGATGGGTGCAGGAGTCCGAAGTGCAAAGCTGTAGGCGGCATGTGGCCCAACGAGTTGGGTTTTCCCTGAGGGCGAGAAGGTGGCTCAGGCCGCAGCTTGGCAGTATGTACAGTAGGAAACTCAGGCTGGGGGTGTGAGCTGTTCCCACCCAGCCTGGTGTAGTGAGGCTGTGTAGGATGTGGGAGGCTCAGGGCTTCATCTGTCATCGGCTTGGGGAGGCAGTGCCATTTCCCTGGGGTTGCCCCACGGGGGATGTGATCCTAATAGAGGTTGCTTGTGACACTCAGGTCTTGCTGAGGCCTTTGGCCAACTTCGTGAGGGAGTATGGAGTCCATGTGGGGCAGTGGCTCCAGGCAGAGCCAACAACTGCCTGCCCCCTGCCTCCTTCCCACATGCCTCTGTCCTTCCACCCCAGCCTGTTCTTGGATTCTTCCTGTGTTCACCCAGAGTAGGTAGCCTGGGCCTGTGACCAGCTTGGCCTTCAGTCTCCCCAAAGAGCCACCAGCATCAGGCTGAGGGAGGCTCTTCACTGGGTGAGGAAGAGAAAGTTTCTGGACTTCTTGGGGTATTCTCCACCCTGCCGCCCCCTGGCTTGGTTCCATAACCAAGATGAGCCTCCCGTGGTCTGGAGTGTAAGGGAAAGCAAGAGGCTACTGGTGGTGGTGGGGCCCCAGTCTCTCGCCTTCACACCCTGCCCGAGGTGGTCATTCACATATGTGGTGTGTGCCTCTGAGGTTGTGGCTATCTGTGAGGTGGCTGGCCACTGTGGCTGGCTGAGGGGTCATTCTCCAGCCAGAGTAGGTCTGTCTGTGACCAGGAAACCAAGGGAGGCTCACACGCCTGACAAGTCCTGGTCACCCTGCCGGCCTCTTAGCAGGTGGCCTTACCACTGAGACCACAGGCTCTCAGCCGCAGCCCTAGACTCTGTGCCAGTCCCAACCCTGCAGGCCCAGCTTGCTACAAGTATCTGATGGTCTCCAGTAGTGCCTGGCCCAGGGCTGGTGGGAGTAAGTGAATGGAAGCCTTCCTGCTGGAGCCGGGCTCCCTCACCTGTAGGCAGTAGCTCGTTCAGTGCTGAAGGGGCTTGGAGCAGGGAGGGTTAGACCTGCTGGCCAAGTTCTGCCTGCCTTGGACTTGCTACCCTTGGGGTAGATGAACTTTATTACTGGGATTGCGGGGCCCAGAAGGATGAGATGCATTTTGGAACTCAGCACTGGGGAGCTTTTGTGGAAAATGGGTCCGAGTGATCTGGAGCCCTCTGCTCACTGTGCCTGGGTGATGGTGTTGGAGGCTTGGGGGACCTGGGAGTGTGAAATTCAGGGGGTAGCTTCCTGGGACCACAGAGGGCTTACCCAA
Source organism: Lemur catta (assembly GCF_020740605.2). Classification (NCBI taxonomy): domain Eukaryota; kingdom Metazoa; phylum Chordata; class Mammalia; order Primates; family Lemuridae; genus Lemur; species Lemur catta. The sequence goes on along the minus strand of NC_059145.1, from coordinate 38,217,102 downwards.
CCAAGAGGCCCCTCTGCAGGCCAAGCCCTGCCAGTTTGGAGCACATTGCAATGTGTCAGACCCCAGGTCTTCCTATCATGGAGTCTGGTAGAAGAGGCAAACCCCCTCCTAGACCTTAGGCGCAGGGTGAGAAAAGCTATAGTAGAGAAAGCCTGGCCAGGGCTTGAGGAAGGCTTTCTGGAGAAGGTGGGCCTCTTTTCAGGTGAGAGAAGTCACCCACTTGCTGTCCGTCCCCCAATTCCCTGCACCAATCCTGCCTAGGAGCTGTGATCCTGGGAGTCCTGAGCCTCTGGGTAGTCCCTCTGCCCAAGTCCAAAAGGCATATCTTTGAGAAGAGGCCACACTGTCCTTTCCCTGCTCCACACCTGGCTACTTGGCTCCCAACTCCACTGCTGGTTAGGAACATTTCATCCATTGGACATCAGCAGCCCTCCACCCCTCACCCCTACCCTATGTGGCTTCCATGCACAGTCCCTACAGGCAGCAGATGGGTGGGTGAGACTTGAAATCCTCTTGTTTCCAAAGTAACAGTGTCTGAACATGTCATCCTGCTGCTAAGGCAGGTACAGTGCAGTTAGGCACTGCCACCACACCCATGCCCGTTTACCCCATGCCCTGTGTGTGCCACAGCTCCCTGCCAACCCCCCCGCCAAAGAAGGGAATTCCCTGTCCCTTTGGCCTAGGAAGCTGGGGGCACACTGGTCCTTGATTCTTGGTCACCATGAGCCACAGGCCAGGCTCAAGGTGAACCTTGACACCTGGGCCTCAGTTTCATGGGCCAGTTGTGAGAATCCATCAGATGAGTACAGGGAAAGCTCTGGGAGCAGGGCTAGGCACAGCAGGAGTGGCCAGGAACTATCAGGGTTCTTAGCATTTCTGTGAGCACAAAATGGAAAGATACATGTCCATAAAGGGCTTAGCTAGGAATTACTGAATACTTCCTGTCTGGTAGGTATGGGATAGGTGCTTAATAAATGTAGTTCTGTTTGTTATCCTCAACTGTGCTCAATTTTACAGATGGGGAAACTGAGGCATGGAGAGGCAAGGTGACCTACCCATGGCCCCAGCTGACATAAAGGTCAGTCTGGCTTTGGTCACCTCCCTTTCCTACATTCAGTCACACCAGGGCTAACTGCTTGGGCCTCTGTGCCAAGACCCGCAGGGGCCAGGTTAGCACCAGCTCTGATCCAGACCCCTCTGCCTCACAGGAACTGGTTGAATGGGTGCTGGAGGAGGTAGCCCAGAGATCCCATGCAGTGGGAGTCCAGGGCGGCCCCCTCATTCTAGAGGTGGGCTGTGGATCGGGAGCTATCTCCCTTAGCCTGCTGAGCAAGCTCCCCCAGGTGAGCCACCTCCACGCTACCCTGGGTAGACTGACTGACACTCACTGTCCCTCCCATTGGCCCTTCCTCTACATCCCTCTGCTAGGAGCACTTGAGGGGAAGCAATCAGACAAAGGAGGACAGGGCTGTCCCCAGCCTACCATGGTCACAGACTCTAACCCCCATCCCTGTCTGTCTGGCTCCCATCCCTGGCCAAGAGGGGAAAAAACTTTTGGGTATTTCCTTCCTCTTCTGGTGGGGGGTTGGAGGAGGGTCCCTAGGTCCAGAATCTCCCAACACTTTGTCTCCCACATACCCTTCATTTGTTCTTGGAACAGAGCCGAGTCATTGCTGTGGATAAGGGGGCGGCCGCCATTTCTCTGACATGTGAGAATGCTCAGAGGTAGGTGGGAGAGCCAGAGGGCCAGGGTGGGGGAGTCAGACTTTGGGGCCTGATCTCGACCCCTTGTTCAGGTATCAAACCCACCAATGTCTGATTTCTACTCCCAAGAGAGGGGAGACAATGGGGCAGCCTGGCGTGGGTCCCACAGGGTTATGAAGGGCACTGGTTATCTGGCCACTCCAAAAAACATTCTTGATTCCTCCCCTTTCTTGTAGCCAAGGGTAGGGGTCTACCCCACATACTAACCCCCACCTTCCCTTCTCTCCAGGCTTCAGTTGCAGGACAGGATTTGGATCATCCCCCTCGATGTGACCTTAGGTACCCTCCCCCACCCATGTTCCCTGAGGTGGGGATCCTGGATACAGGTGCTGCCGGTGGACAAGGCTCTCCATGGAGAGGGAGGGAGGGCTTCCCCAACGGATACACACAGCAGCTGAGACCAGTCCTTGCTGAGGACAGACAAGTTGCTGTTGCCGCCTGGGCTGACCTGACCCATGAGGGGACCAACCACAGAGACTTTCTGGATCCCCCATGACATTAGTTTAAGGGCTTGATTATTGACAAGAGATAAACAGAAGCATAAAAAAGCCTTTAGGACTAAGATACTTGAATGCCCTTCCCGCCCCTGCCTGGCCTGGGAAGAAGAGACCCAGGCACTGCACGGCTCTGCTGCAGCCTTTACAGTGTCCTCGGTTTCTAGCTCCAGTTCTAGCTCCATCACTTAACCCATGAGATCCATGAGCTTCCTATGCCCCTCCGTGGAGTGTGGTACACCTGGTGTACCTACCACCTGGCACAGGCTGGAACCAGTAAACAGAGCCATCAGGAGTCAGCTGACTGAAGCCAGGCCTGCCCTCCACGTACTCTAAGTCCACATTGGCTGTGAGGCAGAGTATGGCAAGGCCAGTGGAGCTGCGGAGGAGAAAGGCGCTTGCTTTGCCCAGGAGGGCTTTCTGGAAGTGGCACTTGAACTGTGTCTTGCTTAATGAGGAGGTTTTTGACAGGAAGACAGGGGAGCAAGGACATTCTAGGTGAAGGGCTACTATGTCAGAGCATGTACACTACAGGCCAGGCTGCTGGCTGGGGACCCTGGGCACTAATTTGCAAGTCTGGCTTATCAGGTCCAGAGACGAACCAAGGTGTGGCTTGTAGGGAGGGATTACCCAAGGGACGTGGTGGTAGGTGGAGCCACCACCCTTTATTTCCCAATGGGCCAGTCCTTGTTGTCCCCTTCTTTGACCACAGAAGGGAGTTGGACACACCTTTTGCCCTGGGGCCCTGTGGACCTGGTCATCAGCAACCCTCCCTACATCTTCCACCAGGACATGGAGCAGCTGGCCCCCGAGATCCGCAGGTGCTGGGTGGGGTGGGACCGGGAGGTCAGGCCTGAGAAGGCCTAATGGGATTGATGTGCCCTTGAGGACCATACCATCTGGAAGGGTGGCAGTGGGTGCGGAAATGGGCAGTGGTGTTGAGAGGGTGCACTCCAGAGCCTACAATCCTACCTGGGTTCACAGCTTTTGCCTTCCCACTTGAGACAGCAGACGGCCACTGAACCTCCCGGGGCCTGTTTCCTGCCCCTGAAAATAGACCTTAGGGAGGACTCAGGGGCCTTAGAGAAGTCTCAGCGATGACTCAAAATATCGGACACAGTGGAGGGCTCATAGGAGGTGCCCAGTACGTGGGTGCATCATTTTACAGAAGACTGAGGCCCAGAGAGGGAAGGTGTCTGTCTTGTCTAATGTCACACGATGCCTTAGCAGGAAAGCTGGGACTAAAATCCTACTCCAGGCTTTGCACCAAGCCATCCTGCTCTTGCACAGGGGCTGAAAAACAGCGATAGCCCAGGAGCCCTTGGATGGGGCAATAGTAGCATGGGTCGGGGTGCTGGCTGTCTCTTTCCGGGCTCTCAGGAGTAGTCAGGGCCAGCTCCAGACCTCCCAGGCCAAGAAAAGGAGCCTTGCTGTGAGGAGACTCTCATGCCCTGGGCTGTCAGTCAGTGGGATTTAGCAAACATGCCTGGCAGTGCCTGTGGGGTGCTGCCCACAGGAGGTAGGGGAGTAGGAGCTGCCATCCATTTGGGGGCCACCTCCTCTGACTTGCCTCTCTGCCCTGAGTGTAAGTTCCAGAGGGCCTCCTTTGTGGAGGCCCTGCCCAGCTCCTCTATACTTTTCAGATATCCCCTCCCTCAAGCTCTCACCTCCCCCTTTTTTCCGATTCAGCTATGAAGACCCAGCGGCCCTGGATGGTGGGGAAGAGGGCATGGACGTCATTACTCACATCTTGGCCCTGGCACCCCAGCTCCTGAAGGACTCTGGGTATGGATGGGACAGGTCTCCTGGGTCTGTCCCCAGCAGCCTCCTCCATTCCCAGTGTGTACTGGGCATGCCCTGGCAGTCATTCTGCCCCCACCTGACCCAGGCAACCCAGAGGCGCAGGCCCAGCCCTGCCTGCCTGAGCCCACCCATTTCTCCTCCATGTAGAAGCATCTACTTGGAAGTGGATCCGAGGCACCCGGAGCTTGTCAGCAGGTGGCTTCAGAGCCATCCTGACCTATACCTCCATCTCGTGGCTGTGCGCAGGGACTTCTGTGGGAGGTGAGGCTCTGTCCCCACTCATCCCCCATAGCCACCCTGGTCTTTCCACCGAGGCCATCCACAGCCCCAGCTGTGGGAAGAGTGTGCTGTTCCCAATCCCTGCTCATTCCCTGGGGTCCGGAAAGTAACCAGCGCCTTGTCCCTGTCTCCTCAGGCCCCGGTTCCTGCATATCCAGCGGTCTGGGCCGTAGCTGTTCTGTGGGCCTGGCCAGGGGCCCAGCCTGCCCAAGGGCTTGGGCGATCCTTCTGGAACTGCTGCTCGGAGGGAACTGGATGGTGCTTTCCAGGTGCTTACGGCATTTCCTGTGGTTCTGTGATTCTCCATGTTCTACACTTCTGGGACACTTAAGGGTAGAAATAAGGGTGAGGGTGTCCTTCCTGAGGTGGCAAAGAGCAGGGACATCCACAGTGTGGCTCAGGAGCTGGGCAGACCCAGCTTCCCAATCTGGCTCCATCGCATCAGTGAGGCCAAGGGCAGATTGCTCAGGGTCTCTGTTGGTGAAATTGCTGTGGGGGTATTAGGATACTTGGCCAGTAAAGTATTGGGAAACTGACAGATGGTGACCTATTGCTTTTGTTACAATGATTTGTGGATCCCCTGACCCCCTATCCCTAAGTGATGCTGGGGGTGGGAGCTTCCTTCTACCAGGCAGAGCTGGCTGTCAGTCCCCTGCATGGCAGAGAGTGTAGAGGTGCTGTGTGGAGGATGGCACATGGGCACTCATTCCTGCCCTGGGACACTATGGGGACTAGCTCACTCCCAAGGGTCACCTTAGTCCTCCACTGCCCTGGCTACACTTGCACACACTCTCCTTACCAGGCCTGGGCTCTGGGCACAGGAACCTCAGCTGAGCTTCAGCTCATGAACGACTGCTTGCTTCCTGGAGGGAATGAGGCTGAGGGTCCTTGCCACACAGTTCTGGGGTTGTACAGGACTTGTGTTTACTTTTTATTCCCATAGCTTTTAGCTAAACCATCCCTTCTGAATTGACCTTGGGGTTTCAAATAACCCATCTGTCCCTGGTTGGGGCTGGGGAAAGTAAGAAGCCAAGACAGTGGGCACAGGGTTGTGACCTTAACCCTAGCTCTGGGCTCCTGTCTGTGCGCACACATGGCTACTGGGAGGCCCGAAGATTCAGCTCTCCTGTCAACAGTGACAGGAAACCTCTCAGTTGGCAGGTGCTGGTATGAGCCTGCATCGGGGGGTTTCTAAGGAGCATGGCAAACCAGGCTGGCTCATTCTCCAGACTTCCCCCTGCTGCCCCAGCACGTTCAAGGGCCTGACCCAAGTTGCAGTAGCCAGAAGCAGTGTGGTCTGGTGGGCAGCATCCTCTGTTAGAGCCAGGAGAGCTGAGTTCCAGGGCTGTGTCTCACAGTGGAACCTTACAACTCCTTTCCCTATGAGAAGCTGGCTCTTCTGAGTCCAAGACCAACACAGAGTGGCACCCTTATTTTACTCTTAGCCAAGTGGAGTGTGCATGCTGACATTGGAATGCCCACTCTCCAATCAGGGAGACCAAGATGCAAAGGAAGACACGGCCTGCCTGAGATTTCATGGTAGGAAGTGGCCAAGTGGAGACAGTAAGTTAGGTCCCTGCCTTTGGGAGGGAGTCATCCCTGGCCTGAGTGTTTCCCCCCACTGTTGCTGGGGCAGGGCACGTTTTCCTTGGCAGAGGCCAGGCTGTAGCTCCCAGGGCCCTGGTGTCCTGCCCCATGCCCAGCCCCAGCTGTGTGGATCCTGAGCTGCCTTGGCTTCATGTGAGGGGAAGCCCATGGCTGCTCTAGAAGGAACCTGCGAGGGCAGGGTGGGGCACAACCAGAGCAAGGCTCCCCACTTCCTGAGCCCTTGTCTGTGCTCTCAGACCTTTGCCTGTCACCTCCTCGTAAATATTGCCTTTCTCTCCTCCTGCCTGTTCCCTTTGGCTCTTTCTGTCTTCGGCAGCATCTCAGGGTAGCTGCCCTGACCTCATAGCAGTCTGTTGCCTCTTTGTCCCACAGCCTGGGCCACATCTCAGCCAGTGCTGGCTTCCCTGGTGGTCTCAACCTCCTGGTCTCAGACCTATTACTGAGGAAAGGCCTTGGCGAGCATGTGGGCATGGCACCCCAAGACAGTGCAGTGATAGAGAGTGACTGTAGGAGCAGCTGGGGTCACTGGAGCAGAAGCCACCCTTGGGGACAACTTCCTGCCCAGAAAAATGGTGGACTTGACTCTGCTGGGAAAAAGATCCAAGCCAAGTGGACTGTCAGGGCGGGGCCTCAAGCCTGCAGTCGCTGGATTGTTTGGACCCTGGACATTGAGCCCTGATGTCAGAGACACACCAGCCTGAATTTAGATCCCAGGGTCTGTCCCTCACAAGGATGTGACCTTGGGCAGATGAATTCACGTCACTCAGCCTTGGCTCCGAGGCTGAGAAATGGGACCAAGTGCTTTATTTTATAGGATGGTTGTGAGGAGCCCATGGGATGTGCCCTTCTTGGCACATTGTGGGTGTTTTCTTTGCCTGCCTCAGAGGGAGGACATGGAGAGGGAGGGCCCTGTACCCTCGTGTGTCTGTCTGGTGCTTGACACCAACATAAGGCAGGCAGAGACACAGGGCAGTCTGGAAAGGAGGGAAGGTGGGATTTCGGTCTTGAGCTCTTGACTCCTCACTGCCCTCTGGAGTGGGAGCCAAGAGGCTGGTAGCTGGCAGCCCCCATCTCCCCTCAGTCCCTCCTCACCAGGGCCTGAGTGCACTGAGGCCCAGCCAGGGTAGCCAGTGGCTCTAGCTTAGAGAAAGCCAGGCTCACCTGCCCTATGTCCTCCTTTGCTCTTAATGCCAGAGCCAGAGGCAGAGCTGCCTCCTCTGGTACATGTCAGGGAGCCATTGCAGGAAGAAGGGGAGGAAGACATGGAGCTGATGATGGAGTCCAGGCTCTGCAGGCCCCTGAGGCCTTGAGGGACGTGCCTGCTACCCACCCAGCCTCCTTCAGCCAGAGCCCAGAGCATGGGCAGGGCTGTAGGGGTTGCTGTTTGATGTACTCTGGGAGAGTGATTCTGTTCCTTCTTCTGACAGTTGGGGACACTGAGCCTTGCTTCACAGTTGGATGGTTTTCCTGGCTGCCCATAGGGCTCATCTAGCTGCTTTATTGAAATAAGCCCCTAACTCCAAGAAACTTACCCTTTTCTGCTCTCCCACCCACACCTAGACCGTGGGCCATCAACTGTTCCTCATTCCGGTTCTAAGCCCTTAGCTGGCTCCCCATGACCTATTCTGAAGTGAGAGGAGGACAGCTGTGGGAAAGGCCTTGGGGACCTCTCCCAAGGCCCCATCAGTGTTCTGTGTAAGCTGCCATCAGAACAAAGGGTTCCACTGCTGACAAGGTTTGAGAACTGCTGGCTTGAGGTGGGAAACCCTTTAACCTCTGCAGACCAGCATGTCTTTCCTTATCCACCTTCAGATTCTTTTTCCTCCTGCCCAAACTTCAGCCTCCCTGCAGTAGTCTTCACTCCCTGAACACACCTTCCCTTTGCCTGGGCAGTGCATCCATCAGGAATGCCTTGCCCGCCACTGCCAGTCCGAATCATCTCCTCCTCCAAACTCCAACACAAGTGCTGTCTCCTTTTGGAGATCTGCTCTGACCTCTGTGTTCTCCCCGCGTCCCCTAGCCCATACCTCTGCCGGTACCAATGACATCCTGTCTCATGCATTTAGAAGTCTTCGTGTCCACCTCATCTCTCTGGGGCCCCTAGTGGGCCTGGCATACCCAGTTCAGTAGATGTCTACCAACCAGTGTTTGAATTTTCTAGAGTAGAGCTGGGGCTTCCCATGTGACCCACATCTGACATGATAGCCCACGTATTCTGGTCAGGAGGGAGAGGAAGCCATGAGGGCCTGGCTTCCTGCCTGGGCCAGGCAGCTGTTCAAGTTGAGCTATGGGTGCTTTGAGGGCTCAAGTGCACCTGATCCCTACACAGCAGCCACGCCAGGAGAACAGGCTGTCCTTGGCAGCAGCAGGTGGAGGCACCAGGTTTCCTGGAGCTCTTGGCCCCAGCCAGCCCTCAGCCAGTGTGTTGGCTAAAACAGCAGCCTGATTCCCCCCCCCACCCTGTGACTCCTCAGGCCCCCTGGACTGGACTAGGGGCTGGCAAAGCAACTCCCACTGCTCCTCTTATAGACAGAACAATGGCCCCCAAAGGTGCCCATGTCCTAATCTCCTAAACCTGTGACCATGTTACCTTACACAGCAAAAAGGACTTTGCAGATGTGATTAAGGATTTTGAGATGGAAAGATTATCCAGGATTATTCAGGTAAGCTCCATGTAACTACAAGGGCCTTTATGAGAAGGAGGCAGGAGTGTCAGTGAGAGAAGAAGATGTGACAAAGGAAGCAAAGGTCAGAGTGACGCAATTGCTGGAGGAAGACCATGCGCCAAGGCATGCAGTCTCTTGTCCCCTAGACCCTCAAGAAAGTATGCAGTCCTGTCAATACCTTGATTTTAAGCCCAGTGAAACCAGTTTTGGATTTCTGACTGCCAGAATTATGATAAATTTGTGTTGTTTTAAAGCCACTTTGGTGGCTGAAATAGAGTGCTGCCGTAACAAACGCCTACAAATGAAAGTGGCTTTGGGATTGGAATTTGGAAATGGTCAGGGGTTGGGAGAATTTTGAGAAACATGATAAATTGCCTTGAATACCTCTCCTCTGAGAGGTGATATGGCTGGGGCATGGGGCTCCCTGCCCCCCTCAACCTGCAGACCTGAACTGCCCAGGCCCCTACCCACATCTCACCATGTTTGGAGAGAGCTGGCCCTTCCTTGAAGAAAGAGGACTGGAAGACTGACCAGGGTGCGTCCCAAAGAGGCCCCAGTGGCCCAGGCACAAGGAGTGGGTGGGGAATGAGACTGGGACTGGCGGGAGAGAGCCCAAGGCTGGCCTCTATGGCCCATCTCCAGTGGCATGAGGGCCACCCGGCCTTCAGAGAGGACCTTAGAGATTGGATCCAAGCCTGTTCCTGGCCCTCCATGGAGTTATGTGGCTGGCCCAGCACCCCTTGCGTGTGTGAGAATGAATAGGAGCCCCATACTCTCTTAAGTTGCAGGTATCACATTGTAAAATGAGCATAGTAGCCCCTAACTTTGAGCTGATGGGCCTGACCCCTTCATGTAAGCTGTGTAGGGTTGGGTTCATTCCTGCTGCCAGGCAGTACCCAGTTCCTGCTCCAGGCCCAGGCAAGGCTATGTCACCATTCTGTCCCTAGGGTGGAATCAGGTCATCCCTGGGGTTCTCAGCCTCCTGGTCCCTAATACTGAAGTGGCCAACTAGTGCCCTTGACCCTATCCCTGTCAAGGTTGGGACAAGGACCTCACTCTGCATGAAGAGTACTAAGGGACTCTGGAGGTACCATCCCAGCTGGCCAAGGCTTGGGCACCTGAAGCCACAGTGCGAACCCAGGAGCCATGGTTGGGGCCCAGGGAAGGTCAGCCCAGTTCAGGCTCCCAGTGAGGCCAAGGTGGGCTCCCCTGCCCTTTTTACTTTGTGAACTGTAAAACTGACCTTTCCTGATCATTTTCTTGCAGGACTGTTGGTGGGGGGTGGTGTCTTTGGAAGAAAAGAGGTCCCTAGAATCTGCAGCTCTTATACTTTTGATTCCTGGTTATGAGGCCAATGATGCCCAAAGATCCTTCCAGATACCTGAGGAGGCCCCTGGGGGCCAGTTCCCTCAGAGAGAGAGGCACCCATTCATCTGTGCCATCAGGCGGCCCCCTTCTCAAGGGCTGGGGTCTCCCCAAGAGACTGCCTCTCAGAGCAGGGGATGTCACCCTTTTGCCCCTGCTGTACCAGGTCTGCAGCCCTCTGCTGGGGCATGTGGCTGAGGCAATGGAGGGATCGGGTATCACACCCTACTGAGCCTAGGGAGCAGGTTGTCAGAGCTTGAAGCAGTCAGAGATCCCTGTGCTACAGATAAGGACATTGAGGCTCAGTAGGGCAGGGGCAGAGCTGGGGCTTGAGCCCAGGTCTTTTCTTTGGCTCCTGGCCACCAGCCCTTCCACTGCCACCTGAAGCCCCCCACCCTGCCGTGCTTTCCAGGAACAGTCTGCCTGCCTGGAGAGGCAGCCAAGTCCCTCTGCTGTTCCTGGAAGTCAGTGTGAGGCTGAGTGACCTGAGCAAGCAGAGCGAGCCGTGCTCGAGCCTCACTTGGCCTTGGACCTTGCAGCCGGGGGAAAGATCTGGGCAGCCCCACTGGGCCTTCCTCCACCCCCTGCCTCTTGAGCTCCTGCTGGCCACTGGGCCTCAAGTAGCTGCTTTGCATTTATTAGTTTTAAATCTCACTCAGCCCTACAGGTGGGGTTTGTAATCATCCCCACGTTGTGGCTGATGCCATCAAGACTGAGCAGGGAGCAGTCAGGGGTCAGGTTCCACAGCCACACTGCAAAGGAGGATGGGGCTGCCACTGATGCCCATTTGGCTGTCAGAGACACTGAGGCCAGCATAGCTAGGTCCTGAGCCGTTCCCTACAGAGCTCAGTGCAGAGGTTACCTGGGCCTGTGGACTCCTGGAGCAGCGCTTGCCAGGGCTTTCTGGAAGACCTGAAGCTGCCCTGATGGGCCCTTCTCCTGAGGTGTATGCAGCACAGAGGCAGGACCTCAGTCTCCAGGGAGGGGACACCGAGCAGAAGGGGCTGTAAAATATGGAGCTTGAATGGTGCATCCTGAGCCAAGTGCTTCCAGGGTTATTTTACTCAACCCTCATGACATCCCATAAGGCGGAGGCTGTGAACTCTCTCATCTTACAGATGAGGAAACCAAACTGAGAAAGGCTAAGGACCTTGCTCATATGCTGGCTGAGCTGGGATTCTGGCACAGGCTGAGTGACCCAGGGCCTGAGGCCTTGGTCATCACACCAGGCATGAGGAGGTGAGGACATAGAACAGGAATATGCCAGACAGTAGGGACAGTCTGGGCAAAAGCCTGGAGGCCTGCAGACACGTGGCGGGCATGTGTAGGGACGAGGCAGTGGGGGAGGGCGCCCTTGGCTGAGCTCCCAATGCATTGCTGGGACCAGGAGCCTAAAAAGGCTTTTGAGCTGAGTTACAGGGTCAGGTAGGCATTGAGGCTGCCCTCTCTGGCTGCCAGGAAAAAGCGGGTGGGACACGAGGCTGCAGCTGTCCAGGGTCTGCAGGTGGCTGGGGGCTATAGCAGTGACATCAGGCATTCTGGAACTGAACTGGCTCACAACCATTGCCGAGGGCTTGCATGTGGGGTGTGGGGTGGCCAGGACCACGATGGGGTCCAGGACTCTAACTGGGACCTGGGAGGAATGGGGCCCCCCTGAGCTGGACACTGGGGTGCTCATGATAGTCAATCAGCTTGGCAGAGTAGGAGGCCCTCAGACTATCCCAGAGGCAGTGTCATGGGTGTCTGGAGATGCAAATGTGACCCTGTGGAGACACAGTCCAGAGGCAGCCGTTGAGGTAGTTGGGAAGACCACCCTCCCAGGCCTGAGTGCTGTCAACAACAGTAACTAGGCATCTACCATGTTAGCTAGTGCTTGGTGTCATACACACTGTCATAAATCCCAGCCCTCCTGCTTCAACCCCGCTTTCCTAGCAGCCAGAGAACAGCCTCAATGCCTACCTGACCCTGTTTGATTTTGGTCCCGGGACATCAAGGACGCCTTCCTTGGCCCACTGTACAGATGAAGAGACTGAGGCTTAGCCTGCCCAAGGTCACAAAGCCAGGACGTGGCCATGATGGGGTTTGAACCCAGTCAGTCCTCTGTCATTCCAGCCAGGCATGGAGTGAGTAGGCCACGGAGGCCAACTGCAGTCCAAGGCCTTAACTCCCAGAGAGGCCCCATCAGCTAGTTAGGATGCTCCCGGGGCCAACATGGGCTTCCAGAACAAAGGGGAAAGTGGTGAATCAAACAAAAAGCACCAGATGGACTGAGCTTTCTCCCAGCTGCCCCTGGATGCCAAATTTTCACACCCCACAGCAGAGGGGCCAGGCCAAGGGCCCTGGTGTGGGGGAGGAGAGGCAGTGAAAGTGGCTGCTACTGACACTTTCACATACTCTGGATGCGGGGTGGGACTGACAGACACCCAGACCCTGGTTCCAGACTGACAGGTGAGTGAGGAAGGTGAGTTCCCACCTCAGCATAGGGGTATGTGAAACCTGCCATGTTAAGACAAGCATTTTAGGTCCCTGGGTCTGGAAGGTTCCAGGAAGAGGCACTGGATGGATATGTCTTAAAAACCCCTCTTGAAGGTACTCCACAGCTCAAGAACTGACAGTAGCTCCCTGCTCTTTCTGCCTGCACTGAAAGCTGTGGTCTCTTCCTCATTCTGCCCAGCCCTCCTGCCCCAGCCCCCTAGAGCTGTGGAGCTCATTGTTTCAAACCAAGTTTCATGTGCAACTCAAATATGTATTTTTAAAAAGATAAAAGCATCTTGTTGGCATGAATGTATTTTGCAAGTTAAAATTCTTAACCTAAAGTCCATCAAGGCAAACAGCAAGGAACACAAACATTTGAAGTGGGGGCTGGGGTAGGAGTTGCAGTCTTACGTTGGCCTCAGCGTTCAGTTTCTTTCAGTGTTTGCTTTTGGTAGCACATGACCAAAAGTGACCCCTGATTCTCACAGGTAAGTGGTTACCAATGGTAGCAGTTTCTGAAGCCCCCTGTGGTCTCTTTGATTGACAGGGACAGCTGGAGAAGCTTTATTTCAAGCTCAGCACAAACCCTGTTCTCTGAGTACATGGGGAGGATTCTAATGTGTCATAACTTGGTGCTGTGCCATTTGAGTCTGTGTGATTGTTTTTATATTGGGATTATTTTCAATGGTTAAAAATATGAAAGGGAGAAAAAAGGAAGGAAAGAGAAACAGAGGAAGGAAGGAAGAAAAAAAGAAGGAACTCGTGTGGGGTGGGGCATTTGGGGCACCCTGATGCCCCCACAGGACCACGCCCTCCCCAGAGGCCTGCTCTGACTACTCCACCCCTGCCATGGCCTGGAGGCTCCCAGTACCTCCTTCCCGCCCAGCGGCTGTCACAGCAAGAGAATCTGGGCCATGTGCTCCTGAGAGGTCCCAGAAGTCCACAGCCTTCACCTGGCTCCGGTGTGAACGCTCCAGGTACTCAATCCCTGGTCTGGGGCAGGGAAGAAAGTCCCAAGCAGGAGACACGGGCTAGGGCTCCCCCTGGCCCTTGGTGGTGCTTCCAGGAATGGAAAGATTGGGGAGTCCCGTGCCCCTGAAAGCCTGGAGTTTCTCCAGTTCTAGGTACCTCCATTTCTGGGAACTGGCTATGCTTTAGAAAGAGAAACGAGAAGCAGAACCCTAGGGCCTCAGCATCACCCGCCCTTTCTGTCTTCCTTCCGCTGAGTCACAGCCAAGAGCCCAATACCTCAGCCTCCCTTAGGGCCACTGGGTGGGGTGAAATTCAGGGTCCGGTGAGGACGCAGCAAGTGTGATGAGTCCCCTTTTCCTGCCAATATCCTCTGTGAGGGGTCCCGGGGATGCTGAGGGCTGAGACCATCTCCCCAAGCTGAGGGTAGGGGTAACTGAGGCCCTCATCTGTCCTGTCTCACCTCCTATCCTTGGACCCCTCATTCACCCACATTTATTGAGCACCAACTATACACTGGGCCCAGGGAAGCAGGATGGTTCAGGTCGGGCCCTGCCCTTGGGGAACTCATGGACTTGAACACAACTCCTGAGAGGCCCCTGTGGTTGGGTCCATAGGATTGCTCTGATCAGCAGTTGGAGCCGTGCAAGGCGTTAGGCTCTGGGGAGGCCAGGCACATCACACCCCTGTGCGGGCACCCATATGTACTTGCATGTGCATCAGTGTGCGACTAGAGTACTTGGGTCCCTGTCCATGATCACAGGTGTCCACACAGGGCCTCCCTTGGATGGGGGAGCTCCAGGCTCTGGAAACCAGGTCAAGGCTGTGTGTGTGTGTCACCCTGTCTTGGAGGCCCAACCACTGCCTCTGAATCATGGGAGCCCATGGGAGCTCAAGCACTGTAACTCCATTTCATGGAAAAGAAGGCTGAAGCCCGGAGGGGCCCATAACTTGCCCAATGTCACACAGCAAGTTGGGGCAGGTCTGGGAGGGGAATGAACCAGACCTGGGCACCTTATCCACATCCCTGACCTTTTTAACTTGGAGCTTGGCACCCCCTAAGGACCATAGTCCATTGACCTCTGGGAGGTGAAGCTAGTGACTCTCCCAGCACACCCGCCTGGAGACCAACCACAGGGTCCTCCAAGGTTCACCCCCAGGATTTCCCACACACCATACCTTTGCTCGGGCTGCCCTAGCCACCTGGAATTCCCTCTCTGTCTCTCTCTCTCTCTCTCTCTCATTCCTTGAATAAAATTCAGACTTCCAGGTTCTACTCAAATGCTTCTACTTTCTCTGACCCCCTGGAACTTTCTCCTGTCTCTGGCCTCCTAGCCTCCCTCTAGCTTTTTCTCTCTCTCTCTTTTTTTTTTTTTTTTGAGACGGAGTCTCCCTCTGTCACCTGGGCTAGAGTGCTGTGGTGTCAGCCTAGCTCACAGCAACCTCAAACTCCTGGGCTTAAGTGATTCTCCTGCCTATGCCTCCCGAGTAGCTGGAATTACAGGTGTGAGCCACCATGCCCGGCTAATTTTTCTATTTTTAGTAGAGACGGGGTCTTGCTCTTGCTCAGGCTGGTCTCAAACTCCTGAGCTCAAACGATCCGCCCACCTCAGCCTCCCAAGCGCTAGGATTACAGGCGTGAGCCACCGCGCCCGGCCCTCCCTCCAGTTCTGTTCCCCTCACTCCCACCCACTGTTCACCTACCCACTAAAGCTAATACTGACTAGTATACTACTAGGCTTAGGGTGGAGGATCTTCGAGGCTGGGGCCACACCCAGGCCGGCTCAGCCCTTCAGACTTTGCCAATCACACTGGGGTGGGCCCTGGAGCTAGGAGAGGAAACAGAGCTTCTGCCAGAGTCACCACCTGCCCCCAACCCTGCTTCTCTTCCAAAGGCCCAGCAAGGCCCTCTGTGCCCCCCAGGGCAGAGGAAGCTGCTGGCTGTCAGAGAAGGCCTGGAGTACTGTGCTCTGGACAAGGTTGACCCTGTGGAATTTACCATTCCTGCTTTTATTTATTCCTCCATACCCTGAGCCAGGCCTGTGCCTGTGTTTGGTGGGGTAAAAGCTGGGGTCCAGACACAGTGAAAAGAACTCTCAGTTCGCTAAGTATAGGGGCTCACGCCTGTAATCCCAGCAACTCAGGAAGCTGAGGTGGGAGGGTGGCTTGAGCCCAGGAGTTCATGACCAGCCTGAGCAAACATAGCAAGACCCTGTCTCTAAAAAAAAAAATTTTTTTTTTTTTTGAATCAGTTAGGTGTGGAGGGGTACACTGTAACTATTTGGGAGGCTGAGGTAGGATTGCTTTAGCCCAGGAGTTTGAAGCTGCAGTGAACTATGATTGCACCACTGCACTCCAGCCTGGGTGAAAGAGCGAGACCCCAACTCTTAAAACAAAAAGCGAAAAAAATTCATGTTTGTTGTGTGTTGCTTTTTCACTAAATGGCCGTGGACCCGAGTTCTCTGTTCATTTGCAGAGCACTTCCCTTCCACCTCGTCTCGGGAAGGGACCAGAGAGGCTGCCTTTACCCCCTCAGGCTCTGAGCCCCATCCTATCTGGCTGTCCGTTCACTCTCCCATCCCGCCGCTGGGAGCTTCAGGTGGAGCCTAGGAATCCTGTCCAGGGCTATAGCTGCTGCCGCCGCCCCTAGCTTTGCTATGTCTCCAGAAATGAACACAGCCCATCCATGCTCTGGGACAGCCAGCTTGTGTTTGGTCCCTAGTGCAGAGCGGCCAGTTTGGGGAAGGACATCAGGACCTCGCACCTGTGCACCTAGCTCATGGGCCCGGGAGAAGGTTTGGTGGGTTAAGCAGGGGCAGGAGGGTAAAACTTAGCCAAGAGGAAGGTGGCTTTCAGTTCCCCACATCGCATTTCCTCTTCCTCTGGCTGCACCAGGCCCGTGCCCCTCACGAACAGTTAGCTTTCCTGCTGATCTAGTCTCAGACGTTACATGGTTTTTGTTATTTATTATACAGAGAGATGGCCTAACTGGTTCTTGCTGGTGCACGGGAAAGCTGTTAATTTACATGGGTTTATCTTATAACTGGTCATCTTCTTGGTTTCTCTTACAAGATTTGCTGTTCGTGGCTCCTGTTGGATTTTTCTACATTGATGTTTTACTGCTGAAAATAATGACAAATTTGTTTTTGCTTTCTAATGCTTATAGCTCATAGTTTCCTTGTTTCATAGCTTGGCTAAGATCTTCAATATAATATTGAAAAACAGTAATGACTAGAGCATTTGTGTCTTGTTTCTCATGTACACAGGATGCCTCTGGGACCTCCCTGTCAAGTGCTCTTGCACTTGATCTTGGATAGATAGTCTTTTCTAGTTAACGATGGCTCAGTCTAGTCCCAACTGACTCAGAATTTTGTTTATTTTAGAAGCTTATTTATTTGTATCTCTCATTCATGCAACAAACCTTCAGTGAGCTGATTGCCAGGCCTACACTTGGCACTGGAGTGTGAAAGAAAAATTGACATAGTCCCTGCCCATAATGAGCTCATGGCCTGGTGGAGGGTAGAGGCAAGGAAGCAGGCCCTTATCTTCGGGCCATGGGGCATGCATTCAATATTTGCTGGGCACCGTGCCAGGCGCTGGAGGTGGGTACTGTTCAGACAAGGCCCTGCTCATGGGGAGCTACAGTCTGAGCTCACAGTCTGTGGGGTGCAAGCAGCTCATATCCCCTTGCACTCAAGTTCCCACACGGTAGTTGCAACTCTCAGCTAAGGCTTTCTCTGCTGCAGAGGCCAGGTGGGTGAGTAAACAAAAGTGCCAGGGTGATAACTCCCCCAGAGCAGTCCTCAGCCAGTGAAGGGGGGAGTTGGTAGATTCATGCCTCAGCTTCCTTACCCCTTGGGTGGGACAATCCTCAGGTGTGTTCTATACCGTCTTGCAGCTGAGGACTGAGCCTCAGTTGCCTACAGAGGGAGCCCACTCATTAACACACCTGCTTTGGCTTTCATTCCTTCCTCGTCTTCACTTCTCTTCTCCTTATGTCAAGAATTGTGAAGGCTGAGATTTTATCCAATTTGCAAGCTGAGATTTTATCTGACTTTATCCAAGTTAACCTACCATATTTTCAAGGATGCTGGCAGAAGGCACAAGACTCCTGATTCAGAAACAAAAAACAGAGTATTGTTCACAGTAACAGCAGGAGACAGAGTTATAAGATTTTCTTGCACCACTTCCCTGACCCCCCGTTCTCACAGGGTGACGCGTGCACATGCAGTGGGTTGTATTATAAGAGAGGAATCCTGACTTTAGGGGACCTGAATCTTTTATAACAGGCTACACGCAAACCTGCCCAGGAGGGAGATTTTATCTTTACTGTACTGGACAAATCCGCCTTTTGCCCTGGAGGGAGACACTAGCTCTGTCTTCTAAGTGTATCAACTACGATAATCACCCTTGTAAAGATTGTTTGGAACAGGGCAGTCAGTGCCTCTCCAGGCAAGTGTGCAAACAGGAGAGAACCGTGGAGAACCATCTCCTAGCACCCTGCTGGTGCTTCCTGGCATCGCCTCCCAAATAGGCTGCATTTGGATCCTTGTCTGAGAGTCTGTTTCTGGGGGAAAATCCCTCAAGATGAGGAGGCAACACTACCTGGGCATTGATGGCTTTCTGGGGCCTTTCTCCTTCCTCCAGACCTGTCCTGCAAATAGTGCAGGAGAGCCACATAAAGGAAGAGGTTTCATTCCCCAGAATTGGTACTGCTGTGGCTCCAGAGGAGGTGCTCTAAAGGATCTTTAGGGTTTTGTTTTGAGTGTTTAAATATTTGGCACATCTAGGATTTTTTTTTTAATTTCAAGATATTACTGGGGTATAAATGTTTTTGTTACACGGAAACACTGTGCAATGGGAAAATCAGGGCATTCAGCGTGCCCACTACCAGGACAGTGTTCACTGTACCCAGTAGGTAAGTTTGCATCCCTCCCCCTCGCCATCCTCCCGCCTTCTTAGTTTCCAGTGTCCTTTACGTCTTTTGGGGTACATCTAGAATTTATGGTGGTGGCAGGTGTGAGGTAGACATTGGGCTTTTTTTTTTTTTCCAAATTGTTCCAACACCATTTGTTGGAAATTGTGCTTGGTCTGTTGTCACTCTCTCCTAATCTGCCTGGGGCCTGTTATTTAGAGTGTATTACAAACATACCCGCAACCAATTTCCAGTAAATTTACTAAAGGACACGTGTGTGTCACCATCACTGACACTCAGTGCTGGCACAGTTTGAGACAAACCCAGACGCTCACTCTTGTGATAACACCGCTTGGGCCCTACCGAAATGCGTGCGGTTGTTCTGCTGACTGCTGAGCGGACACTACTTCAGCCTTCATGGCGAATTTGACTGTGAATTGGGAAGATTTCTTTCTATCGAAAGATTTAACAACATTTAATAAAAATTTCAAAACATTGAGTAAAATTTTAGTTTTAAATCTTTTTAATTTCAAGTTTTAACATTAGTTTATTATAACCTGTAGTAGTCCATTTTGCCTCTTAATTTTACTAGATAATTTTGATTATTTTAAAAATAACTTTTTGGATATTTAAGGTGTTTTTAATTTTTTGATAGATTTCATTTAATCTAACAGGTTTTTGTGCTCTTTGACTATAATATTTTATTTTAATCTTTTAAATCATTACTACCCAAAGAACAGGAATAATGTGAAAGTCTTGACATAACATAATCAATTGTTTCGCTGGAATAAAAGCAAGAACAACAATCGGTGTTACAGACTAAATGCAGAATACCCTTGAATTACGCATGTCTCTATCTATCCTCTTAAACCTCAGGCCCATCACTGAACACCTGAACTTGAGCAGTAATCACTAAGTTTGATCATTTTTTATATCTGCTGACTTTCACACACATAAAAACCATAGATTTACAGATGTTTTTATTGCTGTGAAAGTTTATTTGTTGAATAGGAGGATAGAACATATTTTGTTAGCAGTTTGTAGCTTGATGTATGATTTTTTTTTTTTTTTTTTTGAGACAGAGTGTTGCTCTGTTGCCCAGGCTAGAGTGTCGTGGTGTCAGCCTAGCTCACAGCAACCTCAAACTCCTGGGCTCAAGCAATCCTTCCACCTCAGCCTCCCGAGTAGCTGGGACTACAGGCATGTGCCACCATGCCCAGCTAATTTTTTTCTATATATATTTTTAGTTGTCCAGATAATTTCTATTTTTTAGTAGAGCCGGGGTCTCGCTCTTGCTCAGGCTGGTCTCGAACTCCTGACCTCGAGCAAACCTCCCCCCTCAGCCTCCCAGAGTGCTAGGATTACACCGCGCCCGGCCTATGATTTTTAAATATTTAGATTCTGGAATGTGGGCCTCCTTTTGTCCTTTTGCCCAGAGCTCTGCAAACATCAGGGCCTGTGCTCCAGTGAGAAGGAAAAGCAGATATGTCCACAGGTACTTCTTGCTACAATAGGAGCAAGAGCACTCCAGAGGCTCGTGTCTACATGGGCTCATGGTGAAGGGGGAGCTGGAGGGGTGAGGTGGGACCCAGAGAGGAGACCTCAACGAGAAACAAAATGCACCAAGTCCGCACATTTATTCCTCACGACAATGCTATAAGGTGAGTGATAACATCATCCCCACCACAGAGGAGGAAATCAAGGCTCAGAGAGGGTTCATGACTTGCTCAGGTTATGACACAGGTTACCTACCTCTGGAATCACCTCTAGCAGGGCACAGGTGTCCCCTGGAAAGCCAGCAGATGCCACCCAGCAGCTCCTTCCACTCAGGCTTGGTGGGCCACAGGTCAGCTTAACCCAGCCAGGCTCTTTCCAGCCAAGGCCAGCCTGGCCTGGGTGCAGACACCAGGGCCTCTAAGTGGCAGAGAATGCAGTGTTTCCACCCACTGCCAGCTGTCCTAGGTAGCCATAGGGAACTGGTCTCTCCTAAGCACACAGTGATGAACTGTGTCCCTGGACTATCCCCACCACCCTCCT